>NC_057776.1:12446712-13046712 GCF_014825855.1 Bombus pyrosoma
TCAACGCTGTAGAGAATGCCCTCCCTTTGGACAAATTTACGGCCATGTACAATGAAAAGATGCACACCTCCCCTGCTTTCCAGAACTTCATGCAAAGACTGCACTCCGACGAATTCCAGAGAATCGTCAACACAGTTTACCAATCACCAATCTTCCTGGAAATGAGACAGAAGGTCATCAACGACGGAGTGGACCTTGTTCCTATCAGGGATTTCATCGAAAAGGTGCTTGGCATTCATCTTCCCAGAGTCAACTCCCGTGCCATGTTCTGAGCAAAGTTCTTTTACATTTGCATTTGAAATTCGATGTTGTGGCTAATTTAAAATTGTAAAAAAATTGTAGTAATTTAATTTGTATTAAATTTCGCAAGCTTACTTTATCTGATATATTGATTTCCCTTTAAAAAGGTAAAAATTCATCAACTTATTTATACTGCGCATGTTGTACGTAGTGCATACATTGTGCATGTATTTAGTTTGAATATATTTCAAAGAATTCCCTTAATCTTTGCAAAAGCGGTGGTAGTTTATACTTTATATCTGGTAGAGTATACTGAGTTGCATTATTTTATTTTCTCTCCTCGTTCATATATTATTTTTCTCTCCTCATCTTTATCTCATCTCAATTTTACCAAATAGTTTTCGTTTACCTTTTTTGAAATCTTTTCTATCGCGTCCAGCCATCTGTCATCTTCTCTTTTTGTCGTTCTTCGCCTTGTTCGAATCATTTCTTATTGGGATCTTCTTTTCTCCTAATTGTTCTTTACATTCCATTCATTGAGCTTCGTGCATTCGAGTGACATTTTCTTTATATTGCACTTTCTCAGTCTTCTAATGGCTTCCTCTTTCTTGCGAACACGCCAATGGCAAGTTCAAAGACTTGTTAAAGTGTAACAATTTTAAATAGAGAAGCAGCATAGACCAGCATGTTTTTTCCCTTCCAGTCCTTTCACTAGTTCTCACAGTGAAAATTACTTTCCTATTAAAAGTTAACGCCATATATTCGAACACAGTCCTTTTTTATTTATCAAATAACTGCCGTTGCTACTTGAGGTCATTCATTGCTCAGGGTGCTTTTTCGCCCTCTTCTTCGATCAGCGAAATTTCCGCAGCATTAACAAACCACTGTCGTTTCTAAATAAATTACATTTAAAAAGAGTTATATTTATAAAATGGGCACTTACCAGCTTTCATCCGTTTCCGCCGAATCAAATCGAAGATCACTTTGAAACGATTCAGATAAGTAAACGAGATTTTATTCGGGCCAACTTTTTGTCAACTTCGATCCTTTATATTTTAGATAAACTGAGGTACGGGACAAGCTAAAGTCCATCGGTGCCAGCAACTGTTATGGTCAGTAGGACTATAGTTATATGTATTGGGTTCATCGCTATGTTTATTATTTATTGAATTGCGATGAAATCGAAGCAACCTTTTGTTCTTCTATGTTTATCGTATCAAATCGCAAAGAGCGTAAGAAACACTCTTTTTCATTTGTTCCATGTCGGTATTTCAGAACCTAAGGCACAAAATCCCATTTAATGTCACGTTTACCTTCTTCTTAATCCGTGATATACATATATATTCAGTTCAATCATTTTACTACTATAAAATCACTTTCAAACTACTGCCGCGTGTCATGCTTAAATTTTATACGCCGATTTTTGGAGTATACGTAATTGAACTTTCGGACGTTCTCGGAGAGACGCGATCTCGAAGAAGCACTTCAACAGGAGTCGTAAATTCCCGTTACGATTTGACTAATCGACGCCACGAATCGTTCGATCCCTTATTTCTTGTGCGATAATAAGGGTGATTAATTGAATATAACGCTACGATTAACAGGTTATTATATATTTGAACGATCCAACAACTTCAGTGTTATGCAAGAATGAGTGTTTGAAAAGATAACTACGACTGAATACGACCTGAGACTCCGTTTGTTTTGCCGCATATGATGGTGTCTTCTGTCGATTGACTGTATACGACTTGTTGACTTCTGACTCTTGAGGTTCCTTGAAATGTCCTTTGACTCGAGGTGTTATAGACTGACTGATGAGATTTGAATGTTACTTGAGTGTTCTGTCGTCGCAAGGACAAGTATAAAGATGAAGTTGTTGTTGCTTCCTAGTGTAATAGAAGTTGAGATAACAGTAATGTAAAGTAAGTAATCGTTCTTTAAATACAGCACTAATTTAAAAATAAGATATAGGACAACGAGATAAAAATGAAAGGTTTAACTTCGCTACAAAAGGCACCCAATACGGTATATTTAGCAAGTAATAAAATACATCGGTGTTAGACACAGTACAATACTGAAATAATCATGTTATTAATGTAAATATATAATATATACATTTCGTTATAATGATGCGAATACTTAAATCTATAGACTAAAATGATCTACTTAAAAAAATATTAATAAATATCTACGAGCGTGTACAATTAAGTGACTATCGGTATCTTAAGGTACCGTGTTATCCCTTATTATCTCGTCGTTTAATTCGACATCCCAAATTCAAAAGCAATACCAAACAAAGAATCGTGGAGAAAATAGAAAATTGTTTACTTTTTGTCTCGCTTAGTGTCACTTTCGAAGAGCGGGATGCTCAGCCGGATGCACCGATTTTATATGGCATGCTCACAATTTTCTTCCTCGATCTCGATATATCGAACGTTCGATAAATTTCGATTCTCGAAAATGAATCACGGTGTGTGTGGTATAATACAACTAAAAGTACGACTTGCAAATAAAAGTAAACGATATGTGGGAGTGCATCAGACTGTGCCGGGACATAAATTTTTCTCATACCGAACTATCGTCTACAACTACGTTTTCTAAATACCTTAATTCTTTTTCGATCGACCCCAAATTACGAACTAAACGAAGTTTTGGTCACTGTCCATAAGGTATCATTCAAAATACCTTGGCAGACCTTGGCATTAACAATGGCTTGATCGACTGACTCGCTTGAAAGCAGCGTAACAATACAGAATTATATAACGGGATAATTGCTGATTGCTACATGCACCAACGTGATTTTCCTTTCTTCGGTCGCTAGCTCAATGAGCACGTGACTATGTTGGTCGGAACCTGTACAGGTGATTGTGTGCTCTTGATTGAAGTTTTTAGATGGAATATGACGCAAAGCTCTTTATCGCATATACTATTTAATTACAGCACAACGAGATTGTATATTACGGCGATGTAAGAATTCCATTTTGTGCTACAAGCATCAGTCAACGAACCATAATCGAACCTGCACAGTTACAAACGTCAAGCTTCTCGAGCGAAAAGAAATTGGCATGAGAAATGCGCGTTATGTATGAAGGGTCTTCAGTTAAGCTCAATCTAAGCTTCCCTAAGACGTCCACATAGTGAAACGAGAGAGAAACATCGCTCAAACGTAAGTTACTTCTTTTGCTTTGTAAATAAAAAAAGAGAGAAATATAGAGAAAAAAAAGAAAGAAAAAGAAAAAAGTGAGGGTAGAATTTGGCTTTCGTGTACAGGCCAGAGTTAGATTTACATCTACAGGTGATAAAAGGTTTTACAAATGACTGACATAAAAAGAATATAATATTATATATATTTAATATATAATCTGGAAATAATATTTAGACTATCGGTTATATTACTTGCGGCTATGTCGTATAAACCTTTAATATTACATTATATTACAAAGTGGTATGTATGTGTGCGCATTGTTTTGACATTCCTGAAGGGATGCGTTCATTTATGGTTAGAAGCGCATTCGACAAGGAAACGAACAATGATCTTGGCAACTAATGGAATACCTGAAGAGAAGACGAAACGAGAACTAGTCTTCAGGTGTTTCATTAAAAAAAAAAAAAACAAAAAAAAAAGAAAGGAAAAGATAATTTGCGTATTCTCGAACTGTGACGTTATTTAACGATAACGTCCTCATTTCGTAATAAGCGCGAACACAATGTGGACATGGAATATCGATATTTATTCACTACGCATATAAATAAAGTATAAAAGTACCATAAACGAATGGTCGGTAAATCCAAGATAATATTCTCAGTCGCTGATTGATCAGGAATGCCAATGTTAATGAGAGTTAATGGCAACCGGTGTATGCTGTTTACGACACTGCAGCACATCGTGAAGCATGCAGCCATACACATATAGATTCTGTCGGAACACATCTGTATCTATGATCGTTCTCTTGAGCACGTTGGTGGATTCGAGGAGATAGTATAAGAAAATACACGTCGCCGTTACTTCTGAAAAATCAATGGTTTATAAAATTCAGACGTGACAACTATATATGCGATCGCCTAGATCAATGAAATTCGAAGCGTATCAAAAGATAAATTCACTTGAAAGTTGAGCTCTCTGGGACACAAGGTATATTATGGGTGTTTAGGGTGTGTCTGTGTATGTGTATGTGTGCCTCTTTGCGAACTCTGTCACATAAAACAGGATTCACATTAAACGTTTTGCAACAGACGCTCGTGACGGAACTCACGTGATAAGCGTAATGCAGCGATCTATTGGACTGTGTTTACGGCGTTGTTACATGCCATCTTATAGCTCGTGGTCATTCATCGAACTACGATTGCCCAAGAAAAATACGCGCTCTAGTACTCTCTATTCAGTTACACGCACGTGATCGTCGCCACTTTCCAATGAAAAATTTTATGCAATTCGAGTGAGTCACACTGCATTCACTATAAGACAACTTGCAAGTGAATCGACAACACGTATGTATATAATATATACTCTTTTATATCAGAGCCGTGCCGCCCTTTTCAGGGGTGACACTTATAAATTAATGGACATGTCTTGGTCGTAAGGGGCGAGATTTGTATCGGACGAAGAAGCCGAGGTAACTGTTGCTGTCGCGGTTGCGCTGGTCGGTGATTGGAGAGGCGTCGACGTCGTTGGTAGATGGGACGTGGGACTTTCCAGAGTCGAGTTCCAGTGACTTCTCTCAGTTCCATCGCCGCCATCATCCGAAACGATTGAAATATCGGCTATTATGCCGCTTTCTACAATCCACACAATGGTAGTATAGACAGGAATCTTATAGAAACTAATACACCATAATATATATGGAAAGAATGTTATACACATACCAACACTGCACTGACTGTTGAGCGTAGTACTACGATGATGAGGTCGAGGACTTGTATCCAAACCGAGATTCAACGTCGTCGGAGGGCCGCTACTTCCGCCGCTACTCGATGACGAACTTACGGAAATTACACTGTGCGGCCTCCTGCTGCAGCGTCCCGAGTCCTCTGACATTGATACCGCTATCGAGTTTCTAAATCTAGGTGCTGCTTAATAGCAAGCAATTAAATTAATAACTATACAGATCTTCCTTCGTAGGTGATTTAAGATTATTTAAAGTCATGAAAGATCATTCCATTCAAAATAATCGATCGTATACTTACTTTTCGAGAGTTGAGCTACACTGATAGAACGATCATTGATCTGATCCGCGCTAGGCCTAATGTCCAAACAAGGTTTATTTCCGATGCCCATGCTCGACATCTCTGCCAGGCGCACTTCTGTCGTCACAAAAGGCGTTCTCGTTAAGTCGGCCCGCAAACACGGTTGTAGGAAGCTATATTTCAAAATGTAGCCTACCTCTGTTTCGCAGCGCCTGTTTCCATAAAAGGTTGCTCAGTTCCTCCGTCCAGGCTTTCTTAATGTCCTCGCTTGCACACTGCAACGTGTACGTGTCGCCTGGTTTCCTCTTGCGGAACCAAATCTCGAACTTCGTTGGTGAGTCCGCGATCACGGCGGTCAACCCGATGTCCGTCGTTTTGATGCTGTGCTTATAGATGTAAATATCGAGGTTCTGAAAAAGCAAGCAACCCATCATTTGTATGTCACACAACGAGCAGATCGGTAAACTACATGAAGATTAAACAGTTGTCTCACCTTTCTGTCGGGGAATCTTCTCGCTTTGCTGAAGAGAATAAGGTCTTCGAACAGGAAAACTTGTCGCAAGCATTTCTTGCCTTTACCCTGCCATACCAAGAACTCGTTTTGACGAAGTAGTCTGCCCTGTTCCTTCACGTTCACCTACAATTTACGTAAATTTTACCGTCTATAGAATCCTGTTACTACGACAAAGAACGACTCTCCATTGCCATTGTTGACACGATTATCTCTTCTACTATTTATTACATTATTATTTAGTTACAATATCGCGTCTCTAGAATAGTATTGCATATTAAATACGTGGACATACATCGCAATCTCGAAGGGAATCCATCGCCAGCAGGTCGTTCCCGTGACGTAGTTGGAATCGTACCATCTGCTCAGCCGCCCTCAAGTCCGCCTCCCCTTCGACCATCGGTTTCATACCGTCGTCCTTCTCATCCTTCTCGTCTTTACCGGACATTTGTTCCGAGAGATCGGTGCCCGCTTTGACCAGCTGCTGTAGCAGTAGCGCGTACTTTCCCATTCGTTGAACCGGCTTCAGTAGGTAACTAGCAAGGTCCATCTTGTCACCAAGCTCGAGTTGCTTCTGCTTGAAGAACGCGGTGCCGTACTCGGCCATCAGGGAGTCGGAATTTGGTTTGTTCTTGTTGTACAGTGCATAAAGGTAGAATTTTTTCTCCTGCAATGTGAATATAAAGCAAAAGCGATGATCAGTAAAGTAAAACATTCAACACGAAGAAGATAAATTTAAGAGAAGATCTAGGAAAGAATTTGAAAGAAAGAAAAAGACTCACGTGTCTGAGGAAGCATTGTCCCACGTTCATTGGTGACTGTTCGCACTGTTCCAGTTCCCGTAGGAAATGCTGACTATGAAACTCGTATATCTTCTCGACGTTACCGAAGATCACGTTGCGTTGTCCCCTGAGCGCCTGAGGAATGTCCTCCCTCACCAGCTCCGGAATATAATTCTTTTAAAAACAGTGATAAACGTTAATCGCGATATCAGCAAAATACGATGCGACGCGCATGTTAAGCGATACGAATCAAAACAGTTACCTCTATTATATACTCGAGAGACTTTACGTAGTCCCGCTCGGTCTGTATCATTTCCCTCATTATGAGAAGTATTGTCCTGCAAGGTGAAATTCTTCGTTAACCATGTTGCCGCGCATGTAACAATTCCGTATAATCGCACGATAGAATTATTATAGATAAGTATTGTTAGCAAGGTTGAGCCGAGGAACACGGAAAAAGAATCGAAAACGTAACGAGAAACCCGCTATCTCTCACACGGGGTTTGAACACATTGAGGAACTTTTATATTCCTAGTGAAAAGCTTTTAACGAGAATGTTAATCAGGCTAGCGATAATAACAATGCCAGTTGTACAGCACATGCATATACATTGAGACTAATAGAATAGTAAAAAGAATATTACTTTGAAATAAAACAGAATTTTTATTACGTACTTTTTGGCCTTCATTCCAGGAGCAATGCTGGCAGCTCTGTGAAGGTGTGAGTTCACCGGTGGCTTGACCAGCCTTCGTGGAGCAGGGCTTCGGGGTGGCGTTCGCGGAGGAGAGCAATCGAGTAGCTGTTCGGCGCTCTCTCGAAGCTCCGCGATGTTGTCCAGTACCGGTCGACCGCCGCTTCCTGCCGATCCGACGCTCTCCATGGGACAAGCGTACGATGCGCTGCTGTCGCTGTCATCCCACGAAGTTCCTGGAACAGTCGTAGCACATTGCAGTGGAGACACTTCCGAGGAACGATCGGGGTAAGTGAATGAATCTTGGAATATTTTCAGCTTGTACTCTTTTTGCTTTATCTCGGTATAGTTTTCATATCGTGTTTCGAACGTTAAACGCGGACAAGGTTATACGACTTATAAATGGACGTTCACATGCACTTAATTTTTATCAATTTTAAGTCTAGAACACAATTATACCGTGAATGATGGATCGTTCTATATTATCTAAATAAAAATATCCTTTTCTGCTTAACAAGAATAATATTTTATGTGTTCTAACGCATATAATTGTGAGCATAAAGTAGATAGATAGTAAAGAGCAAGAGGTCTACGTACTCTTCGTCAAACTGTCCTCCCAGGAGGTAGCAGACTCCGAGGCGGCGAAGGATCTCCTCCTGGCCGGACTGCCGGGTGCGGAAGTCGTTCTCGCCATTTCCAGCGCTTCCGCGCACTTGTTCCTGGCGATGCGGCATTGTTCCAAGAGGATCTCGTTACCGAGCTTCTCGGCGAGCGCCATCATTTCCGTGAAATGCTCGGGAGGCAGGGGTGGTCTGGCCATCAGAAACTGCTGGGCCCCCCGTTCGCCAGCGAGACGAGCCTCCTGGGCCCACTCGTACGCCCGATCTTGAAGCAGGCAACATCTCGACGTGTCTTCGAGGTATTCGCGCCTGTCCTCCAGACGGGAACCGAATCCTCGAAGGTGATGCTTCAAGGATCTCGCGAGTTCGCGAAGTCCGCTCGCACTCGCCGCCTCGGCAAGGTCGCTTCCTTTGTCAAGATGTCTCTGTAACAGAAAATGATAATTCGGTGATACTTCGTCGTTATTCTAATCGTCAGTTATGATCGAGATATTAATTCATTAAATACACCATTGTTTACCGCAAAAGAATTTATAAGTGTCAAAATTATACGTGGATTATACTAAATAATTCTGTTACTCCATTCACAGTATATATATACACATTGAATCAACATATGACTATGAGAAGATTCATTACTATAAAACAAAGAGATAAAGCAAACGACCATGTGATTCCACGCTATTTCTAGATTTATTGTTTCGCCTCGGATGCGATTCCCCTAGAACTGTGTTTGTTCAGATTTGCCATGAATACGATATTGTGTGTAAACACACGAAACTATTTCATCGGTCTGACCGTAACAAAAGAGAACAATAAAGACCCTGCTTCTTCGGTGGAAACGATATCCTGTTCTGAGCGAATCGAACTGGAACTCCCGCGGTGCAGTAGGGAACCGTGCCTAATGGCGGGACCATAAATCGACATATGGGGAAAGGAACGTAGTGATGAGCAAGGGAGCTCGTGCTCTTCGCTACAGGACATTGTCTATTTGTGCATGGAGCGAATGGGAGACTGTTTACACAAAACCTACTCCATTTATAATCTATAGCCTACAGAGTGTCCACCTATGATGAACTATTCTATCCCAAGGAATATAAATTATATTTCAAGCAAATATTTATATGGATAACGTTAATTTAGAACGTGAAAAATTTACAGAAAAATTTACAGGTTCTCATGTTTCAGAAATTTACGATGATTTTCATTGTTCGAATGATGAAATGTTTTACGCGATATCTATCATACTTTGATTTTGACATAATACAATGGTATCCAACGAGACTCAACAAAAATACTCGATTTCAGCGATCGATTTTCAATACGTCGCGCTGGAATAACTACCATTATCCCTTACGCGAGTAATATGTAACAGCCATCGTGGAAGCGTGAAATCCCGTTGGACATGGATTGGTAGCATCCTGGAACAAGGACAATTTCGGTAGAGTGGCCATGTCGAAAATGCATCACGTTTCACAGTACACGGGTTGAATCATATGTTCAAATTATGAACAAGATAGATGCCTCGTGCAACCGTTCGGTTCGTGATCTTGACGATTCAATATTCTTCTTCTAACGAATACGATCCATAAATTTACTGATTTCCTAAACGAACGAATACTTTGTACTTGTTCGTGAGTATTGCGATTAACGAACGAACTTCAATCATGAGTTTGCAGGGTTGATCAAGGCAATTTCTGAAAGTTTCCAAAAGTTGGGGGGATCACCGGAGATACAAAATATTTAGAAAATTAAATTCGAGCGACGAATTGTTCCATTTCCGTTGACAGAAGTACACTTGGATCAAAGTTTCTACGTTTCGCGCTTCACGGTTGACTAAAAGCATCACTGGTACAGGATCCCGAAGCTAGGGGAAGAAATACCTCGTCTCTTCTTTCTGTATCTACCCCCTCCTCTTGGACACGTGGCAGGATCCCTTCTTAAGCCGTCGGAAATGGTTCTCTCTGCTCTTGGAACGGAGGATCGCGACACGTGCAACGGTGCACGTTAACGAAGTATATCGAGAATATCGTTGAAGTTCGTCCGTAGCTAACGAGCATCGTTAACAAACAACGCTCTAAAATTACTCATTTCAACCGTATCGATATCGCTGGTATGTTATTGAACATTCGATGCAACAGAAGTACGCACAATTCGTTACGTATTTGCAAAAGTATTCAGTGATCGCATGTCAGATTAGTCGTAAAATGTTAAAAGATTTTGCAAAAATCTGCAAAAATTATAAATACGTGGCGAAATATTACGTTCACGGAATAATCGAAATTATGAGTCAGTTACGTAAGATTAGAAGTTTCCGTAAGTGGATATTATGTATTTCGATCTGATGTAACGATTAGAAGTCTCATAATATAATACTTCAATACCGAGTTCTATTCGAATTCTTCGCTTTTAGAAAAGAAGTATCATTAGTCCGTTAGCAGAATTTAGGTGATTATTATTTTATTTCATTTGATGGTTGTTATTTATATACGACAGTACGTTTCATCGAAGTATATTTAAGTTCAGTTATACCTGTTCGATGGTATGATGGCACTACAGAAAGTTTCCGATACAAACTGCGATATCGTAATCAGTACGGCGTCGACCTTTCGCACGACACGTCGATCGTTTGTAAATTCCTGCTTTCCATTCGGAAAATGTATTCGCTTATTTTCTCAGGTACTGTGTCTCTTTCTATCATTTGTTTTATTTATTCATCTTTGTATATCTTTGTATATTTACATTTGTCATATATACGTAAATATCCGAAGTGTAATTACAATATATGAAATTCGTATGTAATTATTAGAATAATTTGTCTAGAACAACGAATAAATTATAAAACAGTTTATCTTACGCAAATTGCAACTTCGATATTTGGACACAAGGCAACCATTAATCAAAATTAATACGCCAATACCACTGTACTAACTATTACGGAACCAGAACGCTTGACGAAGTTTCAATTAGGATATTGAACTTCTCGTATGCCGCTCGACCGATTATGAATGGCTGACACGGTGCGTAAAATATTACCAAGGGAAACTGACAACGTTTCACCGTCGCGTTTAATCAACAAAATCATCCCAATGCGGGGCGTGTTCCCTCGTGGGCCAGTCTACGATCTTGCCAAACGGAAATCTCGAAATTCAGGTTGATTACTGATTTGGATTCGGGTAGAAATTTGCCCGCATCTTTACGAAACCGAGTGGCCCGCATTTAACAATATGAAAGTGCACGAAATACATGCGCGATCAAGAATACTATCGTGTCCCCGATAGAGAAATCATTCTGCGTTAGTCTGGCGCAAGGAACGCCGCGAAAGTATGCGCGTACATACTTTGTTTCGCTATATTTCCATATTTATAAGCGTCTGCACGGTTCGTTCGCGAATACTAACGTTTAATTAATTTGCTGAAGACACGATAACCCGCTGCTCGAATTCTCTCGATCAGCGTAACGGAGAGTTTTCGCAACGGGCAACAGATCGAATCTATTAACACGATTTTTGAAATTTTATTCATTTTATTCAACATCTAAAAGAAATTTTTCCTACTACGGCAGTTGTTACTAAACGACGGGACTTTCGTGCGGTTTTAATGCAACTATAAACAGCACAGTTTTAATTAAAGATTTTCACAGACTACGATTAGGAAATACGGCTACATCGATAATGTCATTTTATTACTTCCATTCACGATCTCATTACACTGATTCTACCGATATAAAAACAGGGGTAGATAGTAACTAGAAAAGATCGTATAGCATATCTTAAGACACAAAGTTTAATCAGGAGTTCCATTAGTTACCACCATCCCTATAATTACGCTCGAAGAAAGAAATCACCGTAGACGTAACACGGGCGCATAAGATTTCGCAATTGATACGCATTACCTTTCTCATTTCCCGGTTATGTCTACTGTTCCTCCCACCGTAACGGGCATAATCGAATATTATCATTAGCCGCGGTTCTTGCTCGCCATATATACCTCACAATTCTCTCCATTAAACAAACATACCGGTTACATAAATAAACGGCAAAAGTCCATCATCTGCACGCGTATTTGGAACGCCTCGATGCACGCTGTCCGCAATTACGATCCATCGATCGTCATCGGTGGATCGTGACGCGACAAATATCTACGGTTGCTGTTGCGTAACGAGGTTCGATCGGTGGACGCAACAGGAAAATCTCGGTGAACACCGAGCAGGTCGCGGCTGGTTATTATGACGGAATGTAGAAAGGCGCCTCTCGTCGTGCATAATTGCCGAAGCGTGAAAGCAGATTAGCTAAAAACGTGATCAGCCGCGTGCACAGAGATCACGGATTGAAATAGTGAACCCTGTGCGCCCATTAATTGGTACGTATCGACGATTAACACGATAAATCGTCAATTAACGCGGTCTACGCTCGCGGTTTACACGACGATTCTTCATGAGAGTATAAAGATGATGTCTGTGTAACAGGATTACACTTTCTAATGAGATTGCTGAGTATTTCTGCGAATTCGAATGTTAGTTTCGTGATGTGTAATGAGATTCGATTGGAAACGCATGGCTTTATAACGGCATCTACGTGAAATGTTCTGGTGTCTGACGTTTTACACAAGAAGAATACACCTTTTGTTTTCAATCGAGAAATTGCAAGTTATGATCGCCTATCTCGAGATCTAATATCGTTGTGTAATTATTGCATTCGTTTGAAGATAGCTCTTTAGATATTTGCAGTTGATTCTTTTTTACTTGTAATAGGATAAATCTTGAACTTTCAAACAGTTTGAGTGGCTAATTCCTATTATTTAAGTCGAATACTTACTGGCACGTAGACAAGTATCATATTGAAATACGAAGTGTACATTTATGTAGAATCTATACAATCTATCTTGCCACGTAGCTAATAAACGATATGTAACGATCCGATAGAACGTTAAGTGCAATAACCGAAACACTTAGTGGTTTCCGTAATTCCAGTATTACCGCATCGATGCATACATTTATAAAAACAATAAGATTGAGAAAACACTGATTAAAAAGTAGGTTATTTACATAACATGGCGTAAGAAAAGGTTTTTACGGGTCGGATTCTTACAATCGAAACCATTTGCCTACGAACCATATCCTAACATACTTAATCAAAACTTTCAATTAATAACGAAATATATTTCTATTAAGAAAAGTTGCATTCCATGAGAGTTATGCATCGAGGAGTACACAAATCTCTTGTCGACTTTCGAGCGCTATCAAACCCTCCTAATCGTCGCGTCCTCGACATGGCCCGTTTATCATCGACGCGTGTCAGCGCGCTTCCGCGTCTATGGACTTTCTTGTACAGCCGGGCGAAGTTGTTCTACCGGTAGTCGCATAGCTTTTCAGAATCTCGACGAACGAACCGGACATGTTGACCGCGTCGCGTCGAGAAGATGTGCGTCGTCTCAGGTCCGGTTGCGAACGGTTTTCCTAGCCGAACCGGCCCGTTGAATTACGAAAAACGAGCTTCCATGGCATACGATATACCAAAGGCGCTACTGCAACCGAGGTTGTTGACCATCGTGGAATTTCATGCAAGAAAGTGCCACTTACCGGTCCCGCGAAAGCCGCCTGCGATCGGAATTTCGAGTCGACAATGCAGCGGGGCGGGAACTCAGCCTGCCTGTATGCTTGGTTCGTTGACACGTCTCTTAGGTGTGACTGATTGTCAGGAGAATCAATTCAGAGGGTACATAATTTTGTGTATTTGCTTCTTGAAGTACGACTGGTATTTTTAAGCGTTGTGTCAAATGTGACCTTTTCACTCTCTCGTCTTTTACGAAACAGATCGCGTTAGACTTACACTGCCAGTCATAAATGTTAGGGCACTTACTTGTTACAGTTATTGGAAAACTATATCAAATTTTACCTTATTTAGTCTTTTATGAAATATGTAATATGAATGAGTAGATCTATAGTAAAGTGACTAGAAAATAAAAGCAGAGAAAAGCATTTAATTTGTACTACATATCAGCAGGTGTGCTAATTTAATTTAAAAATTTAAAAATTTAAAAATGGAGGCAATCAATTTGGCTACGCAGAGATTCATATGCCTCACCAGTTGTTATAGGATTGCTAATAAATATAGGTGTATGGTGACAGATTAATTATTCGTCGTATTTGAACGCGGTGTACTCATATTCTACGTGGTTTACCCTATCCATTTACGAGCGATTCAACATAAATGTTTATGGCTGTAAAGCGCGAAAACGAAGGTATGTCTTTCGGGGTGTGACTGGTATTCTTCGATCATTGGGTCAAATGTGAGCTTTTCAAATTTTTCTCCATCCTTGGAGATAATTGTATATGATTACGTCTTGGCAGCGATTGTGGAATGGTCGATGAATAGGCGCGTATCGTGAAAACTCAATTATTCAGCACATTTGCCCAGGCATCCTAGGAGGTTTACCCTTTCGTTTTACGAGTGATTCGCCGTGAATGTTTATGAGTGCGAACAAGCGTGAAAGCGTAGATTTCTGGTCAAGGTATCCACCAAGCCTAGGAACTCACTATTTGCACCTGCAGCGAGAAAGTACTAGCGGAATTTTCTTCAGAACTTGCCCGGTTACGTTCGAATCGATCGGAAGTGAAACGTCTAGCGTGGCTAAACAGCAATTTATTCGTTGCTTCAATGACAGACATTTCCTTCTGGCATTGAAACGATCTTCTGACACCAATCATCGAATTTTTTACGATTCCTAGTGCACTTGGCTCGATGAAATTCTGCATTTTTCTTTTTATTACTCTCCTTAAAGACCTATCAAAGTATAGATTTACGATAGAAATTTCTAGAGATCAGATAATATAATAATACCGACTATCAAAGTGATGATTAAATCTTTGCGAACCTCTTATATCTTTCTCAAATACTGATAGATCAGCTACGAGTAGATAAACTCGCTATCAATATATCTATACAACTTGTATCACAATAAAGAAACAACGATCTCTGCAGTCACTTATAATCCCAGAGACGTCAAAGATTCACTAATTCATCTCGAAATAGACAACACTCGGTAGTCCATCATTGGACTTCCCTGCAAATGGAAAAACGAAAGCGATCGCGACATTCGCCATGGTGTATTGTTTCTATCGTCTCTGCGGACAGCTGGAAGTTTCTCAGCTCGTGGCTGACAGAGCCTAACGACGCAGTCTTCCCGGTAACAAATCACCTGCCGCGATAACTTTCTCCTATCGCGATTCTATGACACGTTCCCGAAACGTAGAGCTGAAAATTCCACGTGATGCCACTGTACACACGCCAAGTACCGTCATTGCTCTAAGATTTACGAACGTGCAAGATGAAACGATCCACCACGTATGCCATATTACTGTACTGTCGTATTTCAAATCATGTAAATACTCATTTATGTAACTACTTGTTTGAGCGATCGCTGTCAAGTTTAATTAGGAAGTTCTCGATTTCTCAATTCTAGTTTTACGTACTTATCAATTTTTAAACCACGTTGAGAAGCTGTCATCAATTACTATTTTTTCCTTTTTTTTTTTTCTTTGATTATACGTAAACTGCGAATGGTTATACAAATTTTCGGTTTTTGTGCATTTTTGTAACATCGATAGGCAAACAAAATTCTGGTTATGAATGAAATGATAGAAACAGGGTGTCTTTATTCTCCTCCCTTTTGTTATTAATTTCGAATGTACTATTTTGTATATTGAATTATATTGAATGTTACTAATTGTAAGCGCTAAGATAGACTAATAATTATCCGGTTTCTAAAAATTCCTCGCATTCCGTAAACAAATTAATAATCAACTAAATTTCAGAAAGTGTCAGCATAGAATAAGTAAAAGTGACACGTAGAGAGTCACTTAATGATTGTGAAATTTCATGGCCTCCGGATATGAAGTCTTCTCGAGGTCGTAGGTCGAAGAAATTCCATCGATCCGGGGAATTTTTATGAGGCCGGTCGCGTTAGGGACGACGGTGATCAGCATCGTTGAAAGTAGTCGTTCCACCAGTTGGTTAGATCGAAGGATCCGAGGAAGGAATCGCGAAATCGTGCTGACGAGTTTTTGCAACTTGCGGCGCGTACGCGTGGAAAATTGCCGCGTTATTTGCCGACTGAATTATGTAGCTTTAGCGCGGACGGAAATTGTCGAAAGTGAGAGTACGTATTCCGCGTGCGTCGTTCATTTACTATGATTCGTTGATCATTTCTTTGCCCTTGGGATATATGGAATCACAAAGAAGAATTCCGTGAGGATCGCCGAAGCGACTTCATTAAGATTCACATCGAACATAAATTTCCGCGTCGAGGCTGTGAAAGTGATGTGAAATTTCTACCGGTCGAGGTCAATGATGTTCCTTTCCACGAGTTATAGGTTTTATAAGTCAGCTCCACGGATAAGGAGTTTGTCGGATGGAACAAGAAGTTTCGTCGCTCGTTATCTCATTACTTTCTTGCCAATATCGAAGAAACATCGGAGGCTGTTGTTCGTTATACTTAAATTTCTTTATTCGATTTCTTCAGATTACTCTATTCTATTGAAACTCTGATTTTACACACAAAAACTTCGAGAACTTGTTATCTCGTTATTTTCTTCCCAATAATAAGGAAAAATCTGAAAATGTATTTCTTTGTAATTCGACATCCTTTTCTCTCCGAAGGATTTCACTATTTTTTAGTTGAGGTTTTAAACATTAAGGTTTTGTTTCGTCAAGAAGTAGCATGCGCAAAGAGATCAAGGCGAATAAAATCTGAATCAAATGGCTCATCGGTGGGCTATGTACTAGCAGTTCGTCTCATCGAGTCATTTATTAGAACACAGGCGCGGCATCGTTGCGCGAACATAGATCGTTAAGAAGATTCTACGATCTGAATGACACTCAACCGTTTACGATCTAGATATATTCTATCCAAGAAAGCGTTGCGGTTTAGTTACTTGATATACTTCGCGGTATTTTGTATCAATTTGTCGATAATTTAGCTGGTTTACAACTGTGACACGAGTAATTCTCGTTTAAAATATCGTCCATGAACCGTTTCTTTCATACAATCACGCAACTTATCGAAAAAATGTCAACTATTTATCATTCTGTTCGTTTCTGTCGTAATTTTTTCTAATGAATCCTAATAGAAATTAACAAGTTAGATTGCGCGCGTTGAACTTAAAACGTCGTGAGGAAGCGTTCGCGTAATTTACAATATTTTCAAGCGAGAAATATGAGAAGTCAAGCAGGGAACACTCTCGTGGTTGCACATTTGACTCTTGACTATTTCCCCACGCACTCAGTGTGCCCTTGCACCTTTATTTTCCGTGCGTGACATGCCTCTACTCCATAGAGGACTTTGAAAACCGCAGCACGGTATACTGTCGTTGTGGTTCTGTGGTTCTTTCCATAGCTTCGGAGAAAAGGGCATGGAGCTCGCAAACAAACTCAAACTGAATTCATACGAACTATCGGATCCATTGGCATAGTAATTTTTCCACACTCGGCATTCCTGTGTATACTATTCCATATATCAACTACATCTATCATTTATTACTATGAATAATCGCTAAGAAAAATTTTCCAACAGTCCTTAAGGCTTAATATGAGTTCTTGAAGTAATAAGTGTCAAATTAATAAGAAATAGCCATAATATCTTAAACTATGTGAGAGATGATTAGATGATGAATAGATTAATATTTAGTCATCGTCAATTTCTGAAAGGATCAGGTTACCTTTAGAAACTTGACATTACAGAAAATCATGAAAATTCCCCGTGATTACTACTGGCAGAGGATCGCTAGCGATTTCTGGTCACGCGGTAACGGATCCAGTCCGCGTTTGCGAAACTTGCGAAGGTTTCGTAAGTCACGACACGTCGATCGCAACGGCGCTCCGGAAAAAGCATGAACGCTTTCGATCCGAAGATTTTCGATCCACTTTAGTCGGCCACGTCGAACGACCGAATACCTTTCCAACTTTCTACATGCAAGATTAGAGTCTAATCATTTCTCACCGACATTGTAAAGAACAGGTTTCTTTTCCATCCGCAAAAGCGAGCAAACTTCGTTAGCGAGAAGCGCACGCAAAACAGAACGACGATGGATCAGCATACTCGCGCGTAATTTAACGACCCCATGCAATGTTTGTCATTCACGACAGAACGAACGCGACCACAAAGCGCATAGGCCGTCACGCATAAATGGAACCCAGCATCTGTCGTTCCCACTGTCAACCGTTGCGCTGCTCTCAGCTATCGAACGGCCCGGAAAATGTATTCTTTCTTCGGTGTGAAAGTCTGCAGCTGCTTAGTTAATCCTGCACGTTCCGAGCGAGAACGATCGCGATCCGCCGACTTACCGTAGTCGGTCAACGTTCCTTGTCGATGTTACAAACTTCCTTTAATTGCACAGATTTACGGTACTCCGCCAACTTGCTCTACCCTTTTACGTTCGTCGCTCGAGATACGGTTTCATACCGCAGGGATTTGTAGCTTTGAAACGATTATTTTTCACGGTTCTACTGGGGGGAAAGCTATGTTCATGTAAAAGAGCGCATGAAAACTCTCTAATTGAGCAATTTCAATCTCTTAAAGTTTCTAGAGTTCTTAGCGTACTTTCTTTTTGAATTAAAGTACGTATGAACAAAGACAAATTTCTTCTGTTGTATTCAGGAATATATGAGTTCGCATAAATAATTATTGCGTAATAGCGCGCATAGAAAATGATATTTCTATAAAGAAATTATAGAGAATAATATTTCTATAAGGATCGAATTAGAACACTAATCTCAGCAACTTGAGCACAAATTATGACAACGAGTGTCGCCTTTGACTCGCGTATCCGAACATATGGGCGAATTAAAGCCTTTTGTCACCTTAATCGACGTTCTCCCCTTTCGTTTAATTTCCACGGGCCACACGGCCAGCCATAGAAGCATCAAAGGCGCGCTACCGGTGCACCCCCATGAAAGGACCGGCCTACGAAAATCAGATTCGAGTGTGGGTCACTCGAGTTTCACTGACGTTAATGGTCAGAGATTGTCGACGCACCTGGACCCCATCGAACGCGTGTATCTCAATCAGATCGGACGTATACCGTTTCATAGAATAATCACTCGAGCTTCAGTGCACCTTGGAGCTCAGGTAATAAAGGGTATCTCGCTGCTAATTAACGGGAACAATTGGTTACACGATGGAGAAACTTACGATTGTCTCGTGGGTCCCGATGCTATTGAATTTGCTTTTCGTCGATTTCTTTCAATAGAAACCGCACCCCTTGAGGCCGTTCTCTGTTATTTTGGTACCTACAGGGTAAGAGAGAGATCTAAGAGATCGAACACGGAATTGGAGTTTGAACTTTGTGATTATCGCGTGGTGTTTTTCGATCGATTGTTTATTCATACACGCGTTACAGCGGTAGTTATTAGCGTTACTATTATAATAAGTTTCCATGGAGAAATTTCTAATTGTCTAGAGCATAGATGCTATTGTGTCTAATTCCAACTTTCTTCGACAGAATCATACTTTAATATCTTGAAAGTTATCCGCTAGATTTTCAACGGTTTCCAAGAATTCACTCGTAAATATCAATCCTAAATAAGGTAATGTTAATCTCTTCTCGAAAGTATCCTCGCAACGACAAGACGTTTCAAAATATCACAATGTGCCAAGATTCTTCTCGCTAAATCGTTTCGTCACTCGTGCCAAATACACGATCGATCAATCAAAGAACAATTAGCTCTCCGCGGTGTCTCTCGCTGTAATTTCTCAATCGGCGATGCAATCGAGGTTCTAAAATTGCTAATGACAAGAATTCCGCATTTCCCTCTGGAAAAGGCGCGGGGACACGCGACTGACCGGCTCTCGGTTGCGCAAATCGAAAGGAACGCAAACCGGTGAAGTTAATGTCCGCGCTTCGAGTCCCGGTAATTCGCAGTCTCCACTCGTAGCATAAATAAATCATACCCCTGTCTAGAACGAACCCTTTCAGAATGCTCGATGTATTAATTGCGCTTCTCCTTGTGCAAATACAATATCGTCGTCGTTTTCACGCCAAGTTCATTCATTTCCAATGAGCATCTACTAAAAGAGTTAGCGAAACGAACTGTGCAGGCCGTAGACATTTTGCTGCTCCAGTTTCGATCGCGCGTGACTTCGGCAGCCGTTCCTCTCTAATACATTCACGTGTTATTTGGTAAAAAGGTTACCAGTCGTAGTACCTAGTTTTTTTTTTGTTCACTTGATTTCTTGGCCGGAAATTAGAAGTGGAAAAGGAAAAGTTTGGAAACCGTTAAGGGAAGCTTTGCGCTAATTAATTTCTCAATACTTCCTGTTTTGGTACAGTTGATATACTCTGATCGAGAATTGATTAAATCTTATCGTAGAAATTAACCTGCATGCAACTGTATAAAACAGGCAGTTCACGCAGGAAGTTTGAATTGATGAAACCACAACCCTTCAACTTCTCTTCAAAGTAATCGTATCCAAACACAATTTTCTTTTTTCTCTAATT
Organism: Bombus pyrosoma; assembly: GCF_014825855.1. Classification (NCBI taxonomy): domain Eukaryota; kingdom Metazoa; phylum Arthropoda; class Insecta; order Hymenoptera; family Apidae; genus Bombus; species Bombus pyrosoma. The sequence goes on from NC_057776.1 coordinate 12,467,236, forward strand.
CTAGCTTGTTTGTTAAACAGTCACGCCCTCCGGTAATTCATAGGTTTCAGACACCAGCTTTCGAATGTCAGGGATCGCGATTCGCGAAAAGTCAAGCAACGTTCCCCAACATATCAAGACTACAATGCAATTAAATGTTGCAGCGTTTACGTAAGAGTGTAGCCACTCGGCGAAAAAGGCATCTAGCTCGCTTCGGACGTTGAATAACGACTCGCCGTGAGAAAAATTCCGGATCGATTTCGCGAGTTAACTTCACCGTAGAAACAATTCCGCGTGTGTTTAGCAAAGGAACAAAAATGAAATGCTCGCGGCGACGTATCGTTATTCCGATCGCGCTATTTTTATTCGCATATATTGTCGTGTAACTGTAATTCGTACGGTCCAGCAACGGTTGCCACTGTAACGGGCGAATAATCACTCTGTACAGTGCACCAATTACATTAATTACCGTATCAAACGATTCATTAAAAGCGCTTCACGAGCTACATGAGCCACACGCTCGCTCCGTTTCATTAATTTTGCTGCGCATTTCGGCAACAACATCGCGCGGTAAAACGCTCGAGCTAGTCTTTCGACATCGTTAAAAATTATTCTTGCAGTTCGAAATCATCTTTGTAATAAGAATTATCGCTGGGATTTAACGAATCTCACAATTGTGCTTCGATTCTATTTGTTTTTGTATTCCTTTCTAAATTTCTTGTGGTTTCATTTTTATGGTGAAAAATTTAGTATTAAACATCTCGTACACATTTCGTTACACGAAGAATATTCTGATTGTCTTATGTGTTACGGTTAATATAATTTGTATAGCGCGTAAAAGATGCTATGGAAATCAGATTAGCCACGTGCACTAACGATTGCCGCAAAGTTAATTGAAAAGTGAAACTACCGAAATCACTGAATCAACGAGGAGTGCACGCATGCAGAAACGTACACGTGTATTCGTGGTGTTTTCATAAAACAGAGAAATAGTAGGGTACCGGACGATATTACGTGCCTCCTTCTTACGCTTCAATAACATCGCGTTAAATTACATTTCACGCTTTGTCGTTCTCTTATTTACTTCAACATAAATTCCCGGTGTTTTTTTAATTGAAAATCATGTCATCGTTGTTTAAAGAGAGGCATGTTCATCACGGTCGATAGAGCATGCCACTATACATTCATTTTTCTCTCATTCTTTAATTATATTCCCTTTCTCGTCGTTTTTTCTTCCTATCGTTTCTGATTAAATTATTCCACGATGAAATATCTAGCAAAACTACACGTGGTACAGTACATCGTGAATATGTGATCGATGATAGATCGAACTCTCTGATCAGTTTGACGATGATAATTCGACGCGGAAGAGCGATCCAATGCTAAATAAAAGAGTATCGATAATATCGTCACGGCTCGATTATTTCCTCTTCGATAATTCGACTCAATCGATGGTCACGAAATATTGAAACGTGCAAAATGCGATATTTCTAGTTGTTCTGGTTCGAAACAGTGCCGTGTGTATTCACGCTATATCGTTTCTCTCGTCCTCGTCATTTGCCCGTTCGCTCGGTATCCCGTTTCGCGTTTGTGTGTAAACGACTACCACCGTGACGCACGGATTAACGTTGTTTTCACATGCGCAAATCCCTAGTATTTATTGGGTTCGCGGAAGCTCCCTTTTGCGTAGCTTGGGGATACCCACAGGGGAGTTTATAGCTGCTTATTTTCGTGGACGTTTACATAAAGCGAAGTAGAATTCTTGAGAGGAGAGACAGAAAGGGGAGACATACATTATGTAGACGTAGGATGTCTAAGATTTATATCTATTTCAAATTAAGACAAAGTAAACTAAGAATGAGTTAACCATTACTACTATTCAAGTATCCCTGTGTTTCCTTACTTCCTATTACCACCGCTTTACATGGAAAGTTAAGCTTTTACCTGATTTTCAAGCCCGAGGGCTGACATGCGATACCTGAATTATCTCTCGTAACCTGGAGGAATCATTACCGACTAGATTAACGTGGAATCTGGAATACTCAAGAGACACGGAATTACCGTTTCCAATCTTACAAAATAAGCATCTTGCGTTAAATTAACCCTCCGTTCAACGGCCCCTCATATACGATCATAGAAATGCGTATAATTTCATCAAGCAAGTTCACCATCCATATACGAACCATATATTCTCGTCAACTCTCACGAAACCCCAACCAAACTCCCTAAATAAAGTCTCTTACACGTTTCTAACACCAAACAGCTATCAGAATAGTCAGAACGCATAGTGTATATAAATTCCTGTCGAAGAATACTACGAGCTGTCCGTAATACGTCGTCGACACTGATGACCGCGTTAAAAATTTATTTACAACAGCGTATACTAGCCATGGAAGCGTCGTTAGACTGCTAAGCTTGACCCAGCCCTCTAGACCAAGCCTTCCTTTGACTTCTCGGCTTTAACGGTATTCGAAAACGAGTCACGTGGCCTCCAGAAGGCCTTCGAGCTTCTCCTCGGCATACCGATGGCCACAGTTCGGGAGCGTTTACCCTGAAAAGCGTCTTGCCCGTTCTATCTAAAAATAATGGTCTACGCGCGGTGGAAACCACGTGATAGAGCGCACCGCTTTGTCTCGGGGACGTGTCTATGTGCAAGGTTAACGGCGCAGCGCACACGTTCCGCCGGATTTGCGCTTACGCGAATCGGGGTCTGCCCGAGAAATTAATCACGACGCGCGAATCTCGGTGGAATACCGCGAACAGAGGAATAAAGTTCGCGTTGATTGGGACAGCGAAGAATTCTAAGATCTGTTTTATTTGGTAATTCTTTTTTCGTAGGTTGAAACGAATATTATATATTTATGGAGAGAATAAAGCACGATTGTTTAGAACGTGATGGGGTGACGCGAGATCCGAATCCAGTTTATTTAGTAAATAACTTTTCTTACGTGGGTAGAGATGAATGTAATATATTTTTGGAGGGAAGAAAGTATGATCGTTCAAAGTGTCACGGGATAAAGAATAGAGGAACTTGAAGGGAATTGGAATTCAGTAGCCAACGTTTTGATAAAGTAGGTATGAAGTGGCTTGTCTCTGGGCAACGTGGAATACGAGATTCCCGAGAGTATGTCGAGGCATAAAAATGCTCAGGTATTCCGTGGTTCTTTTTATTCCCCTTCGTACAGAAGAAAAAATGCTGGGAAATGCCGACCATTGAATTTCAATTTCCTACAAACTTCTCTAGTCTTTTACGACACGACAGCTCGTACAATTGTGTTTTCCTTTGCCAAGAAGTTGTTTGACTTCCTTTGAAAGGCTGTCACTCAACCGAGAAACATATCAAATTCAGTGTTAGGATTGGAGCATGGAACTCGTTGGAACACCACACGATACGACAATGATCATCAATAAGTCCAAAATGGCAGAAGCGAAGGAACGTTCTCCAAGAGAGTAGGAGTCAATTTAAGAGCGACAGGTAGGCGGAATAATGGCTGAAACCGTAGGTGATTGAATTCCAACGTCCCATAAAGTCTTTCGCCTTGCACCGTAAAACAACCGTCCGGGATAATGCTCCCCCAGAAATTCTGACTTTCTTCCAAGGTTCAGTTTCAAGTAAGCGAAACAATGCATAGGAATATCAGAACGATAAATATTGCCTACAGCAACAAATTCCTTTTTCATCCTTATCGAGTTACATTCAATCTCGTAACAAATAGAAAAAGCAAATTATCAAAAATCAAATAAAGTCGTAACATTGAAATGCTACATAAAAATTTCACAAAGGTAATATTATTAAGAAGGTGCGACTGAAATAACTTACATGACGTTTTGTCAAAATACAATGAATTAATCGGCGATTTAATCAATTTCGTGAAACCTTCAACCACGAGTTGAAGACAGAAAAGAATCCGTAGTTACAACATTTGCCCTTAATAAATTAAACTTCAGTTCCTGAAATCTGCACCTCATAGGAAGTCGTTCAATCCTGAAATCTTACGACCTTACCAAAGAGAGCTTGCGGTTCCCGGCTTCACGCCTCTCGCGCGAACATACGATACGATCTCCTGACCGCTGTCCCACATATCAAAAGCCCGCCGTTGGAGATCCTGGTCGACGTGGTTCGCGCAACGACGCGATCGTGGGTCGATCGACTGTACTTGCTATCGCGACCACCGCGATAATCGACAGATAACAGGATCGCCCACATGTTGCGTGATCGTCCACAGGAATGTCGCGCGCCGCGGTTCCACTTCGTCGTTGCTTGATTTCTTCCGAGTTACGGGACGATCGGTTCGATCGTTTCGACTCACGAGACACGATGATCTAACGCTCTCGTTCTTTATGGAAGTCTGAGACACGCCTACGTGTCACGTAAAAATGCATGACATCAGTGGAACGCCTCTGTGTGGACCACTGCCAGAAGGAAAGAATTTTTCGTCGCCGCGTGTACTCTTGTCTCATCCCTCTTTCTACGCGCGGATGAAGAATCTCGTGTTTCTCTTGCGCCTCGCAGTGCACCTATATGGGTGATTCACGCAGTCAGAATTTTGCCACAGACACTAGGACGAACCGTCTGAGAACGATTTTTCGCCAACAACACCAAGGAACTGCAGAGTTCTAATAAAGTTCGCTGACTCGTCGACCAATTGTTTCTCTGTTAGGACGAGTATCAGCTGCGTTCGCCTTTGTTCTTTTTACGTTTCGTGGATTCCTGATTAATATTAGGCACGGAGTGTTCTGTGCGTTCTGCTATACTTGATCGTGTTTGGAATTTTACTGTGATTCTTGTTTACTTCGTACGTTATGAAATACAACAACATTAGCATAACTGCATGCACGTACAATGGGACACATCTGTAGCTCAATTGTTTCGCGTTTTAAGCAATCGAATTACAACCGCAATTGTAATTTGGAATTTCCCGACTTATCGAGGTCCTGATTCATCGAGCAAGAGAAATGATCACTTCCTCTCAAGCATAGAAGATAATGGTGCAAAGCCCTAGCAGAATTCCAGAGAGATCACGCGTCCTTTACCACCGTCACCGCTAAAAATACATCGAATTAAGGAGAATTCGTCGCGGTGGTGTACCAAGAGGCCTTTTTGTCGGGCCCAAGACAGAGAGTCGCTCGTGTCCTGCGCATCTGTGAACAATTACGACTATCGTTCGAACCCGTGAGAACACGTTCTATTTAACGCGCGAACCAGAGGGTTGATTCAGCTTTGCGTCGATGTAAATCGACTCCTTTATGATACTTTAAAAAATTATCATAACTTCTCCAGGGTGTTTTTCTTAAGTACCTACTGAGCGAGGTTTAAAAAGTATATCTTTTGTAGGGTGATGCTCCTTATGGATTGTGAAGTTAAAAATAATTTTTAAATCATATTTTATAAACATCAAGACGAAATTGGCTTAAATATTTTTAGGTTTCTTCCACAGAAAGGATTAAAATTCCGACGATACCACGACCTTTACTACTCTTGAATTCACCCATCAGCATATTCCACTTATTAAGAAACATCCTCCGCTGAATGCACAGCACACCATTTGTATTCTTAAAATGTCAATGGCTCCGCTGCATAGAAAACGTGGTTCTCATTTGATTGCCTAAGCCAAGCGATAAAAGTGCAGCAACACGAGCCTCGCCTAAAAATTCCAAATACATACAATCTTGCCACTTCAAAATCAACTTGCATCCATAAGTCTCCAGAATATTATATCAGATTCAAATTTTCCCAACAAAAAATTCATATCTTTTTCAACTTCACGGTCTAAGAACAACTTAAAAAAAAAAACGAAAGTTACATAAAGGAACGAGATTACGTTTAAAATTCTTCTGAAAATCTCAAAGTAAAATCTATGCTCGATCTGAATAATCGAAGGTATTTAGAAAACTCGATGAAAAGGTGACAGCTGGCACGCTGGAAAGCGAAAGGCCTGAGCTGGAGATCGCGCGGAAGGATAATCGCGGACCCTTGCTCGGATACTTGCACGACAGCCCATTGCACAATCTTACGGACCCGGCAAATTGAACATGAATTTTAATAAGCCATGAGCTCGCACTTGTTTTCCACGTCGGTTGCCCGCACGGGCTCGTTACACGACGCCTAATAATTACGAGTGCGTTCGACTTAATGCTAACGAGATTGCAAATGAAATCGGTAGGTACACCTTTCAGGCCGCGAGCGTCTCTTAACGCGATCTTAATTCTTCAGTACGTTCGTGTACGCTACACAGCGTTTATCCGTGAGAGATCGTCGATGGATCGACGATGAATACGTTACGGTTGCTTCTTGACGAAATTGGATGGTTCTCGCAACAAGCATATTATGATGGTAATGCGTCGTGAATTAGAGTTTATACTCTTGTGAAAGCTTTCTACGACGCTGTATACTATGAGTGGGTGGATGGAAGATTACCATGAAGATGGTTTTGGTCAAAGAAAGATTAGGAACAGTCCCATACTGTTATCTTTACAGTTAGTTAAAATTTCCTATCTAACATTTTTTCCCATTTTAAGATGCGTTGAAATCTTTAGAATGTGCCTCATTACAGTGATAATCGAAATGTTTTATATAACAGATGGAATATGGACACAGAAGATATTCTATGATAAATATCCAAATACTTTGATGAGCCAGTATAGGAAATAAAGAATACAAAGATCTAGAAGGTAAAAAATATTATTCTACTAAATATCATACTTGTCTATTAAATCTTGTAAATATTGTAATATCTATGCATAACGATATCTAACATCATATTAAATTATAGTATCATGCAAACTATGTATCTTATTGAGAAACATAACCTGGCTTTTTAATCAGATTTCTACCTTTAGAATTATTTATGAGAGGTTTTCTGCGGAATCTAAACACGTGTTACGCGCATGACTACAAAGTGCAGCTAATTTGATAAACAAATGTCGTTGGTCAATATTTTTGCAAACCCTACGTGAAAGTATTCACGCGCTAGAAATAAACTGCCCGAGGAAAATATTTTCCTTCGTACTTCATATATGCCGCACATTTCCCTCGTGGCGCCGGGTCGAGGAGTTCGTTAATCATAAGCCACCGCCGCTGGCGAATAGCATCGCAGCGAAGGTTCTCGAATAAATTGAACGTCATTTTTTTAGATTTATATTGACGGGCTATAGATCTTTCACAAGTACAGGAACAAAAAAAAAATATTCTAGGAGAAACTTTTATGCGATTTAATCAGTCCCACCTTCCTACCAATCCGGTTTTCTTTATGATCGTAATCATAAGCTTCGACTGCAAACAGCAATTGCATTCCCTTTTAAAAAATTGATTCTTATTAAAATGGCAATGCTTATTAATAACACATCAGCAAGCAAAAAGAGTAAAATTCTTCTTGGTTCTTTGATCGTAACTGGAAAAATATGACAAAAGTCGATACCGAAGGTCGATACCTTCGATGAAATTGTACGAGATAATGTCTAAATACTTATGGATGATAGTGTACGAGTCATTTGTGCACAACCGTGTGTACACAAATACCGTGACGTAGCGGGCATTTCAATTCCTCGTCGCACCATGTGGCATCAAACATTTAATTGCTCGAAATTTCAATAAGCAACGCGATGACGCAGATCGTCGAAGCCATTAAACGGCAAGCGTAAAGGTAATCTTCAAAGCGATCTAACGTTAGAATAACAAAGTGGTCGGTTTGCGAGAGCGGAGTGTTTCACCTTGAAATAGCAACAGACGATCCATGCAATTAAAACGCGCGATTTCGCGATGGCAGCTGCGTCGGTGGCTCAGAACGGGAGCAAAAGAACGCGGAGACAGCATGGTCCAGAAAGAAAATACGAGGCCCATGAAAAGGGAGAGACGTCATTCTGGGAAAGAGAAAATGTTGACCAACCGCGACGCTAAAAATATATGTGAGCGAAAGGCAACGACTTCTCCTCGCTTGGCGAACCCGTCTTCCTCGAGTGCCGCGTTTATCCTCGAAAATGCCCTGCGTACCTTTTAAAGGAATCTCGACCGCATAAATACCACTGGGTGGTGTGCGACGCGGAGGCCATTCGCCTGAATTAGAAACGGCCACCATCGCGAACCAGTAATAACGAACGCGAATTTAGAGGCAAGTTAAGGACAATGTTTTTATTCTGATCTGTAAGAAATTGAAGGAGCTGCTGTAATAGAGAAATAGCTCTACCTATAAATTCATAGTGAATTAGCATTCGGCGTAATGAACTATTGCACTTTTCAATATGCAATTTAAATGTTGGACCTGTTTTTTTAATGTTTCTTCAATTATTTCGAATTTATGTCGTTTTGGAATTGCGTAGGAGAAATTATCAAAGAGATCGTCATTAAAATGGCACGCATGATGAAGATCGTTATTTGAACAAGTCGTGATCATGTGAAATACACAGAATATTTAAAGAGCGTTGAAGGCACGGTAGTCGTAGAATATCTATGATGAAAGGGAGTCAGAGTTCAAACTATATCGCCGAACGTCTAGGCGACTCCTTTTTTTGAAAGTTCGGCTAGTTGGAAATAGGAGCTGAACATAAAAACTTAATGAAGGGAACGTGTAAAAAAATGGTCCAGCTGCAGATAGGGTGTCTGTAACAGAGTGGGAGCTGATTAAGGGACGAGTAATCATAGGTTCCTTCTTTTTTTTTTTTTTTTTTTTTGACGGGCAATGATAAATGAGAACTGAAGTTCCAGTTGTATCAGATTTGTTAAACCTAAAATAGGAGCTAAAATAACCATAACCAGCGCATTACTTTTATAATCACACGTTACCTCGTTTGCAAGGGATAATTCCGCGATTAATTCCGCGTGACGGACAGACTATAGACAGTGGCAAAAGAAAACCAGCGTCGCACACTTTCGTTACGTAAAACTGGGCCGGTCGTTGCGCTCGGCGAGCACTTTTCCCGCTGGAAAACGCGGAATGCAGCGCATCGAGGAAAAACGTTGGGAGATCGTGCGAAAGTTCGCTCGAGCGTGCCAGCCGAGCTCGTACACGCGTGAAATCCGGATTATTGTCGCGTTACGTCGCGTCGGGACGCTCTGATTAATGCGATTTAAGATGGGATTTCCTATGTGTATAAAATGCACGCGTTTGCATCAGAAACAGTTCTAAACCAGAATCACGTAGTTTGTTTTCGCAAAGTCGTTTGATTTCACAGGTTTAAATTTAAAACTATTTCCGACGTAGACGTCGCAGCAGACCGTCAGGACCTCTTGTTGCGCGTTAATGCGATCCAGAAAGACGTTTGACGTTTTTTCGAATAACCATTGTTCCGCGACACGGAACAATGGGGTTGAGCGTCACGAGAGCTAATCGCCACCGACTGCGTTCGTTTGATCAGGGAAATTTAGGTTGCTGGAATGCGTGAAACGCATCCCTACGGATCTTTTAGCTGTATCAGAAGAATCCTTAAATTCTTAAAGATCTTAAATCGAAGTTTACTGGTAGAGAACATAGAAGATGGTAGAGGCGCATTTTTTGTGGCTTTAAAACAATTTCTTTGGATATTTTGCAGAGTCTAACTACTTTTATGTGAAATCACTACGACGTAAAATTTAGTACAAAAAATCAGCGAAGATATTATCTGTTAGACGATCAAGATGAATTTTCAAACGCTTCTCTCTTACCATTTAAAAGTCAAGAAATGCCACGAGTTCCGGGTAGTTCATAGTTACAGACAGTAACCATCGATCGAATTAATTGCATGATTTGCATGAAATTGCTCCACCTGTTTTGTTCCTGTTCAAGGAAAGCTCGCTGCCCACGCGTATTATATAATTCCGGTGTTATACCAGCCGCAAGAGGAAACTTTATCGGGCTGAAACATCGACCGGTGAAAATTAATCCGCCGATGCAATTACCAACCGGCAATTACCGCATTACGCTCTCTGGCAACGTGAAAGAACCGGCAACAATCCGGCCACTCGTTGTCTCTTGCGACCGAGTAGAAAGTTCGTCGGTTCGAATCATTACTGCTCATACCACCGGATCGCCAATCATCTATCATCGACTATTTTCGTCGAAAGCAAAAGAATTCGGTTTTTCACAAAGCTTTTACTTGCTCGATGTATTGATTGATCGATAAGTCGTCATGGTACGACTTGTACAACTACGAGAAATTGGTAGAAGGTTAAAGTGGTTTAATCATTAGAGTAAATCTGCAAAATTAAATGCTCGGTAATGACCTTCTTTCTATACTGTCTTTCCTTACTTACGTCACTTTCTCCTATTTTCATCTCTTTTCGAGCAATGGAGGTCGCATGCACATTAATTTCTCATCGCAACGAGTAATGAAAGTAATAAATAATCTAGAATATTTTGTAAACTCGGTCGCGTCTCCTTAATGCTTGACGACCGGATGGTAGTTTCCGTTATAGATTTTCTTGCGAATTTCACAGAATGCTCCACAACGTACACTCCCCGACCGCCCACATTTCTTTTAGCTCGATTTTCCACGCAACCGAGACCGAATTACGTAACGTCGTTAAGTCGAGATTCGGTGGTACGTTCAACGCGAACGTTTTATCTGCGCCTTCATGCGTATTATTTAGCAAAAGCGTTCCGTCACGGCTCGTCGAGCTCGCAGTATTTCTCTCGACGGGCACGCTCCGACGTCGATAGCTTCCGAGAAGTTCGACGCATATGCATCGCGCATAATCGCGAGAAATTCGATTCGATACTCGTTATGAGTTGTCGAACGTCAGCGTCTCCAGGGGCTCGATTCCTATCTCGTTCGAGGAACGCTTACGATTCGAAATCATTCGCCGTTCGCCGGCGATTATGAATAAAAATACGGACATTCTTTCTTCTTTCTTTTCTACTCCAAGAATCGTACTCGATAGCATCGTTTCGCCCGATAAGGACCCCCTTTCTGTCGCAACGCTAAAAGTTTGAGCGAATACCAATGAAGTTCCAGGCGTTGCGTGTCGCGAAGGGAAAGCCGGCTTCCGGTGCGAACGGAACCATCGATCGGAGAAATCTGTAGCTGATGGTTATGCGATCGATGCACCGATTTGATTACGAAGCGATTAGCAATTACAGTGAGCTGAAAAAGGAGTACTATGTAGTACTCTCTTCCTTACACGATTGCAATTTCAGTATCAACAACGTAGCATTACGTGTTTTTATAAATCGCAATATCCGACGTGATGCTACACTTATAAAACGATGTAACTTACTATTTCCTAACATGGTAGTTTGGAACAATAAATAGTACATAATATGCAGTAGAGAATAGAAATGGGAAATCATTGACATAATTTCTAACTACGTTTCAATTAACCACGCCCAGAACTTTTCAACGTAGTACTACGACAGTCACGTACATCCTCCATTTTGTACCAGAAAACAAAAACAGCGATAAGGAACAGTCAAATCCTACTGAACAGTGAACCCTTGTGCAACAATCGATTCGACTTCATCGATGCTCACGCTGGATGTTTCTGCTCCAAATTCGCTAATAAATAAAGGTCTGCGAATATTTTCTTTCGCGTCACGTGTCGGGCTTCGTATAAATTAACGTTCCTCCCAATGGGCGTTACGCAAACACGCATTCACGGAACGTCGATACTTTTATTTATCCGCAGCTCCATACGTGTTTCCTAGTTCTCTCTGTCGTAAGAGATGTTTGAAAATCAGGTATCCATTAATTAATTCCAAATTCATAGAAAACAGGGGTCGACAAAAGTAGCTTCATTACGTCACACCCGTTCTTCCACTCGAGTGTCGTTACGTCGCATTAACCAGTTCCTGGTTCGATCTACCTCTCCTTGCGATTCACCAGTATTCACCGGTATTCATTCGATCGATGGTCGTTATCAACGTTGCTCAATAAAGACGACCTTCGTTGGGAGACAGACCCAATTGCGAATACTCATTGAAAGCACTTTGCTTATCGTGCGCCAGTTTAAGAGATGCGTTAACACATTCGTGGTCGGGAACTTTACGGAGATTCTAAATTAAAGAATCACGAGTTTGTGTAATCAAGGCATGAGCAAGAATTTGAGGAATTTCCTTTCAAGCATCAAACTACGATCGTTTGTTATCGTTGTTATTAACAGAAATTCTCTTTTCCTTGAAAGTTCATTGATAATTAGTCAAAGTGGTAAATTTGCTAATATGGAAAACGAAATTTTACAAATAATATTATACAATATAAAATACAAGGTAATTACGTGGCAGGCAAATTCTCACGCTTGCCATATGATACTGTGTTTACCAACAGTGGAGATTTTTTAGCCAATTCGATAAAAATTGGGAAAACAGAAATTGGAACGGGTTCCGGTTATCAGGGAAAAAGTGCCAAATTGGTAGTGACAAGAACGTTTAAAGCAGTTCAGATAACCGGACAGCAGTGTAATTTTCGAGCGTGATAGCTTAATGTAAAATTCCAGGAAGAAATTATTTCAAGCTTACTTAGAAGACTGACCGTTTGAAAATCCTCTTAAGCCGAAATTGAAGGCGATCTATCGCGCGAAAACGGCTGTAACGAGGATATATATTCAGGTCAGACGTCGTACAAGTGCAACAGAGAAGCCGTCCACGTACACTAAGTTACCGTCGTTGGCGGCATTGGCGATGGTTAATTGTGTCAGATACACAATCTTTCGTTTGGTCATCAGGATCTATCAAGAAACTTTTAGCAACTTTTTGATTAATCTTTAATGCCTCGGGAAAGCTTCTTCAGTCTTTACAGAACAATTCTTTACAAAGTTTACTCTGAAAATAATTAACTCCATACACTATCTCTGCAATTTAAATGGAAATTTCTATCCTGTTTGATCGTTCTGACATTTGAAAAACGATCGTCGTCGCAACCTCGCTAGTTGCAAACTAGAGACGCCACGCCTTGCATTGTCGCGATCGTAAAAGCATCGTTGTCGTTTCCTTTCGGCTAACAGGGGAGAGGAAGAAAAAACGAAAGTAGTCTCGAACTGGATCGCAACGTTAGACCTAAGCCTTCGGTATCGTTTACCTCGACTCGCTGAACCACTGGTGCTATTAACATTTCTGCTATTAGTGGCCGGCAATTTTCGTAGGAGCTCGTAAATACCTTCAAATTCCCAGCGAATTAGATTCATGACACGGTAAACAACCGATAAACCTACTCTGTCGTAATCGTTGCATGGAAAAGATAACTCGGAACGAAGGTGGTCCGTGAGGAACAGCGTGTTGAATCAAACTTGAAATTCCCTTTGACCGACACCACCATTGTTTTCCTCGCCTCAAAATTACCGGGCAACGGTCTTTTAACGCTCGAATACTTGCACGCTCAAGGCGAGCTATGCTAATGCGAGATTATTATGCTAATTCCGTTCAACGTGCTCATTACTGCATCATTGTTACCGCGCTTTGTGTCGCGTAAACTATCGATAATCCTTGAAACGCAGCAAAAAGTCGTCGTCGTTAAGCACTGAAGAACGTCTAGTACCGTAACGAAACGAGGAAACAAAGTATATTCTGTAGTATAATTCGATGTGTTGCGATATTTCGATCTTCAAGGTTTCTTAAACTACATTCCAACGCGGAGTAATTTATACCTACACACATATATCGTGGAATGGCGAAGCATTATCTATGAGGCTTGTTAAATTGTTTGCCCGTCGTTATCAAAGGTTAGGCGTGTACCTAACAAATCGTTAATCATCCTCGTGCACTTCGGGCGCACGTGCAACTCGCGTCACCGTGCTCGCGATACGGAACGCTTATTGTTTTTCAATAGGCAACAGGCAAAAGAATGCCAGTCCACTGACGTCGAGGTTGTACCAGACACGGTATTTAAAGCAAAATGCGAACACTGGTAGAGTTCCATTGCTAGAACTTCCTCGAAACATCAGTCGAACTTCGATATTCCGTGCAATTCTCCAAAGAAGAAACATCGACCGTTTTGAATTAAAGTTCGTACTTTGTCGCTGAGAGATCGTTCGATTCAATTTGGAAGGAAAATTGAAATTGCTAATATCAAAACTTCTAAGGATCAAAGGCAATTTCATTATAATTCAGCGCTATAAGTTATCAACGAATTTACACGATTAGGGTATGATAGAATATATTTGAACCATTTTCCGTTTTATTTTCTCTTACTGCATCCAAACTACACGATATTTTTTCATCCCTTCGTCAACGATTAATAGTGTGTCATAACATACAACGAGTTTCATTATTCTATGCAAGGATTACAATTAAATTTTGAGATGTTGAATCTCAAGTGACTCGATAATTCTATCTTACTATACAGTATCCTTTATTGGACATGGGATAATAACTTTCAGAGGCAAAATACAAGCGCCTGAAAAAGGAGATGGCTCGACTGGAAAGCACACATCGTCCATCAAGAATCGGAAACATCCTTTCTCTCGGCGTACAAAAATTTCCCAACAGGTTGAATGCTTGCTCGATTCATGCAACCGATTCATTTTCACCCACGTGAACACGCATGTCGATCGAGCGTTCGTAGTCGCGTTGAAGCGACACGGGGGAGAACAACGTGGCGCGCACCAGGTAAATTCCTAGTCGGGTCGAGGCGCTCGCCGACGCAAATATCCGAAGAGTGGCTTTCGCAAGAGGCGATCGGCCCGCGTCTAAATACCACGCTGGCGTTTCACCGTTGTTCGCAGCTTCCCCGTGTGGCTGCACCTTTAAGAACACCGCGATCGTATCCGTGACAGCGGCGGAGCGCGACGGGGGGTTCACAAAGCGATGCATTTTAGCAGGTTGATGCCGCGCCGTGATTTACTCGCGCAATAGAATGCGCTACGAATGGTAGGAAGAGAGCAGTAACGCGCCGTGCAAACCGATAGGCGTGCTTTTAACGTTCGCGAGAGGATCGTTCGATTCAGCGAGTTCTTCTCTTTGTTTCCCCTCGGCTGACGTTTGCATAGAGTCGCTATATTGTGATACGAGAGGAACGCGAGGGGATGTTGCGGTTGTTTTTAGGCCATAGTAAATCATCCGACTATCGAATCGTATCATGTACGTGTTTTGCTTTCGTTTCGTGAGAGGAATAATTCTTCGAAGGAGGGTCTTGTTTTTTCGTCGAGTTTGTTTGGCCGGTTTCTCAAAGAGAAATTTGGTGGGAAGGTCGTGGATGGAAATCTAGTTCAATGAGAAGGAGGCGGTGAATATAAATAGAGCGAGGAGGCTGTGGAATATTTGAGACGTTCAACTGACTACTTTTCGGAAGAAGACTGGTTCAAACGTTCTCGACACTACGGTATTTTCAAACTTCAACGTTTGGAATTAATTTTAATCAAGAGAACAGTAGTAAAAAGAACTCTTAACAAACTACAATAACGTTACATACTCGAGTCAGATGCAATATGTTCGTAAAATAAGATTTTTGGGAATCCAGAACTACTCTTAATTCACGTAATCACGCTGAAGCAACAAAGAATCGCGAAAGCGAACGCAAGAACACTTGTCAACTGGTTTAAAATCTGAACTCACATGCACCCTAGGCACCGAGGCCGATCTTCCGTTGATTCTTCTCCGCCGCAAAATCCTGGCGCGCTCCCTGTCCCTTCTGGTACACCTGTCGTCCTGTCGCGGAATCAGAGGCAGCTGGGGGCCCTCCTCGAGGGATCGGACCCCGATCAGGACGCATCCTTCGTTCTCGTCAACGCCCGCCACGGCGCTGTTGCAATTCCGCATTCCATCGGCCTCCGTCGTCTCGTTGTTGCTCAACGAACACCTCGACAGATCCTCGCTGGACCTCGAGGATGTAATTGCAGCCTGGCGATACTTCTTCCTCTCGATCACGAACGAGGAGGCTCTGGCTCTTCGCGCCGGATAATCTTGCTGGCCGCGTCTCGCGATCAACTGTTCGGTCTTTGTAGCGAATTCTTGCGATCTGTTCGTCCTCGAACGATATCTAGTCAACTGACCGCCGTCCGCTTTCGCGGACGCTTTCGACGGGCTCTTCTTCACGAACACGAAGTCTTTGGTTTCCTTGCGATCCTTCGAGTTGCTTTGGCTGTCACTGTCTTTGGTCGTCGTCGAGGTATCCTGGTTCTCTGAGACTTGGCAAGAGCCGTTTCCGGGCGCGGACGCGCTTCTCTTCAGTCCGCGTGCTTTTTCGAGTTTCGATGCATTACAGGCTCTCGTTAGAGTATCTTTGTACTGAAAGTTCACCGTGGTCTTGTATCCTTGGTCATCGTAGACGCTCTCGCAATTCACCACTTCTAATAACTTAATGGAAATTTCCAGCTTCTCGTTTTTTACACAAATCGCACTCTCTTCGATGATTTTATCCCGCGAGATTTCCTTTTCGTCTTGGGACGCGACAGGTTCGACTGTCGACCGGTCTGGCTTCAGGTCGACACGACGAGAAGACTTTAGGAACTGATCCTTCTTCGACTCACGACCTTTCTCGTCCAGAGAGGCGGACTTCTTGAGGATATACGGTGTCTTGTGCACACGTGGGAAACACTTGACGTCCAGCAGGCTAGCGGCGTCGACGTCGTCTTCGCCGGGACGCCGGTTTTCCGGGCACGATGTCTCACGCGCTCCGTCAGCGTCGACGCACTGACGGACGGAGATCAGACGGCATCCGCCGTCGTCCCCACTATCTTCCTCGATGATGTACATCCGAAATAACTACTCGACGCGCGTCATCGTCGTTACGAGGGTATTTCGCGAACCGGGGGCGCCGCCGGTTCCTCACGCTGCTTCTCGATCCGCTCGTAGATAAGCGTCGAACTAATTTTTACGCGTTTCATATTCTCTTCGCGATATTAATAGCTTCAACATAAAAATGGATTTCTAGGACATCGAGTTTGATAGATAATTATTTCAACTCTTCAGACTTTCCAAACTCACTGGAGCTTTTTCGTTTATCAAAACTGTTTGTTGACAGACAATTTATAAATTATACCGTCCTTTTGACCATATCAATGTTATGTAACGATGCATTAACCAGGTCCAATATTATGCAATTTTTCGGCTTGTTTTAGTCCTTTGCAAAAACGTACAAACGAAATTATTAATGTCAATGTCGAATTAGCAACTTCTTTCCGTTAATAACTTCCAAACAGATACAACTAAAACGAAATTCCAGTTCTTCCTTAAGAAATTTTCAGATGCTTCAACGCAGCGATAACGAGATACCGTAACCGACTCGTTCTCTGCCACTTACGCGTTTGCAATGGTATCAGAAGCCGAGTCACAAATCCCCAACACTATACGTAATTCGCGGTTATCCACCCAAACAATCGTTCCGCAATCTCATCCTCGACAACATTGCAAGCCGATATTACCCGCTCCTGTGCACCGTAATGATAGCGCAACAAATACAACTCTGCACGTCCATTCGCGTTTAAAAATATTTTTCTGCACGTGCAATCGTTCCCGCACCACGATGAGAAACCAATACCGATAGTTTACACCTAATATCGTGCAATTCCGCCTGGTTCGATTTTACATTACGGTACAACTGAATTGCGAGCTCGTTCTTTCCCGAGTTACTCGCTTTTTCGCGTTTTGTTACGCGTTTTGTTTCGCGTGTTCCAAGGCCTCGTTATTTCAAAACCGTCGCCAAGGATTCCACTTATGTTAGAAACACGAGTAGTATTTCGCGTGCGAGTCGTTTCTACGCACTCGACTCCGAAACGTAAAATGACTAGCACACTTCTCCCGTTCCAAAAATGTTTCGCGAGTTTGTCTAAAGGCTACAAATATTTTTCATGTAATAGATTCCAGACGGTTTAAAGGGAGAGGCTGGACCGGAGGGCGCGGGCAATTTGCTAGCGCGAAAGTTGTTTCTCGCGTCACGCGATCGGTCTTCGAGGGCGAGCCTCGCGATAGATCGAGCCAGCGGATACGGCGATCTATCAGCCGCAACGGTGCTCGCCGCTCTTCGACCGCTCTAAATCCTTCTCGATCTTTCGTTGTATCCTGACAGTCGATGATTAAAATCCTCCAATCTTACGAGATGGTCAAAAGCACGAATATACGTGACCGTTCACAGTTTGATTTGAAAGCAAGTTAATACCAACTACAAAATATCAAATGTCAACATCCATTGATCGAATCGAAGAATTGGAAGAATAATCCAGAGAAACTCCCGCAAAAACGCGTTTGTACGACGTTCGATCGATTCACAAATCGATGCTAGCGATCGATATCCATCAGCGGATCGAGGATCATCGTTTTACGGTAGGTCGGAGCCGCGCGAGCCGGAAAAAGAGACGCAGAGGCGTCGAGCGCCAGTGGCCTACTGGTGCGACTCTTCTAATCCCGCGCACACGGCACAGCACGGTACAGCACGTATGCAACACGCACACTGACACGGACGCCGGCCCGAGCGGAACACGATCTAGGGGCACACACGCGATTCCATTCCATTCGAGCCGCGCTCTACTCGACACTCGCCTCTAAACTCTCACCGACGCGGCTCGACGCGTCGCGGATCTCCTTCTCTCTTTCTCTAGAAGCCGGAGAGTTCGTTCGGTTCCGCTCCGTTCCTTTCCCTGTCTGAACACGCTGCACAGCCAGCCAGCCAGCCAACAGTCCTGTCCCAAACACGTACGCGCGAACGGCCCGCGTATACCGTCCTCCAATCAGCGCGCGATCCGCCACTTTGCGGCCTGGAATGCCTTTTCCTTTCGGAAACCCGCTCGAACCAGTCGCCCTCGCTTCTACACGCTCCACGCACCGCGATCGAACGACGTTACCGTCGTCGATTGATCGATCGAGCGCGTGGGAGGCTGCAGCGGCGGCAAGGACGCTGCGACGAGTGCAACTACCCTCTTTCGTGATTATGACATCTCTTTTGTTGTTTACTATTAGACTTTCATCAGAAATTTGCTTCACATTTCGTGTCTCTTCAAAGATACACATTTTGTATCTTATATATTCTGCCTATTACGTATATTCTATGGGTTTACGTATTCTATGCGTTCTTTTTACGCGTTTAAAGTTTCCATAGATGACATTTTGGTGAGAGTATACAGGATTCACGTGATTTTGAACGTGCAGGGGATAATAGAATAAATGAAGCGATAAAAGAATGCAAGAGGTAATAGATAAGACTGGTAAGCGAATTTCGATAGAGTAAAAATGCAGTCTCACGTTAATTATTTCATCGCGCGATAGCGGTTATTTTTTGCGGAGCTCATCGCATGACCGCAGATTGTCTGTCATCGTTATGAACACAGTTTCTAGAAGTAGTACGAGCGTTTTGCTCGAAGAATACCGTTCCATTGAACAGTCGAGTCCATCTGATTCTACAGAACTCCTTGCTCAATAACGTCAAAGAATGTCAAATAACATCGAATTCTCACGTTTAAGCGGAAAGTACCGAAAATAGATAGATAACACCAACGATATGTCTTGTCACGCAACTGTGTTTACTCTTCATAAAGCAAACAGCGTCGATCACAAGGCAGCACCTAAAAATTTCCTAATAGAACTCGCGAGCTTTAAAAATTCTATAAGACAATATCAACCGCGTCAGATATTCGTAGATCCGATTTTGCAACTTGAAAAGTCCAAAGTTTTTCCCAATTAATTCCCGAAACACATAAAATACGAAACATTCTCATCTCGCGATTCAACAAGCACCCCTTTTGGTGAATCTCAACGCGAGTTGCGTGCCATATGGCTGGGACGATCGATGGTTGGCTGGGGCTGGCTTGACAGGAGAGGAGAGAATGAAAAACGCGGTGCAGGAAAGTGTCCCGCATGGCTCGTTAATAGAGGCACGGTTCGCTTTTGCGCAAGGAACGTCGATAAAAGGCTGGCGGACAGCATTTTCTATTGTGCCGTTTCTCGGATTGCATCCGGTGTAAAATTTCACTTGGCTGCTGGTACTGAACGTCGTTATCGAGCCATTCGCCGAGCCTCGTGGTTTTCACAGGTTTTTGCCCGTGGCTCGCCACACGTGAGACTGGTTTTGATATTCCGCCGTCTCCGATAGAACCATCGAACACGAAGCATCGATTCCTCCGCGACTCCTATTTTTGTTCTTCGTCGAAGAGAAAGAAGTATCATAGTAGAACGAATGAAGTTGTTGAGAGCATATTTCTTTTGATAGATCATCGATTGCTTCGTCGTCTCGCATGCTTGACGCGTGCAGGATGTTAAACTTGTTTAGCTATGGTTCGAGAAGAGGTGTTGCTGGTTCGTATCTTAATAGTAGTAGAAGGAATTTGTATAATTCTAAGCAATAAAAGGTGTATTGATTTTAGTATACATAGAAATCGGATATCGTAATAACTTCCTGGTAGAAGACTGGTTCCCACGAGGAATTATATAATTATACGATCTTGATACATCGTCAGCATCACGGTTATCTTTTCCTTTATTGATATCGATAACGCTTCTGAACATGCTGCGTGAGACGCTGCTGAAATATCAGGATATAATTTGTTGTCAATGCAACTTAGTTCTAAATTCAACTTTTCAAACTTACATTCGCATTCGAATATTCATATTCAAATTAAAAAGAAATTAAATAAACTTTCAATTTCGGATCTCGCTAACTTCGCATAATTTTTATAGCAATTTCCTTGATATTTATTCAAATATCTTCTCTTTTTTTCAACAAGAAATACAAACTTTCGAATGTTCTTCGACATTCGATAAATATATCCTCGTACTAATAACATTCAATGACAGCAGAATCCCTTCCTCGAAGAATTACTC
Source organism: Bombus pyrosoma (assembly GCF_014825855.1). Taxonomy (NCBI): domain Eukaryota; kingdom Metazoa; phylum Arthropoda; class Insecta; order Hymenoptera; family Apidae; genus Bombus; species Bombus pyrosoma. Next base: position 12,487,866 of record NC_057776.1, read on the forward strand.
AAAGGATTCGACAAATAACTGCCCCTAAACTCACTCGAGCGTTAAACCTCCAGCATCTGTTTTTACCGAAAAGCACCGCAATTAAGCCGTCACCGTTTCTGTCCACCCTTCGTGCTACAAATATTTCAAAAAAACGCGAGCCACACCAAGACGTCCATCTCGAGTCGCAGAAATAGACCGACCAACAATTCGCAGACTTGGTTCGAACGCGACACAGCCGTTTCTATTTATACGGGTGCATCGAGCGGAAGAGAGCCCTGCAGGGACTTTCGAAACGCACGTTCGATCCGGTGGCACGTGCCAGTAAATTCGTTCACGCACGTGTACGCGGGATTCAATTAATTGCTCGACGCGTGATTCGCAGTATCGGTTGGCGTCGCACGCCTCCATCGCCGTTCGTTACTGCCCGTGCAAACAAATCACAATGTTTGCGCGATAACGAGACCGTGAGAAATACCGTCCACGAATGGAATATCGCGATTTCGACGCTGCTGACCTTTTGCCTGCTTTTCGCGAGAGCACCAGTCCCGTTCTCCCCTCGCTTTGATCGTTCAACGATGTCTGGTGTAGAAGGGAGGCTGATACGTAATAGAAAGACACGAATAAGGGGTTGAAATGCTTGAAAAAAAAAAAAAAAAAAAAAAGGGGAAAGGAAATCGATCCGAGTGCTGATGTGGAGATATTCTTTGCGATTGCTCTTCTTTAGGATTTTTGTACGAGCAGAGGATAGGAAATTGAAAGGTGCAGAAATGAACGCTATTCACGTTCAAATCCAGAAGTATATAAAATATTCAAAGTACTAGTTACAATATTTAAGCCTGCTGTTCTCATCCTTAATCATAAGGATATAAATAGTCCTTAAGAATTTGGTGTTGGTATGCAATATAATATTGCTATCTTTTCTTTTTTTACGAATAAGGTATTCCAAAAGAAAAAGATGCCTGGAGGTGTACAAAGACCAACAGGAAATGAGAAGAACAGCATGGTTAGTCTACTAACGATATAAATCTAGAAATATTTAGCTACTAGTTTTTTGATTGCGTTTATAGGAACACGAATGCGCATAAACATCCGCCACCTAGTTATTAAGTAGGAGGGGCAAACTGATATATAGGATGTTAGAATAGGGCTTTGAATTCGATGTTCACGCTCGTTTACAAAATAGGATCATCTCTCAACAAGAAACGCGCCATGTTCTGCATACCACCTAATCCCAGACGTCCCTTTTTCTTCCTGCTTGTACGAATAAGGAATCGCGGACTTAACGAGCGATATCAGGAACAACGAGCAGCGAAAAATGGCAAAGCGACAAAGTCGTTTTCCCAGCTCGCGAGGAACAAGTACAAAACGCGCGTAGGCCCAATTGCGGTCACAACGCATTCATCACTTGGATCCTTGTTGAAAGCGTGTTATTAAGGATCAGCGCGCATCCTTTCGGTTCCAATAAATTACTCGCGCGACGACAGTCAACGGCCACGATCACTTTTCCCAAGCATAAGCGAGCGCGAGTTGCACGAGCGTAGAATCGATGGAAAAAGAGCGTCGGTCCGCTTATGATAAAGCGACCTGGCCACCGGGGATGTAATTAGAAGCTTGAGATATCACCGTTAGACGTTTTCCAGCGTGGGTAAGAATACTCATGGGTACTCGCTGACCCTGGACGTTTAATTTATTCCCGGTGCAGTTCTTGGAAAAATCGTGCAGCAGGGCGGAGGATCGAACTTGTCTTGACCTTGGCTCGATCATGAGAGTGACACGATTCCGCGTCACCGAGGAATGTCGTGGTATTCCAAGGACGGACGATTATGAACTACATTACCAGTTAACGTTCTACATATCAAGAAATCTGATTCGTCTCGTATTAACTTTGACGTAATGTTGCTGTGTCGAGCAAATGCTAGTAACGAATAAAAAGAAACTTGATTTCAACGATCCAAACTCTTTAAAATATCTGTGATATAGAAAAATTGATCTATAATTATTTGCTGTGACCAACATTTCACATCACATTTCAATGAGTTCGTAATCGATGTTTGGTCGAAGCTATGCAACTCGTATTTAGATTCTACGCTTGGAAAGGGTACGTTGAGTTCTCAACGAGAGAAAGGAGAGTGCACGGAATCGATGTCCTTGCGAACGAGCTGGATGTCAAAGCTGGAGCGGGTTCGCGGAATCCGGACTCGTAAACACGCCACTACCATTTATTTTCGGGAAATATACGGCTTTATGCGAATCCAGTGAGCGAACTTTGATCGCGAGGTCACACACAAGGACTCGCTTTGAGGATTTGCTTTGAGGATTTGCTTTGAGGATTTGATTTTTTTATTCTTTCAGGACAAGGGATGAGATATATGAATCGACCGAAGAATAATCTGAAAAAGGTAAAGTAAGGTTTTTCGTGTACAGAAAGGGCTAAGCAAAATTCGTAGAATCCACTATTTCGATCACTCTGACGGTAAACTTGAAAAAGTCCTGGTCATACAATCGTATCGAGTTCCGCGTGTAAAGTGTGTAGCGCATAGGTACTCGCGATATCGCATGACTGCACGAGTAAGCTAAACATAAGCGCAGATCTAATCTGCTACCCGCAAGTCCCGCCATCACTTAGATTCGTTTGAGACAATTCGTGACATTCATTCCAGTTAACGGTGTCTCGTTCGGCTCGAGTCGCTGAAACATGAAAAAATGGTGGCGATCAGTCGCGACAATGCGAGGAAGCATCATCGCGGTACGTTCGATCTTCCTTTTTGCTGAATCGGCGTACGGACACTCCTTAATCGGCTAACGAGACACATAAGTATGAATCCCTCGCGACGCTCAGCCTGGATTACAAGCCACTTTCATCGCAAGTATGCTATTGTGCGTATGCACGGGCATTACATATTCGTTACGCGGATCTCGCGTTATTCTTCGGAGCTAACGAACCCCAGGTTCACTGGACTCCACGCCGCGTCCTTGAACGGGTTCGCCAAGGAGTTCCGAATTGCGACACTCGTACATACTTTTGTTACGCGTAATCTTGACGCGTCGAATATGGAACTTGTATGGTCTTGTAATCGTGAGTGCCTATATTTATGTAGTTATTAAACGCTCATATAATCCTAGGGTTATATGCTACGCTCAAATGTATCATATTCAACTAGATACATTTGTCTAGTCGCGGAGGTATGTAATCACACGATCAGGTAATTGATCGATTGGATATTAACAAGTGTATATAATCACAGAGTCTTGTAGGCTTATAGCGTTATACTTGAACAAACGCATCGTTGATTTTTTAGCATATGTGAGAATAATACGAAATGGGTGGCGGAAATGGGAAAAGTTCAAAACTGGGAAAGATCCATGTTATTGTGCCTTTGAATACTAACGTTGTTTTGGGTTACAAGGTCTAGATTTTTATTGCTGTTTCTTGTAATCTGCAGTTAGAGTTACGTAAGAAGGTTAACTTTTTATGGTAACATCTGTTAATATAAATGTATGAACGTGTTCCCTATGATATTCTTTTGGTATTGTAGCATTGAGCGAGCGACGATCAAAATTGGCATACACTATCTCTGTACTTATACTTGTTTCAATATATTTTGCTATTGCGAATTCATCCACTCGTTTCTTTATCAAACAAGTCCACACGTTATACAGCTCAAAAGTCATCGGTTTTGAAACAGATCGTGTCATAGTTGCACTTTAATGCGGTACAGAGTCGTATCAGCTTTAAAGTGTTAATACGGGACTACGAAGTATACCTATCTTTGTTCAAGAGAGTCGTCTATTATTCTAATAGGACATTCGTGCCACGTGCTTCCAGCGAAAATTTTGAATGGAAAGTCCCTGATCTCCCAAATTCTCCAAGCGAAAGTTCTAGCTCGGTGAATAGTTCGATCTAGAGAGAAGACATAATGAAAAGGATGGATATATCTCGGTGTACGCGCAGCCATTTAAACTCGACGGCGATCAATTTCAATCAATAATGGAGATGTCGCGGTGGAACTCGCCGCGTGATTCTACGAATCGTAGATAGGTTTGTAATTTGTGGCAGAAACATTTCTACGAAAGGGGAATCGAAGGGATTTCCTACTTACAGGCCAATCCGGTGGAGCAATCTTCTAGGTCTTCGCGACGCGCCTCCAGTGAAATGCCACGCACTGACACGATGTTCGATTGCTCGTTCGTAATCTAGATCACTCGTAAATGTGTATTATTACACGGGCGAGCAATAACCGGAAGAAATCATTAATTAATCTACGCTCGTACGAGAAGGAACCAAAAAGTCTGAACGGAATAGGCGAACGGGCGAAGCAGGAAGCAACAAGCCGAGCATTCGATGAAAAACAAAAGGAGAGACAAAGAAACCGATGTTTGCGAAATGTTACTCTCGTCGTTTTACGAAAGCCACGATAATTCCAGAGAACAGTAGCTACGTGGCCGATTTAGTTGAACTCGAAAGTATAGTAACCCAGTGGCACGAATATCGGCGGGCCCGTGAACGTTCCTCGACGCTTTTCTCGTTCGTGAGTGAATGCCGAGTTGTGCTCGTCCATTGTATGCCAAATTCTGCGCTCCTTCCGACAGCTTTTGCGTCAGACCTGTAAATAAAAGCGAAGCAACTACGCCGGCGGCCTTCGCCGACGAATCTCGCGAATGACAATTCGCGTTTCTCTCCGGTTGCACTGCTTCACCGACGACTGTGCTATTTTTCTGCCGAATACGAATGAAGTTTCGCGAGAGAATACCCGAAAGCAAGCAATAAATTAACGTTCGATCGGTAGCATCGAGTTGTGAAAGAGCACGAAACAGTTTCAGTTTCAAACACGGCTTGAACCATTCTGAACATCTACGATTAAAAGATTCCAGTAGAAGTTATACGTATACGTAAAGAATTTTCTTTGGATCAAATGGAAAAGAGATTTCCTTGAGAGCCATTCTGTTACGGTAGTTGAATAAAGTTCTAATTATTGAAAATACCAAAGAACGATAATTATTTAAATATGCATGAAACGCGAACTCGTTCGACGCATAGGAAGTTTAGTGAACGGAGTTTAGTACGCAGAGATAGCGTACAAAAGTATGCCGATAAATTAAGGCCAATTATTTGACTCCGCACTGAACCAAATCGATCGTTTTTGTTCCTCGTTTTATCGTATGACAGGCCTCGCTTTTTAAAACACGTTCTTCTTAAACATTTAATAGATTGCTTTAACTAGACATGCTCTCACTTATTATATACATCGGGCTACTTTTATTCACTCGAGTGTCATTTACAATTTACATGATCCTAATAGCGTTTCTTACGGTTATTTACCCAAGATGTCCAACATATAGTAATACACATGGCAATATCATGATGTACAGGGTGTCGCAGTAATTATGGTATAATTTGCAAGGGCGTGAGAAGATACATCAGAAATATGAAACACGACTTTTTCGTGACTCTGAAAAACGATGCCTTAAACGGAAAAATTGTATTCTACACTTCTGTGCCGAGCCATTAATTAACCTAGACGAACGTTCACATTAAATTTTATCGAAAACGAAACAACATATTAGAAAAACATAATTATGCTCTACCTATATCTTAGATTTATTTTTTCACATAATATCACTTGTCCATCGTTCCACGATTAGTGGATCACCATGTATGTAGTCACATTCAGTTGCACGTTAACGCTGGCATTCTACATTTCGCAAATGCTCCCCATCAACCTGTTCGTATCGTATAGTTATCCATAAACGTTCTCGGCACTATTAAGCGGCAATGAACAAAGCCCAAGAGAGTAACCGACACGTTTTCAACGATGACATCTCGCAGAGGAGATATTAAGGTACAGTTACGTTTTCCACTCATTTCTACTCGGCACATGTACACGCGCCGCGTAATGCCGCATAAGCCATCGGGTCACCCATTCATTTTTCATGAAGAGCACGTACGTAACTCGAGGCTGGCGCAACCAGCGTCAAAGATTCTTAAACGAGTCATAGATCGGTTCGGCGTGTACCGTAATATACTCATCGAACGTTTCGTCTACCAGGAACCGTTTTCGATTGAACGAATTTCCGTGTCTCAATGGATATTATCTCGCGTGACGATAGATTCGTGGTTCCATTGTGGACGTAGTGATTGACGCATTTATTCATATCGACGCGAAAAATGATCACCAGAGAGATTTGACAGTTTTCTCGACAATGAAAATTTCGTAATTCGATGTATCCGAAATTTTGCTGTCGTTGCCGTTGCCTCTGCAAATACTTCGCATTAGTTTGAGAATCCTTAATGTTGTGACAACTTTATTGCATAAAGGAAAGGAAACGTAGCTGAAGCCGTTAACGAAAGTGGATCGCGTATCGCCTTCTAGAATCGCAGATAATTTCGCCTCTCGATATTTCATCGAGTTATTGACGTTGTTTGGGCTCGACAGCTAATGTCAGCCTCTATTTTGCCGATTTGCATGCGAGATTACGGGGAAATGTATACGTGTACCGACGGGACAACGATTGACAGGGGTGAACGATGCAAGTTTGACCCTTCTACGTATCGTTAAATAACGTAGACGAATCGAGCTTGTCGCGGACGTATGTACTGACCCAAGGAAAACTAAGTGCATTATACTAACAGATTTTTACGTTTAAATAGCAAACGAAGCACGTTTTTGCTTCGGTTCTTCACTTTCATGAAGTCAACGCTCACTTAACATTTGCACTGCATATTTCAACGAGATATTCAACGGAGGAGCGTCCGTGTCGTTTGAAAATTAAAATCTTCGAACACCTGGAGCAAAAGGTGCCAAGCGTAACAAATGCGCATAGAAAACAGTACGTGTGAGAGGAGCAAACGAGGGTCCTTATATATATTCAAAGGAGAAAGAATAATACGATGGAAGAGCGCGCGCAGAAATTAGAGTAACTCCATTGTGGGAAGAATTGAGCAGTACGAATTTCAATAAAAAACTGTAACGAAGATCTGCTACGATAATACCTGCACTGAATATCGTATTCTTGTTTGATTATTTTTTCAATTATTTCACAACCGAACGTCGTTCGTATTAAATCTCATGCTACTGTATCGCGTAATCGTCTGCCTGCGGAGGATCGGTCCGTGACGAGAGTCGCATCAATTCATTCCGCGATGCTCATTGTTCTTCAGAGAACGTGAGAGCCATCTTAACGAAACCGTATTCTCGCGACATGACAATTGCAAAACTTCTCGGATGTTCGCGCAGCCTTTGTGCAAAAAAGAGAGAAGGGACAGAGAAAAGAACAAAATAGTAAAAAACGACAAAAAAGGTGTAAAAAAAGAATATCATGTCGTTTATGGCGCGTCACGACGTTTCCTTCGAATAGGCGACGTTGATATCGCGTTATGCAATCGAGCTTTAGCGATTACCCCCGGCGTGACGTCTCTTCTACGAGGAAACCGTAAAACGCCACGCCTTCCGCCCCGTAAATGTAACGGGTCACGGTGAGCTTAGCGTGTAAGAAAAGGGAAGACCTTGGAATACCTTGTACGTGGATTTATCTCGGCTTGTCTCGCGCCCCGATCCGCTCGGAATTCTCATATTTGGGTTGAGCGCGTCGTTAGCGTAGTTTGGTTTTTTGCCAGAAACGCGTTCTGTCCCGTATAACTGGATGCAATCAGTCTTTTTCTGCGACGCGCGGTGCCCTGGTGATTTGCTTTATGGACAGTTACAGTGAATTAATAACGCCCATCTATCGATCATGATTGAGTTACTTGACGAGAGTTACTTTCACGGCAGTTTCCTTTAATTTTAGATATCTGCGATTTCCTTTTTAGATTAAGCCGTCTCGTAATCTGGTTTAATTAATAGTTTAATTAATTTCATGGCACGAGCATTTAATTCTTCGGTCGTTATAGATATCTCTCGTGTGGATATCTTCTGTTAATGTTTTGTGGCCGGAGTTATAATCATTTCGCGATATTAAGACAGAAATAATTATCAATTTATAACTAGACTACGGTCTTCCTGCATTTATTGAGAATTTGAAAGATATAAATAGTCAATACTATCGTTATAATATTTAGAAGGTAGAATCATATTTTTCTCATTTCCAAATCTTTTAACTATGTCCATTAAGATATGAATTTGTATAAATATCCATTTATGACTTTCTTAGATATTTTCCAAAATATATGGAAATCAAAGCCAGCACACTTTACACAACTGAAAGAGTTAGCCCAGAAAAATGAACAGGAAGACCCGGAAGACTCGGCCCACCTCTTAACGAGGAGGCACCAGGTAGCATCGTTCCACTTTGCCCGTCGATTAACCCACATATCAGTCGAAGTGCATTCGCGCTTTATTTTTTCGCGTTACACCTACGCTACGTACGGCCAGCTATGCGTAACAAGGAGTAGCTTCATCTCTGTCAGACGATTCACTCGCATACATACTCGAGCACTAATGGGTTAATGCATCTTGTTGCACCGTTCTTCGATCGGCTCGGCTCGCGTGGAATCCTCGTTCTCCAGATGCGCCGCTTTATCCAGGCAAATGCGTATTCGCTTTTTTTTTTCTCAGTTTTTCTGATCTCGAGAGAAGTGCAAGCCATTTAGCCTGTGATAGGCAATTTGTTCCTTGTCTTTCGTTCTTTTTCTTTTCTTAACAACGATGTGATGTTTCGTGTCATTTAAGAGAAAATATACAGGTACAATCTTTCTCCATAATTTCCTGAGTATTTGACGAAATACGTGTTTGAAGAAGTTACAAAGTTATCGCTTTTTTTCTGCGAAGATGGCCAGTTACGAAATATTTTTCATCTGAATTTTCTCACCCAGGATAATCAAGATCTCAACGATATTACTAACGTAAGAGAAAATCACCACGACAGATGTTGCGTTGATTTTCGAGAGGGATATATGTATCTTCATCCCTCGAGCCAGCGAATCCGTCGAATTTTCGATGGGCGTTGCGCGTGGATCGGAACTCGATTAGGCGATTAAGTTTTTCGCACCACCAGCCACGAACTCCTGGAGGGTAGAGCTAATAAAATTCAGGGTTGGCGAAACGCGGGCGGACCCCTAATTTCGCGGGTGCAGCCTCGCTCTTAGATAAGGCGGCCAATTGAATTGCTCGGTGATCACTCGTCGTCAGCGAGTGGAATATTTTGCAATTTGAATACAGAGCGGAGGATCGATTATTCGAAACGAATGGGCTCGCGGAGGCATTAAACGCGATATATTACAGTGAAAATTGGGGCTACGAGGGTCGAGAAAATCGCTGAGCTTTACACGGCGAGGAAATTTAAAGATGTATTTCAAGATTGAATTATGTGCCTATTTATCGTCGAACGTTTTAATAGTACTCGATAATCTATATCTCAACGAAACAAGATAAACGTACATAATGGAGTTATCAAATAAACTCTTCATCAGAATGTACTTTTTTCAAATCTTCCAGATGTATCTTGTTTTTACTTGAACGTTGCTAAACTCGCAAACGACCACATAGCAGATTCATCGAATATGCTCGTAAGAAGGTGGAACAAATAGGTGTCATCCGAACGAATCGAAAAAGCGACCACTCCGGTTCGAGAGAGCTGATTAACATTTTAATCATTCAATTAACACGCACACGAGGCGAGTCTCGCCGCGCGTTTCCATATTTATTGGCTAATTAGCAGCGTTGCTCGCGCGTCTTAATTGAACAGGCCCGAGGAGGCTCGAGGCCGAAGCTTGCGCGCGATTCGCAATTTCCAGGGTGGCGAGCGGCGAATTAAACGCCGGGGCTAACGAGCATGACCGCCTTGTACCGATTTGGTATGTTGCAATCGAGTTTTCGAAACGATTTCCCGATCGCGATTCGCGACACGCGTCCACTCTCCACCGGATATAACGCGTCGCAATCATCGTTCCTCGCGATCATATCGACGAGAATATGCTAGAAAGCCGAGCTCCTCGAGGTGATCGCCCATACAAGATTCTTATCTTCTTCACGCTAAAATTTCTTTGAGCCTAAGTGCCTGTTCATTGTACGGAGAGATTGAATTTCAAATATTTGTGATATTGAGATGTGTGAACAGGAATATTATTCTAAAAGATCGATTGTGAGGTATACATAATGAATTTTTATCAAATAATGAAAAATTCGAACAAATTCCGTGTTTAGTTCAATTTCAAAGCTTCGACATTTTTGAAAATATAACGAAACCCTTTCAAAATTATCTACAGCCGTAAAGTTATTTCGTAAGGTGCATTTAAGATTCCTCGACCCCGCACATAAGAAACCGTATAATATAAGATATTGGTCCACAAAATGCCGCACTTTTACTTCCATATAAACCCAATTAAACTAACAATACAACGAACGAGTTGCAACAAACCACTCTTACCCGAAACTCAATCGTGTCGTTACAAAAACGAACCAATTACGACTCCATGACATTTCTCTAGCGGAAGCCGCAAAGAAAAGAAAAATGCCATCCACTTTCACGATCGGTTGCGGTAAAATTTCGTCGGTCGTTCGCGAGAATTCTGTGTTTGCTCGAGGATCACGATTCGTTTTCAGGTGTGAACATTTCCTTTCGGGAGCGGTAGTCGTGATTTCACGTACGTCCTATTAAAACGCCCGTAGACGTCTCGTTCTTATTCACGCCACGATCGCGACGCCTCCTCTTCTTCGTCTACGTAATTGGGTTAACAGAACGCTGTTCGCCTCGATGGCCGTGGCCGAACGCGGTTTCCGGCGCGCGACATCGCTTCGTACTTCGAGGAAACACCGTCCACCTTCCGGGTAACGATCGTCAATACGACAAAACGTAGGGTCGCTCGTGGTCGACTTGTAAAAACGAAACGTCGCTAGTAATTGGTAGGTCTTGTTCTCTTTCACTCGAAGAATCTCGGAGAAATTCACGCTCACGGAAAGTGAGAACAGATTGTAAATGGCGAAAAGAACTGGTAGCTCGATCGGTTTCGAATGGTACGCAAGAGCTGCATGATCTAGAGACAGGGCAGGATTTGAGTGCCTCAGAAGCTAAATTGATTAATTTTTATTAATTTTTAAATTCCATTACGCAGGTACAAGTTGCGATGATTTTGTTGATGCTTGTGCCCGAAAATAGAGAGTTAAAGTTCGAACAGTACTCATTGCAAATCTGAATATCTCTCTGCTTATTCTTCTTAAGCACATCTATAAAAAAGAAACTGAGCAATACGAAAATGGGAAATGAAACAGGATCCGTTCTTCGAGCCTGTCAATTCACTAATTTAAATTTGACTTTCACCGAGCGATAACCAAGTTCACGAAGCGCAAAAAGACACCACCAGAGCGGTTGTTGCTCAATTAATCCGACCAGGGAGCGATCGAGGGACAAGCGAGAGATGTATATCCCGTACGAACGAGCAGCACATTAATTAATCATATGGCACCCACTTCAATTATTCGTGTTTCACGTGGTCGTTGCAAGTTGTTGGATCATTATCCAAACTGCCATGGACGTTTTTTTATTGGCCGCGACGGTACAATGACCCCCATCGGCACCCTGCCCACACGGTCCTGTCATAATTGTCAACGACGATCGAGAAAACCGTTTATTTGGGTCGGTCGAACGGAACTGGAACGTATCGCCGATTTATTATTAAGCGATCGGTGCTACATCGCACCGCGTTGCACCGAGCAACCCGATATTTGGAGCGTCCGGTTAATTGCAAGACGTCCAGTTAAAGAGCGTATCAATCGAAATGATCGTAAATTAATTCGACGATAAAGGTACCGGTGGACGTGGACCGGTTCGAGATGTGGATGAAAATAGGACCTCTTCACACGCGGGATCGTCGTCCATTGCGCCACCCCCCGCTGGTCCAGATGCATCTACTTAACATCAGCCAATATTTATTATACGCGTGCACGTATGAAAATTCATTTGCAGAGTTATTTCGTTAATAATCTTGCAAGGGGACGTTGGAAAATGAAAGATAAGTTCCACAGATTACGGTGCTGATAAATATCCTATTACCGAAGGAATAGGTGTTGTGTATAGAAACACGAGTGACCTATTTATTAGATTTTTACTTGCAGATGAGATTCATTTCTAAATATTAAAACACACACGCGATGGTATCGTAGAAGTGACGTATCGTCAGATATCTCGTCCAAGGATACTAATCGCTTAAACTTATTCCAAGAACTTTACGATTTATCAAAAGTAATAAGAAACCATTGAAAAAAGTTGGAACAGTTCGATATATAATAGAGGAACTCGTTGCATTCAAGTTTTCAAACGACATACCGTTTCGCTAACGCTACGTTCACCGATAAAAGGTTCGCCGATAAGCGGCGACAAGTCGCCCGAATAGATCATTGCCGTATACACCTTTACTTAATTGCGATTCAAGGTTCTCCGACACTTTTGCGATCGGTTATCGAGAAAATGGGAAACGCAGAAAGCGGAGGTCACGTTGTCGCGTTGGCCCCGTTATCACCGAACGGAAAGCGTCGTCGCCGGACACGGGCATGCACGATCGATTGATAAGACCAGACATTGCAATCCACTCAGGTTTGCGCCGGCTAATCGACTCTCCGTGAATACGTTTCTAATTGCGAAAGTTACTGGCAAGGCGCTTTCGCGTCTTCGAATTAATGGCCGCGATTCGATCTGACCATTACGGGGCGCAAATGAGATTCCAACCATTTAAACAATCCCCTCGAGTCACGGCAGAAAAATAATCGCTGCCATTAGCCAGCTCGTGCGCTTCTTAACGTAATTCAATTTACGCGGCGTTTATCGGTCGGTATTGCAGGAAGATGCTTCGAGTGGGTGACACTAGGCGGCACCACCCGACTAGGAAATCGAGTTACCGATCCTTCATGATCGAGATCTGTTGAACCACAGATGGAAATCTGTTTCTTTAAATCTTATTTAAAGATTTTTCTCATTGTGAATTTCTTTACATTTCGATTCTATATGCGTATGTCTAATATAAGATAACATACGTTTTTGTGTCGAAAATGTCTTTTATTAAAGAAATATGTAAAAAAGAATGTCATTATCGACGGGATACTTGTCGGTAAAATAGTATAGATCTATAGATCGTTCTAACTTTCTTTTTAATATTTACATCTCTACTTACTCTCGATCCTTCTTAATATATTCGTTATCCTGCGTTCCATGAATTATAAAAAAATTGAATAAATATTCCTTTCAAATTGGAGTAGGTTCTTACGTCAAAATCACATTCACTAGTGACACGCACAATTACTTAAAGCACATTCAATCCGTTTTTTGCAGTTTTCCTATCCAACGAAATGCGAAAGTCATCGTTGCGCGTTCATCGGTCGAAATGAAATCCCTCTATCTCTGATCTGATCCAATCTATGGAGCATCTAATATTCATATTGCGCCTTCCTTTAAAGCCGAAGCTAATACACTTCCTTGTATCATTTTATTGTTTTTTTTTTTTTTCTTTTTATTCTTAAACGAAACACGTGTACCTTTTCTCCGATTGATTTGAACGGTAGCAAAGGAGGAAGTTTGCGAAACTGGTGGTGATATTTGCAACCGGCCACAAAGAAGCCTTTTATTATCTTTCAGACATTTCGGCCGACTCTCCCTGGGATTTCTTCGGTATCGAACCGTGACGAAAGACTCGATGAGACGTGAAAAAAGTGAAATCTCGGGACATATATGGGCCGATCTTGACTTGCTTTCGATCCCATTATTTGAAACAGTTAGCGTAGCGCTCAAATCGAAGCTTTCGTAGATATATACTCAGACTTTCGCTTACGTTCCGAAATTACTATTCTAACTTCCACCTTGCTTGATCAGTTTATTAATCAGTCAATTAAAGTATTGAATTTTCAATCTTATCTTTAATGATTCTAACAATCTCGTTTTTCCTTTTTGAATATTTTTCCATCGATTTATGTATCCTATCTATCGTCAAAATAACGCAGAGGTGTATTCGTGCATTCTAGGGTACTCACCATCGACGTGAAGTAGAACTTCTCGAATTCTCTCTCGTGAAGTCGCGCCGCTGATAGGTTCGTCGCGGAATGTTGCGCGTGTTTTGATAGCACGTCGTCGCCTTTCTTGCAGAACCAGGACAATACCTGCAATAATACAATGTTATTAATGAAATGGAAAAATTGTCTATCATCGACCGGTATCGATCAAATTATTTTTCTTTTCGATCTTTTAGAAAGCAGAAAACTAAAAATCACCTCCTGCTTTAAAACTCCGGCGTAAAAATCGAAATCACATCCTTCTTATTTTCCTAACGACGAAAGTGTCCATTGTACCAACAGTTTTGTCGTAATCGTTGGCATCGTCAAAGTTTCTCCAAGCGCGATATTTGCTACCTTCTAGCACGTAACTGGAGAATTTAACGCGGCAGGACAGTGAGTAATTAACGTCTGCCTGGATTCGTTAAATAATTAAGAACGATCGTGGCCGTTCCGTGCTCGACGGCGGAGGTCTGGTTATTTATGAACGTCATAGTACACCTCGAGTGAAACGTTTGAACACACGACACGCTAGTCTGTTTTACGTGCTCCTGCGTTCTCCCAATAAATACACATCTCGCACCAAATTCGAGTAATTTATTAGCGAGACAAGAGAAAGGAAGATTCACCCATTTTGACGTTTTCATTTTCTTGTACGATTTTTTCTTATTCCAGGCATTTACGTAACGACGATGAATGAAAAGTCGGCGATGATCGCGAATAAGTTTTCTAAACACTTTAGAATCGGTTAATAACGCAACCCCAGGGAAGTTTTCATAAAGAAAATAGAATGCAGTAGACGCAAAATATTACCAAAATTCCATGCAGTACGCAATCTGTCGTACATGATTAACCGAATAGACAGTCTTCTCACTAACCAGAAGAGATCTGATTTTCGCTTCGTCATCCCATCAATGCGCCAGCTGTTATTCTATTTATACTCCATTCTCGACACCTTGCAAACCTCATAATTATTTCCTATTCTGCTGGAAAGGAAAAAACGAAGATCAAAGAGCAGAGAAGCAACGCAACATCTTCTCTTCGCAACTCGACGAAACAAAACTCTATCGATTCGATTTTCCAGCACGGAAAATCAGTTTCTTGGCGATAGATCAGGTTCACCTGCCGAGCACGCGTTACCCCCGGGGCAACAGCTCGGCGCGGGTATCCGCGTGCTCTTTTAGCCGATAATTAGATCGCTGGTACGGGCGTGTCACGCGTGATTAATGATTCGTCGTTGCGGTTGGACGTGGCGGCGAGCGAAAAGTCCGCGAGAATAATTAACGGGAACAGCTGGAAGAGAGAATGTGCCGATCGAGTACGAAGAGCACGTGGAAGGAGGAGCGCGAGATCGTCCTCGCGATTATCGTCATCGTTGTCGACGTCGAGGAGCTTGAACGAAGGAAGCCAGTTAGTTTGTCCGTGGAAGGACCGCAAAACGTGTCAGATCACGGGCAAAGCTTGGTTTTTCGGGTCACTGGGCCGCGTTAGGCGGACGACGATCGGACAGAGGCGTGGACGCGCGAGAGGAACGCCGCGAGTGGGATTAATTCGCCGAGATTTGGCTGGTCGTTTGAAAAAGTGTGCCGGTAATTGCGACCGACCGGCTGAAGGATGGTTACCCAGAGATGGATCATGGAGGAGCGAGGGACGAGGATCGAGTAGAAAGTAACGAACGAGAATGTTAGCGACTACTGCAGGTCCCGATGCTTTTGGATTTCTTGATTTATGAACCAGCTTTAAGATACTCGTGATCGAGGAAATTTCGTGATCTTACAGCTATATACTTAATGGCATCGTCGTTAATAAAAATCGGAGGAGTATAGACGTTCTTGTAACTTCGTTGCGTAAGTTTAATGGATCTTTTTATATGGATATCGCAATATTCTAGCGTGACAACGTACGCCCGTAAGTCACTTGCTACAATTACGATGAAGATGAAACTTGAACTATGCTACACTATATTTCAAGCCTACAAGCCTGTTCTCATAAACCATTATGTTTAAAATCGACAAGTCTAATAAGCTACACGAATATAAACACGGATCTTGAAGTAGACCGAAACAATTCACAGTGGTAAACTTACAGCATTTCACAAAACCAAACTTAAGCAGAAATTCCTTAACCTACGCCCCTTACAAACAACGAAACAATATCCAAGCAACCGATCAGATCCAAGAAACATAAATTCCCGTTTCCATTCACCGCCAATAAAATAATCTTCGTCTTCTAGCTGTTCTTCGACCAGTCGATAGCTTGAAGCTATGAAATCGAATCTCACAGAAACGAACACTTTGTCCCATCCTTTTAAGGATTAAGCGGAAACTTCTTGGATCATAAGCTCGCAGGTTATGCGGGTTACTGGGCCGCGAAATGCGATAAAACTGCGACGATGGAAGCGCGTGCAGGTGCAAGCGTGTGCAAACGACGTGCGCGTTATCGCGCGGCCACGTCGTGCCGTGTAAACACACGGCTGACAGGTATTTAGATTCGAGCGTGGCGCGCGTCGCTTCCGCCTGCGTCGCATCTTCTCACGAGAATGGACGATCCTATCGTCAGCGAGGAATGTCCGATAACGCGCCATCATGAATTAATATGGACACCTTCTGCACGCTACAGGCATCCTGCGAAAGTTGTCTTCCACGCGAAATCACGGGGTCGTGATCTGCTGGCGATCCGCGTCTCGGGTCGTGCGTATTCGCGTGGGTGTTGGATGTTTGAGAATACGACGGATGGGTGGAAGAGGGTGTGAGTGAGAGGAACGTGCGAAATTGCTGTTTCTGGTGGATAACGGCGGATTATGAATTTTGATATCTTCGTGAACGCAAACGAGCCTCTCACAAACCAATTTAATAAACTTCGCTTTTTGGTGATTTCTTAATCTCGTTATATAAATATCGACACGATCGATGTTCAATTTCCAAGAAACAGTTCAGTTAAAAGTCAATAATTCGGCGATAGATAACGCAAAGATATATTGGTTAAGTGAATTTGCTGAAATTGCTGACGCACCGTGTGCGTCGTATAATGTCTACTCAATACAATCAGTGACGCATCGTATGTGTCACGTGAAGGAATTCGTGTTATCATTATCGGACAGTACCGAAGAAACTGGTCAGAGAAATAGGATCACGCAGAAGTAGTATTGCAGAAAACATTGTATGAAATTACAAAGTGGTGTTGGTTTTAAGATAAAAAAGTAATGGACAGTAATGGAAGCTATCAAGATATCAAAATATCCATTCACAGGGATGAACCTTTAGTTGCAGATCGATTTCAAATAAGTTAATGACTAAACGATCCAGTCCATAAACTTTTTCACTGGTCTGAATATGTTCGTCTGTGTATAACAAGAATACGTCCTCGGTTCTTTTATATTCGCGCTCTATATGAAGCGCTCATTGTCAAGATCACACCGATAAGTTTTATAGCAAGCATATAGTTTCTTAAATAGAATACGTTCCACATAGCGACCGAAGCGCTCTTTGTTGCCAAGCTGAATGAAGACCTTCTTCGATGCACCTTTCCCGAAACGCGCGTTTTACGATGCCGCCTCATTTGGCTGTTGGGGCGAGCCTCGTTTTATCGTCCCACATTCGTGGCGTGGACGAGATGGAAAGGACGTCGAACCAGGAACATGATCGCTTAGCTCGGAGACCCATCGAGACCCAAATTTTTATCATCGACCCTAGGGTGCTCGTGTTCATCTCCCTTTCATCCTCATTCGGGGTGCTCAGTAGGTTTACAGGCCAGGATCCTCGCTTTTGACGATAATTTTATGACCCCTATGGAGTTTCTGTTATAGGCATGATTGCTGGTTTCGTTAAGGGCTTTGAAATAGGGCTGATCTCATGAAAGATAAATGGGATAGGGGAAAGAACGAGAATCGATGTCTGATTGCATAGCGTAATTAGTTTTGTTTATATAATTGTACAATAGGTTCGTGCATTTTCAATTGCGCGTGGCATATCACGTCGTACCTCTAGTGAATCAGCATTTTGACTTCGTAGCATAAATTATACGAAGCTTTCATTATAGAAGATGATTCTTGGTTGTTCGTACGTGCTGCTGTATCGTTCAAAATACGTAATAATTAATACATAGTGTATCGTGTATAGGAAAGTACCGAGAAAATGAGTAAAAAAACGCAAACAGATTTTTCATTTTAATCTTTCCAAGGCACAGACATCGACTGGATCTGTAGGTAGGACTGGGATCGGTAACTAAAGCAACCGTGCCCAGTGGTGGAACATGGATCAATAGCATGAGATGGGTCACCCACGCGAGAATCGGTGGCTCCCTGTCGCTGAAAGTTCGCTGGATTCTCGCATCGATAGTCGCATCAATCGGTCTATCGGTCAGCCCGATGTCAGGCGAGATTAGCGCAGGCTAACGTTTATTTACACGAAGCTACGGCGTGTAAGTATACGGAGGATTAATGGCGGATACATTAAAGCGCATCTCTCGCTTCTATAACGCGTATTTATAGGTATCTCAACACTGACGTTACGTTACCTTGTCTCTGTATCTCGGGAACAGTCTCTATGATCGAGTCTCTATGATTAAACAGATAACTCTAGAACAGTCTGGCACGTCTATTGTATCGATAAAATCGATTCGTAATTTAATTATACAAGTTTCGCTGATCAATATTCAGGCAAAGTGGCTACAAAGGATCGTGTCATAACACTTTCAGAGAGAAATGCAAAACAGTGGGAGTTCCCGTATTGATTATGCATGGACGCCTACGAAAAGTATCGATGAACGAGTTTTAATCGATTCCCTGTGACGAGAGTGTCTACTAAGTCAGGCAACCTACAAGAAACTTGAATGTTCGAATGCTTTATCAAGTTACAATGACGCAAATGGCTGACAGGGAAATTCAACAAGGAATTTAAGATACATTAAAGACAAGGCATCCTGTTATCACTACATGCTTCGCGCAACGCGGAAAGATACAAAAAAGGTTCAGCCAAGAAAAGAGAACAGCAGAGTTTCGATTACACAACGCAAAAAGATACCTGCTCGCAATTATACCGAAATTTCGACGTAGAAAGCAAAGTACAGAGCGTGTTATTTCCCTCAGCTACATGTAACACGTCCGAAAAACACGTTGCATAACGTCGAATTCAAGGAAACGAACGAAAGTTCGCTGTAGAGGACTATGTTCGTGGTTTTGGGTCGAAAATTGACGACACCGTGAGAGAGAAGAGCGATCCAGCATGCGACGAGCGAATAGTAGCCATTAGTCTCCGGGACAAGTGCTCGTTCTCGATGGAACAATTACTCGGGCCTTTAACAGGCCGTAAAATAGTGCTTCTCTGCGCGAAACGCAAAAAAAAGGAGATGGAGAGAGAGAGAGAAAAAATGAGGAAGCTACGTCGAAATTCAGCCGGGCGCGTTTTATTGCTTCGCTCGGCCGCCGACGATGAGATTCGGTAAGTATGCCGTAGCCGCAATCAACGTCTTCAATGAGTAATCGCACAGCCCAGAGGCTCATTCTCGTTCTCGTTGGCGATCGAGAAAGAGAGGCGGACGACATTCGTCTCGATCCTTCTGAATGGACTTGGCCGATCGCCCGTAGGAGAGAAACAATTTTGTACACGGACGAGGATCATTTCTCTCGATGTTTTTGAACGGTTAAAGTTACGCGCGGTAATGTATACGACACGCGTGGTACGCTAATGTCGTTCGAAGGAGCATCCAATTAGTCTCGAGTAATGTTAATGGTGGGTGACCGACGAATCTCTGGAGCGCTCCAGATTGGGTGCACTCGTGAAGATAGCTGCTCTTGTTGCTCTTGTTGTGAGAAACGCGAGAGTATCATGATGGACATTTGTTAATATTTACGTTTGCTAATGAGCGTATACAAACGATAGTCCTTTTTTAGGCATCGAAGGTTTGCTACTAGTTGGCGTAAAGGAAATAACGGATTTCAGAGGAATTGCGATGACATTTAACACTTAAGAATTGTAGTATTTCAAGTTTCTATTTCTGTACGAAATAGATATGTTTCTGACATATTCGACGCTGAACGATTCAGATAGCCTGACTTCCTATCTCACATTTTATGATCGCTCTAAAATTATCTACATATATCGCACCGAACAGGTAGTACGAGAATACACCAGGAATTAAGTAGAACCGCGGAGGAGTATTTTGGTGCACGTCTACTTTGCATACAATGGCCCATAATTCTCTGTCTATGAATTCTAATAAATAATCAAATCTGCAAAGACCTGGTATAAGATTGACGGTGATTTATCTTTCGCGAACGGCTCGTAGCTGAAAATCCTGTGACAGACAAGCGACTGCGGACGCGTTTTTTTTTTTGTGGCGCAACACGTTCGAACAGAGGACTAGCCAGATATTATACGACGATTTCATAAATTATGTAAGCGCTCTGGTATGCCCAACACGGCAGCTCATAAATTACCCGCGATCAATGTACCGGCTGATTTTTATCAGGCAACAAGTATGCAGCTTGGTGATTTAAATGCAGCGTTACGCGAGCACCAGACCGATACTCTAAACGCGCTAACGAATCGGGTCGATTGATAACGATCGATTGACCTACGTATCCGCGAATTACTTCAATCACCGTTATCCACCTTATACCTACACAATTCGTTTCTATGAAATAATCCTCCGTGATATATCTCCGTGAAATCTCTCCGTGTGATCCCTTTTCTCTATCTTCCTCTCTATTCAACGATCTTTTATTGAATAATACAGCCACATATTCACTTACTTTCTCACCTAAGCAGTTCTCAAAATTTCTCAACATTCTACATGTCTCGTCCTGTTATAATTTTTGTTTGTTTATCAGACATTTTGAACGATTGCTTAAAAAATCTTGCATCGTCGTATAAATAATAGAAATTAATAATAATAGTAATAGTTGGTTTCGCATCTCAGCAGATGCTCCGTATAAGTGCGTTAATTAGATTTTCGACTTTTTGAAGCCACTGAAGTATTATGACGAATTCTTAAGAATCGAACAGAGACTGTCCGTTTACGGACCGAGCGAATTCTCGAATATCGTTTGTGAATTCATATCAAAGCAAAGACTAGTTATTTCAGCTAACATCGGTCAATTTGTTTTCCTTATTTCAAATAAGTATTAAATTGATGCGTGTATAGATCTTAGTAAATTCCTATTAGTTACGCATTATAACTTTTCCTGTATCCTTAAAATTGCTATTCGATATATTTATACCAATATTTATAACAGGACTAGGTACATTCCAACGTCCACTTTGCGTGTTATCGACGCTGCGACAGTGGACGCAGGGACAAGCCTAGAAAGAACATCCAGACTATTAATATTCCGTGGAATCTGATTGCAAACGGTGGTCTGATTAGTTGCCTTGCTCGAGTCAGATCGCGATTAAACAAAATGAAAACGAGCCAGGAAGGGAGGCGGGAGAACCACGAGGGAATAGAGAAAGAGATAGCGGCGCTAGAAGCGCGCCAGGTAATGAGGATACAATTTACTTCTAATAAGAAGATACGCGTCATATTTTATGAGAGTAGCAGTCGCTTCCGCGCCATGTATGGCGACCAGTTTGCGTTAAAGCTACTTGGTCGCGCGCCGGTCCATTAACAGGCGCGAATGTCTTAACGAGAGACACCACGAGCGAAACGAAATCCCTTGGATATCGCACCCTTATCCTCTGCAACCCTCTCTCACGCGGACAGCACAATGAAATTCACCGTATAAAATTCTGTAGCTTAGTAGCGCGGGTTTTACGCTGCCGGCTTGCGGAATGATCGCTAGGCAATACGCACACACGGTAGGCGTTCACTAGCTTGTAAATCCTCCCGTGAAATTAACGAGCCTCCACCGATTGCCGCGCGTCGGTGTACCGCACCGCCATGATATTTTTTCACTGCCTCTTGTCGTTTCTGAGGTCGTTCCGATGTTTAAACGGTTGTTCGGGACCCGAGATTTGTGGATGTGTGGCACTGGGCTTGATTTTACGGATACCTGAAGCTTGCTACGAACGTAAGGTGGAATTTTTTGGAACGCGGAATGCGCGTGCTTTACGTTTCGGTTTCTTCCTTTTTGGCACGGAACTGGCGATTCTTCTTATTGCGAAAAGATATACGACCGATCCTTCGAATACTTGGAACGCGTGTTTAAGAATATCTGCAACTACCGTATTCTATGCGTAAGAGTGAATTGGAAAGATGGAAGTTTTTTAATAATTAAGTACACAAGGAATTTTCAAGCTTGACATTTTTCTGAGAAGCTCGTTGCCGAACGAAGGAACCTTATCCTCCTTTCTCGACTTACTCTCGTCCATAATGTAATCTTCCGTGTGGATGTACCACTCATTCAGATATGTCTTTTATATTTACAAGAATCGCAACAAACGAAACGCGTTACAAAGTAACTTGTAACCAGCGATCATAAAGACGCAGGGGAAAAAAGATACCGGCCGTTAAGAGGATCCATATAATCCGAGTCTCTTACAAACCGTGGATCGTCGACCTAAATCATACTTCTTAACCAGCGATAATTGTCAGAGCGGCGAGGGCAAAAAGGTGGGCCACTTACGAGGCATCGTCGGTGGATTTACATGAAAGAAAGCCACGAAAGGATGGGAAAAGGAAAGGTTGGAAGCGAAGAAGAAGCCCACGGAAATTGCAACCGAATCAATTTGATCGCGAGTCGTTTGTATCAGGCCCGGAGTCTATTTCAACTCTAATCGCGGTTCCCTCCTCTAATGACAGTGAACACCGACGCGGCGCGTTCCTCCGTGTGTAAGTCGCGAGCGTGTTCAACCACGGTTGCCTACCGTACTGTCGGTTAAGGTGATTCAAAGTGAGGAGAGCTGCTTTCAGTGAAGTAGACGGCAACTGATTACGCAGTTTCGAGGAAGAGAGCCGACGACTGGGTGTATCGTATATGGAAGGAAGGGTTCTCCGCTGGGACTCGAGATTATAGTTATTACTGTAATAAAGATACACGGTTTGTTTGCTCTCGAACGCGAAGGAAAAGGGGGCTTCTCATCCTCGGCAACGCTCGCCGAGAGGAATGCCGCGATTCATTCGGTCGGCTCGCGGGAATACAACCGTCCCCGGCGTGTAATAAAATGTTTACACTGGCTAAACGGTTCCCTCGATTCCTCTACCATCTTACATGCGACCGCGTTTTTTACTACCTACTTTTCTTGCATTTACCGCTTCTTATATAAATTCTTTTTCCTCTTCTTCTTGTCACGGACACGGATAATTCTAAACAATGACATACATTTTAGGCTGAGAAAGGCACTTGCCAATTTTTACGCATGTTCGAATCACGAGCCTACAGTTTGTTAATTAATTCCGATTCTCCAGATTCAAATACGAAATTAATCTAGGTAATCGAATCTAGAGGGTGGGAATTAATTACCGATGGAACTGCGAGAGGATATTAATTAATTACAAAAGGATACGTTGAGAAGATTACAAGAGTTTGCTGCGATTAATAATTTCTCGAAGCTACTTAATTTACTTAGTTGCTGCAAACATCCGTATCGTAAATTGACCCTTGTAAAGCTCGTTATTTGAAATAAAAGTATTATGGTTGAAGCTTTCCTATTTCCTTGATACTCCATGCAATACTTGTGTAGTTGGGATAGTAGTAATCGCTAACGAAAGATTCATCGACACCCTTGCAAAACTATCGAAGGTAGAAACGTGACAGAAGAGGGGCGGGGAACGGGGCAGGAGCTATTTCTTTCGGATGATCGTTGTCCTCTCGCGGATACGTGATTCTTCCGTGGCGAACACGGTTCTGCTTTTAGCACAGTGCCAGGTGAGAGTGCATTTTATGGACAATTAACGATCGTTCCCACGGGAACACTTTGTAGGGAATACTCGGTTTCGCCGATCCTGCGTTCCCGCTGATAAGCGGATCGAACGTGACCAATTAAAGGACGCCTTGTACGAGATCAGTTTTCGTTTCGCCGTGCGCCGCGGACTTTCGAACGCAGTTTCACTCTCGAAAAACGGGTACGTTCGTGATCTCTTCGCATCCCATTTGTCGTGCCGCGAATCCCCGTTTCCTCTCCAAGTAGAATCGCTAGAATCATCGTTAGAATTAATTATATTAATCACCCACTAAGTCTTGGTCATTTATAATTTTATTCCTAGCCTAACAAAAGTTCAGTTAGTCGATCGAATATACGTAGAAAAAGTGTAACATTTCAATCCTTCGTAAGAAAAATGTATCGTTGACGATTCAAACGAAGTTTCAATCTCGAATTTCTTGCAGATGAATTTTTATTCTTATTGGAAAGAGTTTCAAGTATTCGATTTAACGTATGGTCGTATAATACAGTAGAAACATTGTTAGGCATCGTAGAATCGTCCTCGAATTTTTTGATAATCTAATATGATAAAATGGCTAGGCTTGAACATAAATATCGTGGAAAAATATCCTTTCTACAACGTCGTAATCACACAACGAACCCTAACCAAACTAAACGTATCTTCAAAACCGCATTCTTTAAAACGGGACCTCAATTTCAACTCTCTTATTTCCACCTCCAAAATTTCTTAAGTACATATACACTGTAACCGAAAAAAACCAGGTTGAAGAAGTAATTTCAAGAAACGTGTCGTACAGTGAGATACGCAGTTGTTTCACCAATCTCTACTACCCCCGATAAGATAAGACTCGCGACGGAACCACTTAACGTGACAAGCACTTTCAAACAGCGATGCACGCGCCCAATTACGCGCGAAGGAACGCGCGTTTATATCTGCGTTTCCTACTTACGGTCGATGCAGGGGGCATTGTTCGAATCGTAGCACGATGTTCGTCGGATGAAATTAGTCTGGCCCTCGCATGCTTCTTTAATTATCCGGCTGTTCCACGAGAATTCGTGGGGATTCCCATGGGTAACAAAAGCAAAGGCGACAGACGCACGAGAAGCCTCTAAAACGTGGCGATCGCGTTTTAATTACGCGACGCTTCATCGTAAAACTATAGACGGAAGGATTCGCAATTCGATGAATATAGAATAAGGTGCTGAGAACGTGGAGACGACTTTTTCTTTGATACGAGTAGATCTTCTTATTTATATCGGACGAATATTTATTTTGGACATGCGATTGTCGTGAAAAATTAGCCGCTTAATATAAAGAAATTCAGAGTTACGGATTGGAGTTAAAATATGTTAACTGTACAATACAAATATGTTTTAAACCGGATTAAAATTTGTATTGGATAAAAAAATACTGATTCAGCGGATGTGATGGATCCCGGAATATTTATTTTAGATATAGAATTGCTGGACGAAATTGGACATCGAAATGTTTTAGTATTTGGATTTAAAATATTTTCTAAGAAAATAATATTATCATACGATTTTAACTGGAGGATCTCGATCACGACTTGGCCGAATATTATTTTATGCTAAGTATCTACGATTCTGTCGTGTTTAGTCTACATCCGAGAAGTGTTGTAACAAGACAGCTATGTTATTACGAAACAAATGAAATCAGCCACGTCGAAGTTTTCACCTAGGAAAACCAATGCATGGTTACGTCTTCCCTGAATTAAAATATAGAGAAATCGACATCTTCTCACGAGAATCAACCATTTCCCCGTTTCTCACACGCGATCCATCCTTGCCATTTCGCTACTACATAAACATCGACTTGACCATTGTACCTCTCCAATCGCATTTGCATTCCATCCAAGCGACATCACCCACACCGATCGTCCCAGTCATCTCCTATCTCCTTCGGACAAAGGACACCATATACATAGTTCATCAGCCAAAAATCAAGCAAAACAAGCTCAATCCCTGAGGATTTATCCACGTGGTCGTGGGAACGGTCGGGACAGACACGATCGTGGCGCGTGGGGAACGACGTTTCCGGTCCTGGCTCGTTCGCAGAATCGGTCGCGTCGTCGAACAGCTTCGCGCGTCACTTCGTCGCCGTTGAATTATGGCCGCGACCGGGCGCAGTATAATTCGTCGAGCGTATAATATATTGCGAAAATCAAACACGTCTGACAGCCGGCTGGCTAGACAAAAGGCGCCATTGGCGAAACGTAAATCACCTTAGGAGGCGAGTCTCCTCGGGACGACGCTTCGGGGTCACATGCTGCCACCTTTCTCCCCACCCTCGTTCCTCCCCTTCTTTGCCATCGTATCTCCCCTTTCGTCGCTCGGGTGGCTGTTGGTCCGGTACCCTGGACTTTGCGCAGCCTCCTTAAGAGGACCACACAGCGTGGTCTCGAACATGCCGAGCCATGGAAGCCCTCCGCGAGTCACCGTAGGACGTCGCGTACAAGTGTTTACGGACCGGTCTCTTCTCTCTCGTTCGAGGCCGATTTTGAGTACCTGCTAGCTACTTGCTGCTCCGAGCGCCGCGATCGTTATCTCCATCAGATTCGTGAACCACCCCTTCCACACCTGACTCTTTACCCTCCGGCTCTGGCACGCTTTTTGGTTTTACTTTCGTTGATCGAAAGGGGGGTACTGGGTAACAGGGTTGGAGAAAGGTGAATACACGAAAGGGTCTGCACGTAGACTGTGCAAACGTGGAATGGTTTCATGGTGTGGGGTGAAGTGTAATCGAGGTAAATTTTGTATTACGACGAGCAGACTCCGGATGTTTATGCGTCTACGACATAATTTAAAGATATAAAATAAAAATGTTATTTCTTTGCTTGTAAAAGGATATGAAATTTTTGAACAGCTGTTTATAACATTTGAAAATACTTTACTCTATAAGATATGGTTGAATGATATTGAAACATTAAACTGTGACTTCAAAGAAGTATTTCATAATAAGACGTCGATTTGGAAGAATATTAAGCTGCTCTCATAAGGTGTGAGTATCAGTAAGAGAGTATCTTTGCTCTCATCTATACATTAATACATCATGTAGGTTATAAATATGTATCAACTCTCCTGTTCTTGAAATACATGCGCATAAATGCATAATATTAACAGCACGGTCGACAACGTCTAAAATTTTATTCAATGTTACCCTTTGTTTTCGCACCTGGTATCAACATCCGTAACACACCAGGTATATCTTAGCAGAAATTAATGAATGAACTAGCTAGAGCCTACCTCTCAACGAACATCCACCTTCACTATCGGTAAGCACGTTCTTCTAACATTCATAGATAAACACGATCGTTATTTACTAAATACAATCAACATAAAGATAATCGACGATCTTACCAATTAATCAATCACTGATCAAAATTATTTCTCTTCTCTCGATCCGGAAATTCTCGTACCCCGAAAAATAACCTTGTAATTAGACATCCTCCTCGTTTCATACACAAGTACGTCACTACGAACAAATAAGACATCCACGATTCACCCCTGTTAATTTCTTCTGAATTTTCTTGGTCCAGAAATCGATGTGTCGACGATCGGTTCTTGACACACAGAACTGTTCGGTTGGTCACGCGTGTCGTGCGACCGATTGATACGTCGCGAGTTCGACAATCGCTCACGGATTCGGTAATCGATCACGGGATCGGTAATCGGCCGCGAGCACGCACGTAGCCGCGAGATTCAGACGAGAGCGAGACCTCAGAACGATCGGATGCTGCCGGCAGAGAAAGAGTCACTGATGCCCGGTCCGATCGCGCGTCAAGACGTACCTACGCCGCAACAAGCCGCACGCCCCTCCTACTTGGTCATGATACTTGCGCCACATTGCCCACACCTTCCGTTTCCGAAACATCGATTTCGATTTAATGACCGGCCTGTATTTGGACTGGCAAAATACGAGTGACTGCACGTCGATTCGATTCGATTCGCAATTATCGTTGTCAGTTGAGATTTTTGGTGCTTACGTCTCGTCAGAAGATTTGAAGTTTTTAGGACAGCAATAATCTTTTATTGATTGTTATGTCGGCAAACTACTACAGTTGCGGAATTACAGCGTTGAATTTGAAAGTGTCAGAATAATTTGGATCGTTTAGAAGCGAAGTTAGAATTCATAATTCATAGGAAAAGTGTGGCTCGAAAAGATAAAGCAAAGAGTTAAACACGGAACAGTGCCTCGCGTGTCTAATTGGAATAATTTTTCTATAATTCAGGGATTTTCAGGTCAACAGCGCTGCCGAGTCTTTAATTACATTAGAGTACACGGATAATGCGTTGATTCCTGTGTAATTTTCAGTTTCTTTCTAATTGCTTCGGTACCGTTCACGAGAATTTTAACGTCATTTTGATATGTTAATTACCTTCCATGTAATTACAGCTGTAACCAGAAGACACTCGCATCGGCGAGGAAAGCTTTAAAGATTAGTCCCTGCTGACGTAGTCGGGTGTTAGATTTCGAATCACCACTTTTCTTGCGGTACACTTATTACCTCAACCATTTATCGACAAATGAGATAGCCGTGATTTGAATTGCAAAACGTTTACATTGCCAGCAGTTCCTTTTTGCTAGTTTATCGCGATAATTATCGTCAGCGGATTTGCATAATTTAGTCGGATATCATAGTCGAACCAGATTGTTTGACTATATTGCGTATTTGTAACATATTGAAACGTGAAATATTCTTTCCTTTTAGATTTCTTTTCTTGTCATTTAAATGTCAAGTAAATACTCCGTCATTAAAAATTTGTTCCCCTTATCTGCTTATCCAATTTTATTTAAAATTTCACACCGTTGAAGTCAGACGAGTATCAATTTGAATTTATTAATTACGATAAATGTATGTAGCCGAGATTAATTATACGAACACTACTTCGTTTCACCGATATTATTTCGTTCCGGCATTCATGACGGCTCGAGACAGACTGAACGTAACCAAGCTTGTGGCTGTAGATCGAAGTCTAATTAAGTGCAAATATGTAAACGAAACGGCGCGTTAGCCATAGTTGATACATACTGTCGGTAAATTAAGTATCCGGATTAAAACGAAAAATGTATCAATCAAATATTTACATACAATTACATCAGATTACTTACACATCTAAATACTTGCATCTAACATAGACGAATAAAAAGCAGCAATGTTGAAGCAATGAAAATGAGTCCGAATGAAACGTATAAATAATATAAATGGTTATGTATTATATCTAGCGGAGGGAACGGAATGGAACGAATCGGACAAAAAAGCTCCGGGCTATTGGAGTCGCTCAATAACGATCAATAGCGTATAATTATTTCCAGGATAGAGCGAGAACGTGAAGAAATAAACGATCGAGGAGGTGTATCCTAGCTGGTAGATTAGAAGTTTTCGACGTTGCACAGACGTTCCCGGAGGTAGAGCCGTGCCTGTGGCCGCGACTTGCATACTTAATGACACGACTGGCTCCGAAGCTATTTCCTGTAATAAGGATCTTCGTCCGTCCGGCTGAATCTTCACCAATCACGGTACCACGAGATCCAAGAATCCATCATAATTCGCTAAAGTGGCTAATATTCGAGCCTTTCGATGAGTTAACAACTTTTCTAACGTATTTAACAGATTCGAAGGTTCTAATTGCAATTGTTGATTTTACGTCTCGACAGAAACGTTCCAAACGTTTTTCCTCATTCGAACGAACAAGTAACGAGACTCGATGATATAGAGGCTTGTGCCTAATGGTTTTTAAGAATTATGAGTATGTTACTCGACTGACTTTGTCATTATTCGACGCTTATGTAACTAGATTGTGGTAGTCACTGGAATGAATTGGAATTTACCAGTAATTACTGTATTTCGCACATAGTGGCACAGACGAAGTTTTTCAAGTAACTTTGTTCGTATGTTACAAGTGATTTGATTTATAACGTTCGCTACGTTTTCCTAAGCTACACCTGAAAACGCCGTGTCTCCTAATTATTTTCGAACACCGTGTAAAAGTAATTTCACAGCATGGTCATGTGCCGCTCACCTCACGAACCGATGGATGAAAAGAAATTGTAAAGAGATCGCCTCGAGGCTAAAATCAATGCTGTTCGATGAACAGGTTGTACTTTGTACATTGAAACACTTCTTGTCGGATAAAAATACCTTTAAATACCGTGAAACCGAATCGCGGCTCTCTTATTAACGAGATCTGCAAATTTCATCTATACATTCGTACGATACAATTGCAGTTTTAAGTCATTTACAGAAAATTACCTATTTTTGAAAATACAAAATCCATCGACGTTCATTGAACTATAAGATTCCTTTCGAAGTTTGCACCTTCGAACAGTTTAACCGCTTGTCTTAAAAGATCGAATCGCAGGAATTACAGTTTAGCGAACGTCGTCGTCGTATTCTGAACAAAATTCAAGCTACCTTCGACCTTCCAACTTGTAACTTCTATCTTCAGTTAGAATTTCACACACATCTCGTCTATAAAAAATCTCTTCAATGTTGCCAACGAAACACAAATCTCTGTCTCTACCCAATTATCTTCGCCACCGGGTACACCATAAACCACGATATTCGATTATTCTCCGGACGTTCAATTAACAATTCACCCGTCACGCGAGGCGTATCATCATAAATATCACCGGGTATCTATTCATTTATTAGAATGCAATTAATCGGGCCCACGATGTAGGTTACCGCTCGATCGTACCGGGTATATTCGGTCCGGTGTATCGTCGTCGATTTAATTGAATAAGTGTGTCGCGCGGAGACACATAACCGCGGATTATCTCCGCTCGCGAATCAGAGAGATACCTGCCGCAGATTGGGACCGAGTACCCATGTGTACACACGCTGTTTCGTCTATAACCGAACACACAGATGCCAGATAGATAAGAACCGACTGTGGAGAAGAAGCCGGCTCCAACGGAGAGATCAGACGCGATTAGCATCGGTGGAATTCGCCTCGAGATTCCCCGCATCGACTATGCGGCCCGCGCGAAAAATTTGTCACGACGCGTTCCTCGCGTTCTGCACAATGTTTTTAGAGAGTGTGGTTTATCTTGGAATAGTTTCTTGGAAGTTTGGAAAGATAGATTGGGATTGGGTAAGGCACACGGAAAAAAATGTTTCCTTGCGATTTTAAGAATTCTACGATTATTGCTCACTGCTACATAAATAACTTTGTTCGCATTTTTGATATTCGTCTTTTAAATGTTTTATGGTTTTTGTGTTACCATGTTCTCAATGCTTCGCTGTTATTATTTCGTCGATACGATAAAAGCTGTGTTTTTTAGAAACTTTAGTTTCATTTGTAATTTCACTTAAAATTCCACATACGGTTTGTCTGTAACCAATCTTCCTTTCGAGTCGAGAATTTAAAATTAGTTGTGAAATGTTGTAAAAAACATGCCTTGGAGTAGCGAGAAATGTATGCAAATCTCCTGTCAAGAAGAATCAGGCAGCGAAGCCGATATAGCGAAACGTGTGAAAAATATACAAAGGATAGTAGGTAATTAGTGAATGCGATGATGAAAATGAACGGTCAGAAAACAATTACACTTTGTACTTACACAACCGTATATCAAGAAGAAAGATTTAATCAGAAGATCCTGACGGTAGACGAGAACACTTGCGGTCAAAGAGTTAAGATAAAGGTAAGAAGATAATTCGAAGATCGAATGTGATGCTCCCAGGAGGTTTCATATTTCAGAATACCACTGATATAAGTTACGTGTTCTATTGTCTCGTATAATACCTATCCTCGAGAGATCCTGTTTTCTAAATTGCTTTACCTCGAAAACGTTTAAAACAGGACCCTGTTGGCTAGTCCAAACGACGAACCACTAAATCCCTTACCGCTTTATGTTCTCCCTCGATAGTCGTTCCCCTTGGTAATCAAGATATCCCAAAGGAATTTCCTTTTTCGTAAATCCATAATAGGAAAAACTAAACACACGATTATCTTTAGATCTCCTTTAGAATATATCTAACCATCGTTTCAGCCATTATCCAAGCGATCAAAATGCTGTTATTCAATGAATGTATAACTAAATTGGAAATTTCAAACTTAAAGCTTATTTAAAACGTTTGCACAAATTTAAACGCAGAAGTATCCAAAGAATGGAAAGTCTATAGAATCAATCGTGTGCGAATATATCCATAAAATAGATATTTCTTACGACAAATACACAAATAAGAACACGAATACTCGGTTGCTAGGATCGGTATACTAGGATTAAAGTCCAGTGACGATGCAATTAATCACACCTGCTAGGATCGTTTCTCCGTCATTCGTTCGACAACATACGCTCGTAATTAACGAGGCGAGTTAGTCGCTTCCGCGGGATCGTTAGCCACGGTCACGTGACGCGTGAACGCGATCTCGATCGGTTTACAATGTCGTAACCGCACCCTTAGAACGAGTTCCGCGCTTCCACGTGTTCTCTACCGCGAGAGCGACAACAGAGAGGCGGAGAAGGCAGCGAGAAGTGGAGAAAAAGAGCATAAGGGCGTACGAGGTGGAACGATGCACCGACTCGATCAACGTGCGTGTACACGCTGTGCACGCATACGACAATGCTCGAGAGTGCTCGAGTACGCAAGACGATCGCAATTAGCATACCAGAGCGTTCCGGGAACCAGTCGACCGATCCGCGTTCCTTCGGAACGTCAGTGGAACTTGGTGACTCACTCGTTGATATCGGATCTCCAGTGTGAGTTTGATGGTGCGACGTTGGCAATGGCTCGCTAATAGGTGACGATATGGAGAAAATGACGGATGTTTCTGTTTTTAAGAATAAATTGGCAGATGAGTGAATGATATCTGAACAGAATTTATTGGACAGAGATATAGGAAAACGATCAGCAAAAGAAACTAAGGAAAGACAGTAATCCCTTCTTCTCTACAAATTGCAAAATGATTCATCGACGGCAACCCAAGAAAGTCGTAACTTTCGATCGTCAACCAGTTTTCCCATCGACGATCAAGAATCTGGTTCGATCGCGAGTGCAAGGGTGTCGCAAACGCGTGAAACTCGTGCGACAAAGTCGACTGGGGCCGGTGTACCCGGTGCCAGAGGTTAAGACACGGTAATAAAAGTCACATCGCGATGACTACAGTTGTTCGAGCGAACTAGAGGAACAAAGACGGTGATCGTGTTTCGTAATAGACAAGTCGGGACAGAGGAACAGAGACGCGCGTATAATTTATGCGAGAGGCTTAAGAGTCGTTGCAAAATCAGTTGCAGTCAACGTCTCGTGATTCGACGCGGCTTATCGTCGCGAAGCTGGACAAAGAATCGATCGTGGAACGGACTCCTGCCGATCGATTGTCACGTAGCCTCGATAACGCCCCGAGATCGACGCTGTTCGCCCGATTTTCAGAGAAAGTTCCAGCCTTGCGCTGTATCCTGATTTCCAATGTCCAGATTTAAGTTTCGAATTAGATTAATCGTTTCCCAACCTGATTTCTTTCTTTTCTTCTTTCGTCCCTTTCATTTTGATATTTCATTGACATTGTAATGAAACGTTACTCACATTATCATCATAATAGTATTTCGAATCAATACGAAAGTACATACATAAAGGTTACAATTCACTCAATACAAACATACAGCTAGTGAAAAGAAGCGCAGCCAATAAAAAATTAATACACAACATGAATGATAATCTCAAATATATATCTACATTATTGTATTCATGCAAAGTTTCTATAAGTGTTCAAATACTTTTGTGAGCCACTATAGCTATTTTCGTTCAACAGTTTCAGAGATAAATGCGATATCCAGTGGAGATCGGAACGTTGATAGCTGGCGAATATTCAATTCGTTATCTCGAGATTCGTTTAATGACTTGTTCAACGAGTATGATAGAGTTGTTTAATTGTTTGAGTTAAGGTAGAAGGAAATATATAATAGCTGTATATAACATTTCTCACGTCAGAATTATAATTCGCAGTACGAACGTGGCCCCGTACTGTAAACGAAGAAGATAAATAGACAGAAAATTGAAAGAGGAACGAATAATCGAAATTTATCGATATCCAATCTCTCATTATATTTCGGATCACAAGATGAAACACAGCCTCCGTTCAAGTGAACGACACTGTCGATGGCAGTCGAAGGATCTCTATAGGGTGTACAATGCAAACAAATACAATTTGCTCAAGGATTTCTCCAAAATCTATCCCCTTCCAAACGAATTAAGGATATCGAGATCAATTTCGTCGAAAGCGCTACCACACTCGTATGGATTTCAGACGATTTCCGGGTCAGAAACCGCTAATTCGTGACCAGGAAGATGTGGACGAAGTCATCATACAACCACAATGATACTTTCACGAAATCATCGGAAAACCGCAGGGAAGGTGAGCATTTTTCTCACTGAGATTTGTTTCGCAAAGATATTAAAATTCCACATCCCTTTTAGTTAAATTGAAACGACAAAAATCAACACAGGAGAAGATGATCGTTCCTCGGTTCATAAAATTTTGGATTGGTTACAATGTCTTCCTTAATTATAGAGTAAGCTTAATTACGGAGTTCTTTCAATGAAGGAACGGAAAAAAAGAAACAATCAAAATTCCTCCATACGAAATTTAAAATCACCTTAAAAAAAAGAAAAAAAGAAAGGTGGGAGACGAAACGTTCACTGGAGTGTAACCCAACATTTAACGTCATTCATCGTCGATTCGTCCCAGTCTGTTGTCGGCTGGGCTGCAGGGAATTTGAATACGAGAGCAGGGCATCGTAGAAGGCGGCAGGCTGGCTGTTTCGTCGTTTTCTCTCGACGCGGTGAAACAGGTTGCCCGGTACACGACACCTGCTCCCAGACCTGAAAATTCTTTCGCGGGGACTCAGCCCGTTTATCGAGTTTGCTCATCTCCAATCAAGCCCGACCGAATAATCTCGCCGATATTTCGCCGACATTAAGCCGCCATTCCAACGCGCGATCCACCGTGTTCCTCGCATATTTTAGCGGCACGCGGCCGAGATATGTGGGAATTAAAACGAAAAATCGGACAATGACATGTCGGCATTCTTCACATCATGTTCTATAGATACCTTGTATCAAGCATTAACTTTAGGATATAATATTAAGAGAACGTGATGCTTGTTTGAGAATTTGAAGCAATTTAGACGATTGAAATATTTGGAATTTTCTGTTCTGATTTTTCACGATTACTAATGCAAATCATCGAACAATTGGTTACAAAGTTTCAGGGAGAATTTTCTCTCTACGAAAGATGAGCGAAGAAAGTAATCTTCTATATTAATTCCCATTTTTATTAATTATTTATATCAACCCTTATTTTTAAATTCTCTGTTAATTTTCTATTTTATTAAAATATGTAAATAATCTATCTGCTCTACCCTAAGATAGCATAGCAAGGTGACATCGAAAACGTCTAGATAAAGATAATATTCGAACTTTGAAAAATTTTGTTCGAATACGCTACGTGTTGTATTCGATCTACATTGACATTTAAATTCTCCGCTTGAAAATGGAGCATCTTGAAGATGCAGCTCTGGAGGTCGAGGCGAATTCTCACAGAAACTGGGCGAGGTGCGGGTCGAGTCGATACTTCATCCTTCGGGACACGTTTGAAAACGATCTTATTCCCCGGGACGGTGGAGCGTTTTGCTCGGCGCGATATCAACCGGAGATTATATGTGTACACGGCGTGGCAAAGATTCTGTTAAGATACGAGTGGTTCAGGCCGTGCATCATACAAATATTTACACGGCGTGTACACGTGCGATAGAAGGCCCGTGAGGTTACGCTCTCGAGCATTGGTAGCGAACGTGATCCATGGATCGAGCCGCGTTCGCTCCAGGATTTCGCCCTCTTTTACCTACGAGATCTATCTTGCGAGCATCTTCGCTCGTGGCGCTCGATCTTTTCCCCCATATCCTCGTGCAAGTTTACGTGTATACGTGTGAGCCTCTGAGAAGACTTCTTTCTCGCGGTACTTCGCTATTTATCTGACCGCTCTTTCCCGTTTTCGCGTACGAGATGCACGCGCGAAAGCGGAATTCGTCTTGAAAGTAGCATCGTTCCGCTTGATTTAGGACAACAGGTTACGCAGCGAACCTTTCCACGGGACTTTGTGCTTTACGATTTCCTCTGATTTTCCATACAACAAGTTTGAATGCTTTATCTGCTCGGAGAATATGTTTGAATGAACGCATGACATAGTTTTGCTTATTTACCGCTTCCGATTCTCAGTCCCTTAGTGAAAATTACGTTTAGTGAAAGATGTGGAGGATAGAATAGTTCGAAAAGTTCTCGTTACAATAAAAGCTTTCTACGATGACCGTCCACATGCTTTATATACTGCGTAATAAGTAACTCAATGCAATAAATACGGATCTAAAAGATAAGATTGACGGGAAAATAGAGTACAATACGATCACAGACTGCACGAAGTTGCCTGGCGCGCATCGATCGGCGAATCAATATTTATTCAGACCGAGTGGAGGATCGAAGCTTTCGATGGCGTGTTCCAGACAGCATCCACTGGCGAGGCACGCGCAACTCGATTTATTATTTGAAACTCGGCTCTCGCCTAAATAGCGTGCCGGTCAGTTTCAGGGAAAGCGACAGAATTACGATCGAGGTTTCATAAAAGAGACCGAACAAACGTTAATCGAACCATCTCTCTTGCTCTCATACAGTGTATTTCGATCTGTAATCGTATATTTCTGTTGGATAGGTGCACAGACCTATCGGCTTTACGCCTGATTACGAAGTTAATTGCCGGCGCGTACACGTTTCGACGCTTGACGAACTACGATCGTCAACGAATTAACCAACGATTACGTTATCTCCGTCTTCCTCTCTTCTCGTTTATTTTCTCCGGTTCAACCTTTAACTCTTTCTCCGCTAGCCACTTTCCAACGGCGAGAATCTCTCAATCTCTCCTAACGGTTGTACGATTCTTCGTCCTCTCTCTGTCCAGCGATAATCTATAACCATAACTTCTTGGAGTAATAGTCTGGTCTCTGTTCGTCCATCGACTTGCCAGCCTCTCTCGTCATTCTCCATCCTTCTCCTTCTCTCGACCTTTTTATGTACTTATACAAGTGCATGCGTACATTTGTGTGACTCGATGATAAACGAACTTTAAATCAGTCACAGGGTATTAGCGGCACTAAAGGTGGATTACCAAGGCGGCTGGGCGGATGGTTTTTCTCGCGAGGTCGCCACTCGCGAGATCCAATAACGTGGGAAGTCCTGGTAAGCCGATAATTAAATGTCTCGGCCTGCCGTGCCGTTTATGCCATTCAATTAGCAATAATTGGCAAATTATACAGCCCGTTCGCGGTTACCCGCGGTTCTACAACCGTTCTTCGTACACAGGGTCTCGATCGTCGACGCAATAAACGGCCGGATCATAAACGACCGTCTCCCCTTCGAACGCGCGTTTAAGGGCCACCGTGTTCGACCGTGCCACTGCTGGTCGTTATTATTTCAGACCTGGTCGAGTCAAAGAGTTCTTTCAAACGTTGTTTCTTCTTTGCGCGGAACATTTAGTATATTTCCTTAAGATCCATTGAAAAAATATCGTAACAGCGTTCTTTCTGATGGATCTTTCGAGCGATTAAACTTCTGATTGCTTGTTTTAATTCAAATTTGCAACGGCATAATAACGATTGGTAACTTTTTCTCGCGTGAAATCAGCTGAGAGGTGAAACTCAATTAAGGATCCTTTAGAGATTGTTGAATAACCATACAGATGGAATTTCACATTATTGCAACAGTATTTTACAATTACTTAAAACAAACGACGTAAGATATTGCTACATTAAGTACTTCTTTTGCTCCAACGATATTCCAACCAATTTAAGTAGTTTCCATTAGCTCTCGATAATCGTAAAATATTCCCGATCCTATTCGAGTATACCTGATACTTATAAGCGTACCATCCCAATCGTGCTTACCACCATCGGCAATTAAAGTCTCCCCATTCTCTAAAAATCCACCTAATACCCTTTTCCAGACAAACTGCACCGATCATTGTTCTCGATTTCCCCATGGTACGATCTCGACTCTTATTCGAACAACAGCACCGAGACTCCGTTACTGGAAAATCCACGCTGGCCTTCCACGCTAATCCCATTAACCTTCCTTTTCGTTCTAATTGCGCTGTGGCAGACACTCGATACCCTCGCCAGACCGGCCGTCGGTGTCCCGCGACTACTCCGGAAGTTGATTCTACGACCTCTCGGGATAATACCGATAACTCGTGTTTGGCCTAATGGCACGAGCCAGCTTTCTTATCCAATAGTCGACAGTCACGCAATTTCACCGTTTTCCTACGTGTTTTACCGGTATCACAGAGCGCCACGAGGTTTGTTTTCGACAGTCGACGTCTCCACCCCTTCGAAGGTGCAAAACTTTTTTAATTAAGACGCAAAATATTCACGATATAAGGTAACAGGTAACCTCGCCTATTTTTGGCCAAGTTGAACGCGTTGGAAGCGATAGTAATTCGTTTGTAAGCTCGGGATGATACTTGGTAGATAAGAATTGGAGTTGAGGATTGTGAGATTCTGATATAGCGATCAGTAGACTGTGGACGACATATTTGGAATCACGAGCCATTAAAATTCTTGAAAATGAAACTCTGTCACATATTTTTGCATTTTTCAATTTTTTCTAAATGCATGAAAATTCAAATTGCAGAATATGAATCCAAAAAGACGTTAACAGAAGCTTCTATCGCATTCCTGTTCAATTTCAAATATCTCGAACCGCGGAAGTCGATGTTAACTAGTTTCTCCTTTACGCGACGACTCAATTAAACCACTCCTGAACAGGCAAAATTAATTGCGAGCATTAATCGAATTAATTGCCCACTAATTTTCAGAAAACATCCCGATCACGATCAACCGGCGCGACCTATCTAACCACGAGATCTCGATGATCCTGCTCTGCTACCACCGCCACCGTGTGCGAGTGCTTTCGTACTTAGATCGTTTAATTAAATTCGAGAAAACGCGACATAATCAGTCGGGGAAAGATGAAACCGGCATTTTGTTGCTTCCACGAAAGCTGAAAACACCTCAGAAATGAATTCTGCGTATACACGGTGGGAAACATCGGCGGATAGGTATAGACGGCGGCGAATAGAATCCACTGAAAGGAGTCTCAATGACCCGTGGACATCCTGTCCTTTGTGGGCTCTTTCGTGGAAACGATAAACCGTCTAGTGAAGGAGCAAAAGGGAGAGGGAAAGGTTCGCCGTCAACCCGACAGGAAATGCCGGCAGGAATTCTACCTATAAGGCGTTATGACACGTAGAAAAGGTCTCTGCGGGCTTGTTTGCATGCGCTTTCCACCGACAATGGTATCAGACCTCGCGGATGCGTTCTTCGTGTCGCATTCTGCGCAACTGATACTTTGCGAAACTCTTCGGCTCCTTTCCTTTGCTAATAAATCACAATAATGCGAATATTTTTATTAGAACTTGGCACATCGTGATGATAGTTGAATCCAGCCATTTTTAGATTTTCTTTCAATTGGGTTTCGTATGTTGCTGTTAATCTTTAATTAACGCATCAAGGATATTTGGAAGATTGAGAATCATGATATAGTATTCGGAATTTATTGTTACAGGAAGTTGACTATTTAATAACTTTAAATTCTCGCATACGATTCCTAAAAAAGAACTTAATATTCTCAAATATTATTAAACAGCATATTTTTCATCACAGTACATATTCGCCGAAATGCAAACATTGTAAATGCAAAGAGAGTCTATGAAATTTTCATAGCCACCCCACCGCACCCCAACCTTATAACATT
Source organism: Bombus pyrosoma (assembly GCF_014825855.1). Lineage (NCBI taxonomy): Eukaryota > Metazoa > Arthropoda > Insecta > Hymenoptera > Apidae > Bombus > Bombus pyrosoma. The sequence goes on from NC_057776.1 coordinate 12,527,460, forward strand.
CAAAACGTATGGCTCTAGAAGCAATTGTATGAATCTGTATATCGGAGGGAAAATCTTCGAAAGGGAAAAGCAGCGGCGTTGGTTACGCAACGAAGCGGAGTGGCTGTGGCGGCGGGAACGCGACATTGCGAAAACGGCGCGCAACAATGAGGGAGCGTACAATGGCTAGATAAGAGGCGGGGACGAAGCAGCTAGAGGTCTTCTGAAAGCCATACCAACCTAGACTGTGTTGATACGCGTTGTAAACGCGGTCATAGATGAATGAGTGCATGGGACCAGTTTGTGGCAGAGAAAAGCACTCGCTGCTTTATCTGATGGAAAGAAGCCGCCTCCTGCAATTTTTTAGCCAGAGAAATTGAGTCTAAGATCCTTGTGAGTCACTATAGCGCAAATCTTAAATTTGTTACTTAATATAATGGTGGGTATGGCTAAATATTTGGTGGATGACAAATAGCCAATTAGAAAATCGATAGCGATTGTTGTTTTGTTGGACAGTTGTTTTGAATATGTTGACTGTTACGATCGTTTAGCATCAGAAGAATAGAATGCAATCAATTTATTAGGATGGAAGGATTGCATTATTTTGTAGAAAAATTTAAGAGAATTCCGTGTTCTATTATAGAGGAGAATCTTGGCAGAGATTCAAGTAGAATGAATCGAATTGATCAGACAAGATTAATAGATACAGAGTTCTAAATATCGACTGTAAGAGGATTGTGATAATTCGCGAAGCTTAAAGAGCTTCTGTGTTGCATTAAGTGCGAAAAACGGCACTGTAAGTGCCAATTTTTTGTTACTTCACCATCTAAGTCCTGATAACATGATATTTATGAAGGGAGTGAAATCGACACTTGCAAAACAACGCGCCATGGCGTGCCTACGCGTTGAAGATGACGAAGATTTTCAATGCAAATGGCATCGATCGGAACAAAAAGAAAACGAGCAACGTAACGACACTCATTACAGCGTCGTTCATCAAGGAGTATTACCAGGACGAGGTTCTTCGTTCGACGTCCAATCTCGTATCGATCATTCGTCAGGTGCTTAGACACGTTCGATTAATTTCAATCGATCGCATCTACGGCCCTCGAGGCGCATAAATCTCCGACAAATAAAACGAACACGAGGATCTCTTTGATCGCGAGCTGCACGCGTTCGTCTTTAGCGCGGTTCTTTGGCCGCGATCAATACCGCGTCATGCGTTCATCAATCTTGCACGATCGACAGGCAACAAGGAATCGTGTATTGCGTATCGTTCGTGGAAAAATTCAATTGCCCACTCATTGAAGTCTGGACAACGTTTCGTAAATTGACACGTTTAAGAAGGACCAACCAAAATATGGATAAATCGATTCACCTTTACGGCGGAATTACGTAGAAAGACAATTTTTTCTTTTCCTTCAATTTGAAGAAATGTCTCCACTATTCTCGAGTTTTCAGGGAAAATTAGTTTCGAAGATGAATAGAATCTTGATGGGAGATTGTTCTGTACCTGCCGCTTATTACATAAAAATTGTTTTTCTTTTCAAATTTATTACAATAGATAAAGTACAAAGGTTCGAATTGTTTACATCTTAATATCAAATTGTTCGCTTCTCAATCTTTATAAAACCTTGTAAAATTTCACCCGATTCGAGAGATACTACGGCGCGGCGTAATCTGGAAAAAGAACGAGTCTCGCACACAAGTCGAGGCGGAATCTACCGTGTACATCATTGTGGACACGGATATCCAACCGTGAAATAGGACGTTCACGCTAACGATCCCTCTAATAGTCCGAGAAATCGGCGCATTTCCTATCATTACGAGATGAACGGGCAATGCAGCACGCGCTCGTCGATTCCTCAGGGCTCATCATCTTTGAATCCAACCACGGACAAAGACTTGTAAGTCTACGTTATTCATCGCGTTATTGCATCGTAAACGGATTTTTCATTCTGACCAGCTTGTCGCGGTTATCGTCAATAATCTTTCACGAAGTGTGTCTCGTATACGTCGTAGATGATAGAAGGTTTTTCGATTTCACGCGTTATCATTGAACTAAAATTTCTGTCATAGATATACAAAAGTAATTGCAATGGAGGCTAATAGAACTTTTAAAGGCTCAAGAAAAATGCAGAAAGTCTTAAGAAAGAATCATTCACTTTCGTTCCTTACCTGAAGAAGTATTTCCATAACTTTCGGAGCAAGTAAAATTTGAAGACATCGTCTACGAGGGGCGTAGGGCTGCGCTTAGTATTGTTGTTTATGATTATTTGATCGGAAACCGATGGCAGCGTGAAAGTTCGATTTCTTCGCATCGTCGTATCGGGAACTGGGTGCATTTAGCATGATCCGTTCGCCAGAAAATCGGAAGGCCGTGCGTGACGAGCAGTGGAAGGCGGTTCCTTTCGAAAGCCTCACGTTTCGATCGGAATCTCGAGCGACGCCGCGTAATCGTCAGTCTAAGAAGCTCTAATACCGGCTAGCAAGTCGATACTTAGTGGAAAGTACGGGTAAACGTGAAACGTGACGTGGTTTCAATCCATCGTATGTAATTGAGTATAAAAGTCACGGGCAAATGGGGAAACTGGCTGAGTTTCGCTGTGCTTCCTCGATATCGATATTCCAACATAACGTGTGTATTACTGACGTGCGGTATTCCGAAGAGATCAGGAAGCTTTCCTGGTTCACAGGTGTTAAATTGAAGATCTACTAAAATCGGAAGCTACTTTTCTTCATTTAGATGTTGATCATTAAATGAACGTATGACTATTAATTAACATTACAAGCACCTTCCTTACACGGTAATAAGTTCTTCATCTTCCTATAAATTAACTTCCTACAATCTAAAGTCTGTCTACGTATAAATCTTTCATAAATGCATGGAAATCCGCAGTCTAATAATTAGTATGAAAGAAGAAAAATTGCTTCATACTTTTCCTCCATATTATATCGATACAACGATATCTTAATAAAGTACTTTAGAGAAGATAAAGGATCTAGTCTGTTACGTTAAAATTTTCCATTTAACGGATTGCAAAGACATCCCGTTTCGTTATGTCCTGCTCGGCAGAAAGAACCACGTCACCTATCAATACACGTCAGTAGAAAGAGCAAACGAACCGCAAGGAATCGGTTCAGAACAACGAAGATTCATTGTAGCATTCAACACACTTTCCCAGAGAGGAGAATACGTACGTGGCGCTCGTCGAGAGGGAGGAACCGGTGTTATGGCAATTAATTCGAGCCCGATCGGTCCGCCTCTGATCCTTCTTCTTCGTTTCCACGCTTTTTTCTTCTTCTTTTTTTCTCCAACTCCTCCTCCTCGCCGTAGCAAGCGACCCGTGTACACGCGCGCTATTTCCGTGAACCAAATACGGCGCTCGCAGGCGAGTCAACGTCGAGGGCAACCTCGAGGACGAAGGTGGTTGTTGCGATCGAAGTGGAACGCGTAATAACGGAATGCACTGGGCTGATCCGCTTCGAGCTGTCTCGAGCTCGTCGTTCCATCGGTTCGCACCATCACATTGGCTGCGTTCCATTAAGGATCTGCTGCGTGGGTGTTTTTAATAGACACAAGACCGATTTCTTTTTAAAGGAAATTAACGAATATGCCTGTTTTTGATGATACGAAAATAAGAAATCTGTCAAAGTTCGTTGTATTTGAAAATATTTTTTTGGAAGTTTGCATTCATAACTCTACGATCCATGAACTTTTCATGTCTCGATCTTGCTTTCGTTTCACACGAGAAAACAATTTTAAATGCTTGAAAAAAATCTACAGATTCTATGGCAAATCAAGAATGTTTCCTTCGAACTAAGAAACTTCTTAATGACAATATGGTTTTATAGAAATCCTATTTTATCGATTTAAAGAGCGCAGAAAGGTTGAGCAGCGCAACCCCTTGCCTTACGATGTTAAGTCTGGCTTCTGTAACGAGGGTGTTTTATTTACAAAGAAGTCTTTGCTTGCAAGAGAAGATAACAAAGACCGATACAAACGTAGCGAAAGAACCAAAGAACATGAAATTCAGGCATCAAATTATTAAAAGAACAAGGGCCAATTCTGAAATTCGTCGTTTTCATTTTCGTCGAGACACACGTGAAAGCGGTCCACGCTCCTGGCGGACAATTAAACAATTGTCGGTATCGACCCACTTCTCGACGGGGCAAGGAATCCGCGCGCGCTTCCTCGCGCCTCTCGAACAACGCGCGCCACTGTTCGTCACGTGAAATAAAAGGCACCACCGCGAGATCCTTTCGATCAAGATCGAACGTCGACTTATATGGCGAGACGATTCGCCGTAAAAGCAACATCGTTGTCCAGGATTACACGCTCTTCTCTATACATTTCCTCGCGATACATCGACCTCCAGGAGGTCGTACCAAGGAATGCTTGATGGATCCTGACTGTAGTTATGTTTCATGATGGCTTATCAAGATCGTTCGTTCAGTGATCTACTTTGTACCAGTGGTGAGTAAAAGTGATTGGTTTGTGAATAAAGTAATTGTTTGCTTATGATAAAAGAGAAGATCGTTGACGTGCATAATGAGACCGGCAAAGAATCTTTTGTATCTAATCTCCGGTACTTTGTATAATGTTGCAAAGTTTAGATCAGCCGTTGATAGAATCGATAACAATCTTTGAATTCGTAATACACTGGAACTTTGGAGAATGCTTAGAATGAAAGATAAAACAAAATCTGTAATTTTAAAGGCAAAAGATAACATATTGTCTGTGATGTAAAATGTAAAATAATATATCTTATTTAAATATAAAGGCATCGTAAACTAACATGGTGGATGAGCACCTTGTCCAATATCCTTTGTCATGTCTCTCCCATTAAATAACGCTTCGGTTAACGAGCTACATCTCGTAACGAGATTTAGCAGGGATAAGATTTCGGTCATCGATGCCATTGACCTCCTTAACGACACTAAGCAACTGACCGCGTCGATGAAAGTTATAAGAAAGTGATGGGAAACTTTAGACAGTACAGCTCACGTGGGTAACTCATGATGTCATTAGAGGGTCAGGAACTTTCTCAAAATGTTCGATATTAACCTGCTCAAATCACGACCGTGTGAATCTTGCGGCAATAAGCCCATCATCCGCTTCTTTACGTTTCGTTTTACTTCCTCGTTGACCGAAGGATTTTTTAGATCGGTGATCGTAAAAATAACTCCTCTCCTGACACATTTAACCGATAGATCATAAATCAACTAGTACATTTTCATTCAACATTTTGTTCCATTTTATTCGATGACTGGACTTACATGACTGGCGACTTCTTTCAAACAATATTGTGATTTATCGCGTTCATCTTCCGTTACGAATTCTAAATTTGCACAAAACTTAACTCATTCTTCCTCGCCAATACCTTTCTTCAACGCCAGAAACCTGTCAATTCTATTTTAAGGTATCGATCACTGTCAATGAAAAGTCATGATTTTTATGTAGAAAGTATAGTCATTATTCAACACATATTAGATGAAAAGTAAAAAAGTTATTGTTTGCTATGGTTTGACAATGACGTTAAAACAAAATTCTCATGGACTAAAATTTCATTCGTGATAATTTTTAAAGACGATACTATAATAATCGATAAAACTGGAAAGTGAACACTTCATACTCTTATCCTTCTTTTAGTTGTTCACATTATACAAATTTGTGATTTATTAATTTATAGTTGCGAGTGTAACAACATTGTGACACCAAAACTGATTGACTCACAGCAGATCAAACGAAACATCGAATTAGTCATCACAAATGCTCGAAGGTCCACCACGTGGATCACGGTCACGCAGAGATTACGTCACAAACGAGTCAATACCACGCGCCATAGGTAAATTCCAGTTTCTAGATTCCCAGGATTCAGAAAAACACGTTTTACATCGTCTATATAGTTCCGTCACGTAGGATCACGTGTTTCCGTTTGAAACGGAACCATCACATGTGCGTACACGCGAATCGTGTCGTGCCACATGTTCGTCGACGTGCATGCACTGTGTACGACAAACTGATTACACGTTTAATTAGCATAATACAATGAGCCATCGCAAATAACACAGTTCCGCCTGGTCATTAACCGTCGATTCACGGCCCGCGAGGGATTATTATAAACAATGAGAGGAGGAGTGCACCGATCGTGATTAATTTTCCAATACGAACAGTAATTTACTTAATATATCTCGTTGCGTCATTTCTTTCGCGACATTTATCTCCTAAAGGTAAGATTTATCTACAGAAAATCACATTTTTGAAATCTATTAATTTACTAAAAGATTTGATAGAAAACCTTGAAATTTTTGAAAAAAATTTGATAGTAGAACCTTGTTGAAAAACACTTCATATGTCAAGGAAATTATAACAAAAAAGGATTCGTTTAAAAATGTCTTATTTTATAAAAGAGATCAAAACAATTCGTTTTTCTTTCACGTGCTCCTTTTAGATATCTATGTGACGATCTAGAAACATCGATCTTCTTCTAATTCGCGATATGTCACGCGTTCGCACGACGTAGCTCCAGGCATTAAAGTCTTTTCCCCGAGGGAGCCATTCACGTCCAGTCGTAACCTTCCAATCCATCTCGTCTAAAACCCGGCGAGGAATTACGAAACTCGATCCTCCTTCCGCGATCCATCGCTATAATCGAACGATTCCCACAGCGCCAGCCCAGTCGTCGGCCGTTTAACGACCCAGCGACGTTCCATTATCGATTATGCTCGGTTATGTGCAAACACTCCCTCGCGAATGACCATGATAACGCCGCGTGTCGAATAGGGACACGGCTAATCGCACTCGCGATTTCCATGCGTCTTATACACCACGACCATCAACCATGGAACAACCAGGAGACTGGAACATGACGTGTATTTGATGACTTTACATAAACGAGATCGAATCTTTGATTTGAAACCGTTGAAGATATGAGAAACTAGGTTAAGTCGAAAGAGTTTCTAAGAAGAAAGGACCCGTGGTGGAGGAAACAAGGTGCAAACGTCTTGATCAATTTGACGAGGATCGCTCGATGAGGATGTAGTAGCAGAAGTTGCTTCGATCAGTGAAATTTGATAACTATATGATTTTTTTAGGTGAAAGTAGAGGTATAAAGAATCCTTTGTCTATTTGGCTGGTCTGGATGGTAAGAATTTTTTCACGTCTATTTTATTTTCTATAGCCGACTGAACGGATGAGTGAATTGAGAAACACAGATGTTAGAGATTCGTAACTTTCACAGTCGTTGAGTGTAATATCCCGAAGATATAATTTAACGTTTAATATCTTTCGATGGTCTACACACTGATCAGAAAGTTAGAAAAAGAAATCTTGATTTTGATTGCTTCTCCACATTACAAAATTTTTTTAATAGGAACATAGAAAACGATCTGAGGCGGAAGACCAAAAAAATTCTCTAGTATTACGTAACCTTCAGTAGCCAAAAATCATTGGAGTTGCATAATATCGCTTACCTCATGCGCCTGATCTTCGATGCTCCTGAGAACCGCGAGATTCCGAATAGTGGCGCGTCGGGTCTCGAACGACGATTCCAGCCTGGTTGCTGCGTTTCCCACTTCCTCCACTAATCTCCGTGCGCGTTTTACCGACAATCTGAAAAGATAAAAGAGAGGCGTCGTGATCGCGACGCACCGTTAGGAATTCCCTAGTGGCTAGGTTATCGCTAACGAAACATCGAACGCTAACCCGCCGCCGCTCGTCTCTTCCATACGCGAGTGGGCGCTAACACGACACAAACGTTATCGTCATCGTTATAAAACGTACCCCATCACGGTTTCCCGTCCACGTAGAACGTGGCGCCGAGAAATATACTCGCCATCGCGACCTAACTCTACGAGCAAACTCTTCGAGCTTCGAAGAAACGACGACGGCGAGAATCATTGCATATGCACGTCGTTCAAAGAAACCGCGAAGAGGATCGGTTCTTCGACACGAGAAATTAATAGGCGAGTCGATAGCTATTTTATGAACGTGCGAAGGAGAGATCCGCTGGACAATTAAAGCGGAACGAGCGGATGTAAAGACACGCGCGAGGGAAACGGGAACGAACGACAATAAGCTCGAGTAATGTATCGATCGGTGTCCTCGCGAGTGTCTTGCTTGCGGCGAGATTCGCGCGCTTTCTAACGCGACTCGTTGCTCTCTAACCTAACGTGCTCAAGGTGCAAAAGCGGTGCCGCGCGTTCCTCCAGCGAGGTGATCGCCTCCTCGGCATCTCTCGACGTTCTTCTCAATGTGGGGTCCGTCAGGAGCCGACCGAGAGGCGTCAACGTGCCAGATAGACTGCTGCATTCCTTCAACTCCGACATCTCGAGGGCCAGCCTGCGTCCTGCCGCCTGCCATTCCGTCATTAGTCCATCGTATTCCTGTAGGATAATATTAGGTTCGTGAGACGAGTGAAAAGTAGTGGCCATTATATTTGTTGGATATATTTCTTTATGTCTTTCTTCGGCAAGAGTTGAGTGACGAAGAATGCAGAACAGATATTTTTAATTGGTAGTTTAGTTGATACCTTTGTTGTAATTAGTCACAGTAGATCCCAGGGTTGATATTATTTGAGTGGGATATTTGGAAAATTGGTATTCCAATAATATAATATTAGTTATTTTGAGATAATTATACGTTGGTCGGTATGAATGTTTCCTGAAGTAATTTCACCCAGGTTTATAAATTCTTCATCGATTACAAATTCCTATCCCTTGAAATCATTCGCGCGCAAATGCGGTACGTGCTTTTATGCTGACTAGCATCCGGGGACACTTTATAACATTCTTCCACTGAAAGGTCGCGTGGTAGACTATAATATTATACAGAGTGGCGAAAAATAACTATTACCTTACGTGTAAGTATATTTTGCGAATAACATCCAGATACCGTCCACTGATCGTTCCTAATTTTTCAAACGTTTATCCCAAGCTAAACGGTTCTAATAACCGTTAAGTTTGAAAGAGCCTAACGGACATAGGATGATATATCGTTCAGAGTAATTAGAAGTATCAGTTAAAGAGAATAACGAAAAATGATAAATATGCCAAAGTCATTTGTTACATTTCTACGGAGCATTTTACGCTGATTTTAATTAAGTGAATTTTAATGGGCCTTTCGAAGATGGAAGTCTGCTATGATTAAGAAAATTGATTGCTGATCACTAAAGATCACTAAAAGATATCTAATGGATATTTATATTTTGGCAATGACAGAAGAAGGATGGAAGAGATGAACGAAAAATAGTATGTAAAAAATTCTACAATCCTTATATGCTTTCTCGCCATAGTCGTAAACCAGAAATTGCTATCCATTAACTCTGCAATACTACACCTATATCTGATCTCATTACTACTATAACGAGGGTCTGATTATCATAACCATTAAAATAAGTGAAAGTAGAGATTAAACGTCTGGAAGAATATAATTTTATTAACGTAACATCCATTTCAAACGAAAACAGCATCAAACCTGGCACTGAATAGTCCTAAAAAGAATAAATAACAGAGAGTCATCTCTTAGAAATAAGTAGAGAATTCAGTACTCGTTATAGTACTTTAGAATTAGCTCAGACTGAACACGTGTTCTACTCTAGTTATCAATCACCACCATTTAATCTCTCTTCCGCTAACGACATTATGATATGCTTGGGTTCGACGATTCCTCGCGAACGAGAAAGTTCGAAATTTTCAAGCGTACGCCAACGATGTTACACGAACGCAAGTTATTCGACCACGCACGACGAAGGTTCGTTCCCAACATACTTCGCGAAAGAGGCAGGCGAGCAGGAACGACAAGACGAGTCCTTACTTTCCGCCGAAGAATCCTGCAGCTATGTTTCTGCCTATCTCAACGATGATCACGAGCCGACCGTTATTTATGAACATTTTCCATCGGCAAAATTTTCTCCTTGTAACGTTTCCCGATCGATTATCTCCAACAAGGTCGCGAATAACTGTTGTAAAGTCGGTTCACCTTCGATCGGCGTCGCTTTATCGACCGACAGACCGATAGAATTCGCCCATTGTGCCATTTACGTTCGCACAATGGCCGGAATAATTGCTGCGAAGTCGTTGAGCCACGAAGGACGACGTACAGACCATGAAGACGGAGAGAAAAGAAATTTTATTTCGTTTTATACTGAACCAAGTTGGAGTTCTTTGAATAAGCTAGAGATTCTAATTGATAAATTTTTGCAGAATAGCACGATCGATCCGATAATTGCGTAACTTTGTAGTTCAAATAATTTTCCACGTGTTATCGAAATATTATATATTCGAAATTCTCCAAAACAAAGTAACCTACGACAATTCATCGTTGTCGCGTATGATACGATACTAACGGAGGGTCAAATATTCAAATCTGATAATACCATTAATCGTTCACTTTCGAGCAAACATTCAATTACCATACAACCTAACCCATTCGAAAGACACGAATCAGACTTAATCGATCGAAATTGCACAGTGCAAGGTGAAGATCGTATAAATCTCTGGATGCACAGCCTGCAATCTCCCAATCTCCTCTGAGACCGCCACCTAACGAAACCGTATCACAGCCCGAAGACACCCATGCCACTCAATTACCCGAACGAATGCTTAATTCACGTCAAAACATTCGTTCTACTGGATCGGTGCGTGTATACAGACGCATGTCGCGGGCGAAAAAAATTGCGAGGGCCGTGACGAATTGCGATCACGATACCAGGCGCGACGAAGACGCGCCGCGCGTCTCCTTTTTTCCTTGGCTTTAACGGGACCCATTAAAACGCCATTAAGCGCGCGGCCGTGGGTTGAGAGCCACGGATAAATTGGTAACATCGGTCAGTGCCACCAGTCGCAGGATAAATTCTCCGACAATAATTGCGCCGCGACTCGAGAGAGCACCGGGCCCCGGCACAATTATTCCGCTCACGGTCGCCCGTTCATTTTTCATCGAACCTGCCGAATCACCGTCGTGACACTCAGTCAACCGGCCTGGGCGAAATTTCTGTCCCTCCGATTCTGTCTCTGTTTTTTTTTTTTTTTCCACCTTCCTACCGTCAGAGGACATTGTCGAGGCGCGATCGTTTTCGGAAGCAATTTGTCGCAACTCGGATTCAGACGGATGAGCCTCCACTGAATTGCCTGTCACTGGTCGAATTGCTCGCTCGTTATAGGGCGTTTGGCTGGATTATAAGTTTGGTGTGTGCTATGCGAAGTTTGGATGTCAGGAATCTTATGGAAGAGATCAGGGAATTTTACTGGGATGACATAAGGTTCGATATAATACGGGCAGGAAAGGAAGGGAGTCGGTGAAGTGCGGGATTTGCTAAGAAAAGTCATCAGCGAGATTAGGCTGGTGGATACGACTGTAGGAAGGGGGAGATTAGCGAATTCTTTCGAGATTGTGTTTTTCGATATACGAATGCAAGGGGGTTGTTACAGTATAATCGTCGCTAGAGAAATAGCTACATGGTAAATTATTGTATCATTAATGCTACCCTTTATCTCCCCTAACATCTTTGAAGTGGTCATATATACGTACAAGCGAGTCACTCACAGCGAAGAAATACTGCAGAACGAAACGAGAAACCCTCGAGAATTAAATGGAACGAAGCTTTGGTTACCTTATAAAACGCGATCCACTGAGCCTGGTCGTGGTTCAGCTCTCGCCTGGGAATCTGCTCTCTCAAAGCGCCCTCGTCCACGACGATCGTCTGAAAGCAAAATCGGTAACGCTTTTAACTCCTCGACAAGACAAATGACTCTTGCAACAGTGTCTCCGAAAAACGTACTCGAAAGGAAACCGTTTCCTTTCTTCTCGTTGAGAACCGTGCAATCGAGACGTCCAGACGAAACGCGTTACCAATAGAGGAATAACGTTTTCACCGTGGAATTGGGGCTGAGCAAACAATGACCGCGTTTGAACACAAGTTATATTCAAGACAATTGCTTAATCCTTCCACTACGAAGGACAAGTGTGCACGTTGAAGTATGCATGGAGATTGTTCGTTATATAGGAACATTATTGTAATTAATTTATGTCGATAGAGTTAATATTGTGTCTGTAGAATCTTCCAATAGGAATAAAAATCATTCAATTTTTGAATTATCAAACTCTTCGATTTAGTTTAAATAATATTAGTTGGATAATAAAATCAACTATGCTTACCTTAACGCGACTCAGAGGTAACTGGGAATCGGTTGACTCTTCAGCGACAAAGTTCTGCAGAAGCAATGCTTGAGAAACATTTACTCGTCCCTGAAAAATAACAATCATTCCCTTCAAACTTATCTCTCCGATTTACTTCATCTCGTCGTACATAAAGACAAGAATAAAAATTACATAAAACCACGAGATTAATTGCTTTACCTGCAAAAGAGTGAGAACCTTGTCGAGAAATTCCAAGCACTCCGGGACGTATCCACGTACCAGAAGGGTGAATCCGTTCTTCGCGACATCAGAGCTGAAATCAGAAGAGAAACGAGATCAGTTCGATGACGAGGAACCGTTTCTGGCAGATGATGAAATAAATTGCACGGGATAAATTATCGAGACATTCCGTGCATACGCGTGAGTCACCGTGATACGGTAGTCCGACGCTTGACAAGATCTCCCACGTGAAGCGGCGTGTCGCCGCGATTTCTCCTCCGAGTCATGCTCAGAGAGTGAAACGAGTCATTCGTCGTGTCGACACGTTCGCGCGCCGATTATGTGCGCTCGAAGATACGACCCGATCCACCGACGGGCCGCTCGATCGTTTCACTTTGACCTTCGTGGCGGATAATCCAGTAATTTTCTTCCCTGCGTTTCTTCTCAAGTGTATCGCAGTTGTTAATGTGTATAACGATCCCCTGATTGCAAACAAGTTCCTTTTCCAGATTTTTAATATGATAGTAGATTGTGTTAGTAAATTTCACTTTGTAACATCTTGTTTGGCTGATTTTGAAATTATAAATCATTCGATAAATAATTCGATAATTATCACCTTCGTTTAATAGTATTTACGAATATATTTCAAAAAGTGGAGCTTGAGTAGAAAATTATTTTATCTATGAAATATAAAGTGTATTGCACTTTGAATATCTTGTATATTCTTGCATAAATAAAAATCCGCGGTGCAGTAATTGTACATATCAACTTATGCCTGTCCTAAGTGCACTAAGTGTCCTGTGATTTATGAACAGTAAAATAAATAACAGTATGCATCATTGGCGCTACACGCGAATAAAGGATTCGCACGAACGCGTCAAATGTTAATCAAACAATTCGAAGAGTGAAACGTATCATGAATATATCGCGTGCTTCTTCGTGAAATCGAACTCGAACTTTTCTAGAGCACTTTTTGACATCTTCCCACGGGGAACGATCGTAGACCTACGAGACCCATAATTAACTCAGTCTGTTCCCCGGTATTTTCATTCCTGTCATGCACATGTGTACTTAGAGGGAACGTTTCACTCGAGGCACCGAGGGATCACATTAGAGTATCGAATGAAGGAAAAGCGTATCACGATCCTCTGCATTAAGCTGTGACACGTGGGTGGTTCGCGTAAGTATGCAGCGTTTCTCACGCGGCTCCAGTGGCAATGGAACCCCCTCCGCGTCTCTCGACCCCTTTTCATACACATAGTAATCATGCATCCACTTCACAGTGGCGTATGCACTGCTTACAATGCCGTTCTTTGTACATTGCGATCGCTTTAATCCGTCTCCAGCCCCGTTTCGCCGTGCTAGCTTTCATGCCCCACCACCTTTCCATTGACAAAGAAAAATCGTGCAACCACCGACACTTTCGTTCTTCTTCTTGAGACTGCCAGCCAAGGAATTAACCCGACCAGACGGTATTCAAACTTTTCCTTGCGTGCAATTCTTCGCACGGTTAATTAAATATAATTAAAGTTCTTCGAGTACGATGTTCAATATGTCGAGAGCGGAGAGGAATGTTTTGTTACACGACCCAAATATATATTGTAGAATAATTCAAGAACGTTTGAAAAGATTTAATATTCAAAAAAGTATCGATGATCTTCGAGTAACATATTAGAAAACAGAATTCCACACTTACCATAATCTCAATAGAAATACTTTAACGTTCTGCTTTTTGTGACTATCCCTGTATAGCTTTCAACGTTGAATATCCTCTAAATAATAGTAAGAAGATATCCATCAGCAAAGACACTGTCCTCGAAGAATTCATCGAAGCGATGGTAAGCAGGAAGATTGGTCCGATACCTATCGGATAGCACAGGTTCGCGTCGTCCTCTTCCACTCGAATCCGTATTTATTGAATTTACGGGCTGTTCTCATGCACGGTAATGATACGTTCACAGCCTCACGGAATAGTTAGTCACGCGTTTCCCTGAACCGTCGATCGATTCGATAAGCCAAACCGATTTTTCCGTGACTACATTCGTGATCGCACGAAGGGACACGGAGTCTAATTGGATAGTATAAGTAACAGTGTCAAGGCATAGACGACGATGGAATAACATAGACGTGAGTGATTTAGGTTCGTTAAAAGGCACTTCCATTAAATGTAGAGAGAAAACTATAATTTACATCAAAATTTACGTCCCTTGCAAAAAGCTTGTACATGAAATATCACATTAGCTTGTCAATTCCTAACATGATCGACACTTGAGAGACAAATCGAGGAACCACCTGTTTGAATATTTACGATCCATAACTCCAGGCCACCGCAAACAAATGTCAACTGTCTAGGAAACCGTAACTAGCCTTTCGAAAGAAGAATTCCAAAACGAACCAGGAAACCATGGAAGTGCCGAGAATTCAACCTAACCCAAGACATTCCACGTTTAACCTCCGAAACAGAGACCGCAAACGTTGAAATAGCGTTTGCGCGTGCGTCACCGTGATTTCCATAGAAAATTCTCTTATAGGCAGCGTGTGGAGTCGCTCTCAATTAACCTCCAGGATCGTTTGTCGAGTAAACGAGTCACCGTAACTGTGACACGTGGATTTACAATTCGATCGTAACTGTCGGCCACCGCTACGCCACTGCCCACTCTCTTAGAAGAAACGCATTAGCAGCATTGTAAGCCTGGATGTTACTGGTCAAATAGCGTGTTTGAAATCGCAATAGACCATCCTATGTGTACTTAAAACCGCAGCCGTTCGTGCGGACTGGGTTAAACCAGTGGAGTCCTCGATTTTCTCGAATTTTTCCAATTTTTAATCTTTTCATAGGTGTGCTCTCCTTCTGATTTTCTTCTTTTTCTAATCTTCTCATTTTTATATCCTTATCGTTGATATAAAAGTAGAGTGCTCTGTAAAGAATGTACATCATCTTGGATTCGGCTTCTAGCGACGTACGCGATGCTCCAGTTTGTGGTTTGCTAGAATCGAGGGTACTGGAGTTTCGTAGAAAACTGATTAGCTCGATTAGAGTGTCGTACTGAAACTAGTACTGGTTAGACAGTTATTTACGCGTTATTAACAGCACAGATCCGCTGTGTTCAGTGCTGAGTGTTTAAATTAATATGCAAGAAAAAGACAATCAAAGGAAACGCGACACCTGGTAGGAGAGTGCATAGTTCTCAGGTCGTGACAACGATAAAAACTTTTACGTAATTGCGATATTGTCGTGGAATGTATGCAAATTAGTATCATCTTCGTAGAGAAATTTGCCAACGACGATGTGAGGACAATGGTCCATTAGCATCGAAAGATATATGAATTATTCTTGAATATTTTTAGAATTGTTATCGAGGAGATAAGTAGCACGAACAACATTCGTTTATGTTAGTTTATTCTATCTGTAATTTCTTTCTCTTTTTTACGATATATAAGAGAAAATTATAGAAAGTGAAAGTAAAATTCAATCAGCGGTTGCTAACATGGTCAACTGATATTTCTACAAATGAAATGCGAAATACGAAACCATCGTGGGATTCATAAGTGGAGCATCAAGTTCAAAGAATTACGACCTATTAAACCTCGCATATCTGTCTATGGCTAAAATTTAAGGCCAATATACATACTTATTACGTTCTAATGTTATATGCACATCGTTTCAGATATTCGTTTCCTCATTAGTAAACGGTACTGTGCGTTTCCATGTTAATTTCACTTCTACACTCACGTATAACGTGTAACTACACTTTCGTATGAATATTCCCAATTCAAAGTAATCCCAGTGTTTCGCGTTAAAAAGGATATAAAAAAATTGTATCGTTTTTGATAGTTGTCGAATGGTGTACGCAATAGAGTTTCGATAAGGCTACCGCGTTTGTGCAACCTGTCGTTCGACATCAACTCATTTAAAATTCCGATAAGAGGGCATTCATGTCCCATTGACACGACGATTGTCGGGCGAAACGCTCCGTCGAGCTCTTAATATGCCTGTAGCGACCAATCAACATACAAATCTCTGCATTGAAATCACAGACAGTTCGATAAGTAGAAGCAGAACTCCGTGTTCTGACCAATGTACTTCACCTATGCCAGTCGAGCATGCAATAACATCATGCTGCACACGCCAACTATGTATACATATTGTATGTTGAACAGTCAACGAAGTATATAGACGTTCATTGTTTCTCAGAAATCACAAAATATGGGATTAATTCATGAACCAGTTCTACTCTTGTTTGTTCAAGCAATAGCAAAGTTTCTAAGTTCACGTCCAAGCACATAAATGAAAAAGATACACGATACACCGTTTCCCATTATTCTATAGCCTCGTACGATATTTCCCATAGAAGCGATTTCCTTTATTACCTATCATTAACTCAATCAACTACGACCACTAAAGAGTCCGATTGGCATTTCCAGATGCGCTTCCCAAATTCCTGTATCTCCGATGTCTCGACCCTAGCACCCAAAAACTTCACTCTTGCTCTATCGATCTACACACACAAGTACAAATTCACTACGATCTAAAGCACCGCCACTTGAAGAAATCAGCGTTCCACCATCGGCATCCAGAGACCAGAAAGGATCCCCCTAATCTCGAAATCTTGAATAACGACAGGGGTGCTTAACAATCCGGCGAAACAGAGTCAAAGCAACCGAAGCGAACAAAAGTAGAGAAAGAACATTATAGAGAAGGATATAATACATGGAAGGAAAACAAGCGAACGGTAGGAAAAGAGATGCTCGAATATCTGATACGATCTTGGAAGTGGGTCGACAAACTGCAGTTCTAGATCTTGGTCCCGCGGGGAAAAGCGAGATAGCAACGAGGGACGTTTCGCCGAACCCGTTACTCGTTACCATCGAACACGAGGGTGGCCGGGAGACGCGGGAGGGACGATCAGAGCCCGATGGTAGGAGCTTGGCTAAAAGGATTGATGCACGTCCATAACTCATGCAGAAATGCGGTCAGGTGCACAACTGGATCGGCCAACAGATCCCCCGCGATCCTATCGTCGTGCAATCTCCGGACTTCGTGACTCCCTCTCGAGCGATATGCGATATGCGACGAGGTGCCAGCTGTACGGATAGTTTTGAGTTTAAACCGCTATCGTGTCGGTGAGCCGACTAATTGTTAGGAGAGTTCGATGCGGATTATTAAGTAGCTGGGATATGAGGATTGAAAGGAATTTCATTTGTGACGGGATTTTAAAGATTCGATTAATTTTGCTAGGTATAGGTACTGATACGATGGATCGTTTATTAATTACGTTTGAAAATGTTTCGAAAATTTTATTTAAGTGGTGAGTTAGATGCACATGAACAAATTGTAGTTGCAAACGAAGATGTCTGACATATGATAAATAGTAGATGCAGACAGATGAAATAAATATAAATTGTAAACAAAGAGAATATGCAAATAAAGAAGTATAGACGAAAGAAAGTGCGAATAAACAAAAGGATTGCGAACAAATAGACGATCGAAATCGCGAATGCACCGCAATCTCGCAAGGACACGTGGCGTATTTCAGAACTTTCGCCACTTCACCCTCGATCTCCACGAGATCGAGGCGTGTTCTTCGTGCAAGCACGATCCAATTTTTCCTGTTCTAGCCACGCGACAGGTTTCGCCCACAGAATCTAGGAAGCAGCTGATAGAAGTGAAAATCCTCGACCTTGGACCAATAAATCGCGACAACCGGTAATTAACAGAGGCGCTCTGCTATCGCTGCAACGTTGATACGATAAATGATACCTCTCCTAGTTAGACTGTCCATTTGACACACAGCTTTCTTTCATTAACGAACAAGTTCCATTAATGCGTGACAATTTACGCCAGGTGGATTTTTCAGTGAAGTAGAAAATGTGGGACAAGTTTTTTCCGTACTATGGTAACTGTTAGAGGAGTTGAACGTTTTTCATCGACGCTTGGATGATTTGTTTTTCTTACTGATTAATTGTTGAAAGCGTCCTCCTACCGGTATTAAGAATCTCAATCAATAAACAGCTGTATGAATATCTTGAATTCGACAGATTGAACTTTGTATTCATCAACTAGAAGCCACTTATCATTCTGCTATTTATTAAACATGTTTATCAAAGGGATTTAACTAACTTTGTTAACGAGTAAAGATGTTTCGATATATCGGACATATATCCGCGGAAACAAAATTCCCAACAATTCATCAATCAAGTAATAAGTATGTCACTTTGCATAAGAAACATGAAATCACGTACATCAGAACTTATTATCTCGGATGTATATTAATTATCGCCGCGTTTCAATCGACCCCAAGAGAAAACTGTTCTCTCCACGTCATTGAATTTGATCAACCATTTCGTAAAATACCTTACAAACCACCTAAGCAAGTTGAACTCGAATAAAAAAGATATATATGTATCTTCATGTGAAAATTCAGAGATTAGCTTCTCACGCATTTTTCATTCTTTTATCTTTTATTTAGGGTCTGCTTCGAACTTGTTTTCCGAGTGATCGATCATCCGCTACATACGTAAGACAGACATCCAACAATTAACACGATATTCAAAGCAGACTTAATCTAGGTAAAAGGAAATAGAAAGTAAAAAATACGTGTGAAAATTCAGAGTTTCACACAAGATCCGTGTTTTGTCGTCGTACGATCAATAAATAATCTGCAGCTTGTATCCGCGAAGTAATCCGCCATCGATAGATTGGCCTACCGCTATGTCAACGTCGGTTTTGCGCTTTCCCACTGAGACTGTGCCGCGCGCCGCCACACTGCCAGAAAAAAGGTGACAAACGAGGAAAAACGCTAATGAATCCCGCGTAACCGGTACGTTGATTTATGGGGATCGTGTTCCGCTCAGGGGATCATTATGACACTGTTAGCTTTCGTCGGCGAATTCCAACGGCGCGGCGCCTGGTACTCGCGACTTTCCTCTTCGCTACTGCAGAATATAGACGACCGGCAATAATGGACACGCGTAAAGACCAGAAACTTTCGCAACCCCGACGACCTTCCGCGTACCCGTTTCGGGGATGCATCAGGTGAAAACGCACCATCGTGTTCGATTGTCTCCGATGATCGTGGGAAACGTTCGATCGTGGATCCTGAGTTGGTTGGTTTGTTCTGTTATACCTTCAGTATATGTAGAAATAAGTAGCTAGTAATGAGGTAATGATAATTGATGGCTGGTTTTGGCGATTTCACTTTTATACATCTACCTGAATTTGCGCCGTGGGACAAATAATTCAGATAAATGGAGTTCGTTGATTCTTCCTATTTCCTATTACCTTTCGTTTACGTAATAGGAAATCACGTTGAAGTCGATAGATTCGATTAACTGGAGTTAATCGGGAATTCATTAAAATTTTGGTCGTTTTTTTGCGTTAAAAGATTCTTCTAACTTTATGGAACATCAAGGAAGTTTCGTATCAAGCCGCATACCAAAGTATTATATCAAAGTATTCTCGCACTATTTTTGCATTTACTTCTTCTCACAACTCTCTCCTAAAGAATCTTTTAAAAATGCATGGGAAAACTGCCGGTTCGAACATTATTTATGTATATTGACGGAATATTTGCGCGATGACGCGTTCCAGACCTGATATTTGAAATTTCGCGTAAAGTCATTCCCATTCGCCATGAGAAAACGCCGTCACGAGGCATTAATTGCATGTATTTTACATTCACGACGCATGTTATTAAGCGTTTATTATGTCCAATCTCGCAGAACATCGCTGTTCGGAATTCTTTCGTAATGATTGTCTCGCGATTCGAGCTCACCTCCGATTTTCCGCATAATTCCGACCGTGGATGCCACAAAATTCCTCTCGATGACACGCGAAACTAATTCTTCTATCTAATTCCTACCATTTATTTTCACATGTTTTTCCAACTCTATTGGAAAAACCGCTTTCTTGAAGAAGACGTAAATATTATTTTTTTAGCCCTTCGATCTTGTCGATATTCGCTATTCACCTTGTGCAACATCCAATGTCTTTTAAGCTCTTAAATTGATCTTAATAGAATCTTAACAAGGCCGAAAGATTTCAGCAAAACACAGCTCTGACGAGGCCATTCACCTCGAATTTCCCATTTCCGCGCGCATGAAACGGCTGAGTAGATATCGAAAGATAGAAGGACGTTTCTCAAGAGGAGAGCCCCGGGGCGGAATATCGTTTCTTCTCTCTGCTGCTCGTCCGGTTGCACGGGGCATCATAAAGCCGCACGATTGACGATACCGCAATAGGCTGCCGTGGCTATCGTACGTGATATGTTTTACGAGCTGGGTAGCATGCGAACGCGGCCAAACGAGCGGCCGATTCGAGAGGAAGAGGACCTTGCTTCGCGAATCCTACTCGGCCACATCCTTTACGATCGCCTTTCGATTCCTCCGACCCGCTGACAATCGACCAGAAGGCTTAGAGCTCGTCCCGATCGAAACGGTTCTTAATCGCGATCGACCGGCCAGGAAAAAAACGCGTCCAGGGCGTTTACGGTCGCGGCACGGCTCGCTGCCGGGGTATCGTGCTCGTTTGCCGGCTTGGTACTAAATAATTCATCGGCCTGCTGCCGCTTTTGGAACGAAGCTTATGGGGTGGAAGCTGTTTTGTTGCTCGTTTAGATGTTCATCGGGCGGAAGGATCGAATTGCGTTTGTAAAGCTTGTGGCCCGCGATTTTCAGCGAAGTTCAGTGTAGTGGATAGCTGAATCGAGGTTCCGGTAGTGCCATTTAAGACAATAAATTTGTAAGAAAATGAAGATGGAGCATCCAAAACTCGAAAGAAATTTATGTGATTTTAATCGGTCAAGTCTTTCAAAATTAACAGCAGGAACAGATGTTTCGAGGTAGCTTTTAGAAAGATTGCTTCTGGGTTGTTGGAACTTTTCCGAACATCTATCGAGACCCATTGTGAGTATGTGAATAGAAGTCATGATTCTACTAATTGTGAAAAAGGGATGAAGAAAGAAGATTTTAAAATTCTCGATAATTTTGTCATTAAATATTCTGTCTACTCTATCCAAGATATTCGTATTCTCAATCATAGCTCACGAATTCGATATAGTCGAGCTCCGCAAAGCTCGCCAGGGAAATCGCAATTTTCGAAGTGGTCATCAAAGAATCGTTGCGAAATGAAAAAGTCGCATCGGCTGCCAGAGATACGTAAAATATCGCCATACCGTACATCGATTCTCGATCAGGAAATTGCACGGCAGGCTATTGGAGTTGCTTCAATAGCGGGCAGAATTGGCAGAGATCCTAGGGTCTCGATCGATCGGAGAGCCGCGGCGGCTCGGTTAAACGGCACGGCAAGGATAGCAATAAAATAAATTGGCTTTATGCTCGATTCTTATCAATGAAATATGCACTTTCTCCGAACAATAGACATATTATGTAATGTGAAATATATTCAGTTTCCTCATGTTGCACGCTTTCCTCGATACGCCGCGATAATGGACGATCGTTATTCAAAATTCTATTCCCCGACGCGTTAAGTGGCGCATGATTTACCGCCTTTCCCGTTCCACCGGGCCTTTATTCACCTACTCGCAACACTGCGTGAACACCGTTTTAATGCCGTGCATCGATACGATCGAAAATTCGCCCAGTTCGCTCGCGGCAGCGAAAGAATTCGCCTGGAGAGAAAGGGCGACACCTGTTTCTCCGTTTCGATTATTTATCGTGCCTCGGTACGGGCCGGACTAGAGACAATCTGCTCGTCGTTCGTCAGCTTAATTACCAGCGATTAGTAAATACAATGTGTACATGGTGTGAAATCGCGAGATAATAACTCGCAATTTCGACAGAGAAGAATAGAAGGCAGCGCGCGGAACATGGAAATTAATTTCTACGAACGTTTGTACGTAGGCAGAGTTTCACCTTTGGGAATTTATGCAAACAACACGGTCGACGTACGGACATTGTGACAGAGTTTTCGTGGAAATATTAATGACACCATTAAAGTCAGTCGGTGAAGCAGCAAGCTTTCTAACGATCGACGTTGGTAGACGCGTGGTCGAAGTATCATACAAATTTCACGAACTCTGAACCACGTGAAGAGGACGTCGAACGAGGAAGGTCCTCGTTAGTCCTTCGAGACGATTAATTGATTGAAAATCCCGATAAGGCCGGTCGTTTATCAGCGTAATTGAATTATCGGGCAACAAGCACGGTAATTACCGACGATAGCCATTTTTCAACTGGATTCCGATTAGCCTCGGCCCAGTGGGCTAATTAGAAAAAACGTCGCGCCCTCGGTTAATTAATAACCGCGTCACGATTTGTCTCGCGGGACGGGCCATGCTCTGACGTCTAGGAAATTCGTAGTTGAAGCACGATATTCAAGTCGCGATTTTGCACCTTGTCCGTGATTACGGTGGGCGTGTCGTCGATGTCGCGGCCATGGAAAATTATAATTATTACGGAAACCGTCGTCGATCATGTTCGTCCGGCTGGAAAGCTCGTTCCTCGCCGAGTGGATTAATGAATCGCCGTTATTATTCCACGGTGATTGCCGAGAAAAGCGGTCATCGCAATATATCCTTGATTTCGAGCGTAACGCGTAAAAGATACGGATGGCGATGCTGCATAGCGAGTACTTATCGAATATCGGAAATCGATTATCGAAGTATCACGTTGGAATTATTATTTCCTATCTAGTAGCTTGTAACGAAATATGTCTTTATTTCTGGATATATTCTACAGTCTGCTTGTACATAGTTTCCTTATCGTGGGATACAAAGATATTAGATAATTTGTTAGTAGTAATGGAACTCGGTACAACCGGGGTTTCGTAAAAAGCGAATAGGAAACTTAGTAGAAAGATGGAAAAAGTGTTGAAAATAAAAGAAAATACACCGGTGATTAATTACCGGTACAGATACTTGTTCCTTTTCACCTAATGAACACTCCCATTCATAACTCACCCGACACTTGACATTTTACAGATACGGCACAATTTACTTTCCTTTATAACGTAAATAGTTAACCAGTGTCAACTTCATTCTGCTAGCGTGAAATTAATTTGTCATTACGTGACGATGCAAACGAGACTGTACATGCTGCAAAATTCCTGTTATTTATTGCATAACTTAATGGTCCGTTCATTTCGCGAAATAACAAATTTGTCATCCAAATAATCAAAAGTAAGCCAGCCACGTAATTACCTGGGTAAACGGGCGAGGTAGAGTAGAAACGACGACACTTCCTTAACAGACAAAGTCTCCCTTCTGGTCGGCTCGTCCTCGAACTCGAGAACGGGTCTGCCGTAGGCATCCGTGCAACCTGTAACACAGAAGTTCGAAAAATTAATTACCCCTCGAAATCGTTCGTGCAACCCATAAACACATTGGAGGCTTAACGATGTGCTTCGAGATGGGTCGAATTTACCGTATCGATTAAAGACTTTCCTCTCTACTCTTCGCGGCACAATGAACACACACACACACACACACTCACACACACACATACACACACCGAGGCACTGGTGACTGAAAAATACGCAGCAAGGAACACAGGACGCATTCGCGAGCCAATCCACGAACCGATCGTCCCGCATTAACGGCGTAATAAAAGTCGGTAACAGCATTTGATTACAGACCGTGATCCGATTCGGGCTGGCACCACGGTCGATCGTAATCGAGAACTGGCGTATAAGTTATTAAATGATCGGCTTTTAGCCGTGCCTATCTGCGCCACCCGGAGTAGGTCATCTTCCGGTAAAATCTTGACTGCTTGACTGCTGACTCCGTACATCGATGAAAATGTAATAGCCAAACACGGGCCGAGATCGAATCGTTGGTATAACCAGCGACAAATGAAATAGAGGACGTCGTAAAATCTTATTGTCTTAATCGTGAACGCGACGTGGAATCGGATATCGATGCACATGGACGCTATCCGCCGTCGATCGGATCGTTCGATTGACGCACGACCGATGTTACCTCGCGATCTTGTCGTTGTTCACCGATTAGACTCGATATATGAGCGATACGATCTTGGACGGTTCAACCACGTTCTTCCTTAGAGTTGGTTTTGCTTTCATCACTCGATGACAACAATTGCGATCGATATGGGAGTATGAGTTAGATGGACGTTCGATCTTTCTGTAATCCTCGAATTTCTATATTTTAGTTTTGCCCGAATTTTAGCAAGCGAAAGTTATTTTCAATGTTTTAAAAAGATGTTCGACGTAGGATTGAATCGAGAAATGACGCATCTCAGTAAACATTTGGTCGTGTTTCGTCCTTTGAGATATTTTTTAACATTAAAGGATAGAAATGGATCGAAAAGAATAAAAATAATTTGATATTAGTAAGTTTCGGCGTAGAACGTACGAATTTCTGATGGAACGATTCTTTATCTTCTTATTGAAAAGAAGAAACCGGAGAAGCTTAACTTGTCTCTTTTGGAAAGCTGACTGACATGCGTGATCACGTGCCTCTGACGCGTGCCGTTACGAATGAACACACGAGCAACAGCTCGAAATCTGCCCGAGGGTGATCGCTCAGGGCGTTAATGATAATTCATAGTGGCGTAAGTTATACAAGCGATTACATGGCAAGGCGATGATAATGCCCAATGCCAGTGGGCAAACTCGTGTACGCTTGCGAATTCCCGGGTTACCAGTGTTAATACACTTTTGACATGTAACACGTGTTGTACAGTATACAATCCCTTTGACGGTCGAATAGCAGGCTTGGGCTTATAAAGATGAAACTTTTCTAATTTGGAAAGACCGATTCGTTGATTACCTAAAGACAAATTTCCTTCCATCAATTCCGGAAAAAAGAAATTTCCTATGATGTAGAAGGACAACTTTAACAAATTGAACAAATTGAAAAATACTTTTTCGTTTCAAGCATCGATATAAAAAAATGGAATTTTAAAATTTTTTTAGTACGTATATATTAGGTTGTCCGAAAAGTTTCTTTCGTTTTATAAGAAAATAATAGACGCACAATGTTTTTTGTTTTATATTAGTTTATTGAATTATGTACGAACATAATAATAGAAATAGAACGAAATGAATCATACCTAATTCGATAAAATAATATAAAGTAAAAACCGTTGTTCATTTATTATCACTTTATGAAACGAAAGAAATTTTTCGGACAACCTAATACTAAAGCTTCGTATTGCTGTTGCTTATGCTACGTGATACACACATTCGCCTTCAAAATTATCCTGGAATATTTCATCTTTCTACGATTCAACTCCTTTGACATTCTTATCGTTAAGTCTTCCTTATTGCTGAAAATCACGAAACGCGTCTCCAGAAACACAACATCAGTCTCCATAAACGCGCAACTACCTGTTTCTGTATTAGCACAAACGATCATGTTCTTCCGGGCATTTCTCGGAAATAATGTTACGTATCCAAGCGTTTCCACGAAAAAGAAAAAAGTCTGGCTCACGAACACTGTCCAGGCGCGATGTGTGAAAACGCTCGTGGTGCTCCTCGTGACATAAAGACGATGCCGGCCTCCTTGGGCTGCAGGCAGTCCTAGAGCGTACCTTAACGTCTTCATCGAGCGGTGAAACCGCTCCGCGCTCGTAGTAGGCTCGGTAATCGATCGGTTATGGTAATCCGAGCGGCTGCGCCGGATCGTTAAAAAAGGTCGCGGCGGGCAGCGCGATCTTGCATTTCCTTGCTTCGAGAAATCACGTCGGCTAGCACCGTTCTCGATGTTTACGACACGATTAACCGTGCCCATTTCTTCCCTCGGTCGCTTCCCGATTTTCTATGCAGCCTTCGGCGACCGTTCACGTATTTCCGTGGAAACGTGCGCCCATTTGCGTTCGCAGTCGTTCGCTAGGATTCAGAGAGGAAGGAGGAAGGTAGATGGACGTTTATCGAAGGAATTTTGCGTCCGGACAAAACCTCCGGAGGGTTGACGAGTGAGATGAAGCGAATTAGAATGGATAATGGAGAGAAGTCGTGGGTTGGATGTTACGAGGTGAAAGCATATTGGTGAAGATCAAACTTTTGGGACACTGAGGTTCTCTCTTAATGAAAACCTTTCAGACCTGCTGTAATCCCTTAGAGTTTGAGAGAGGATTTACCCCTCTTGGCCAATGAATTTATAAATCCTCCTGCTCTTCTAAAACACACAAATTTCATGAACTTTGCCCATTACATCTAATACGAAAATCGTTAAAACTATAGTTCAGAACTGTTTTTGGAGAATCTAACGATATTTTCCGAAGCATTTTTGTGATGGTTCTTTATAAAAAAAATTAAGAAATCTTCCCGAGTACAGGAACAAGTCATCGCAACGTGAAATTATTTTCCACCGAAAAAATCACTTTCACTACGACAGATTCTCTAACGATCGATCACGGTATCTGGCCGAACATGTCGGCGACCCCTGCGAAATGACTTCATCGCTTTCGATTCCCACGAAACAGACTAAAATGCCAGTTGCGCCCCTCCAAAACAATTCCGTCGGCAAGTTTCCCCCGATGGTACTCGAGGCCTACGAAATTCCAGCGCTTTCTACCCGACTTCGACGCCGTATCCCGAGATCGAGTTACAATAATAACCGTTCCACGACGACGGAGGCGCATATATCGTGGACCGACGCGGCGTGGCGCGCATTCTGCCTCTACAAATCGTCGCTCGTCCATCATCATCGCATTACCCCCTCGATAAAGATTGAACGAACCGGGGCCGAGTACTCGGCTTTTAGCGTAAATCAAGCGTACTTATGCTCACGACGCGCGTCCACTCCACCTCGCGAGCCGCCGCCATGCCGACAGGAATCCGCTCGATCCGCTATCCTTTTCACATGCCGAGTAATAAGCAAGTCAGGGAGGATAACGAATAAACATAACGAAGATGAAGAAAACCAAGAAGAAGAAAATGACGACGATGATAATGAAGAAAGACGGAGAAGAAGAATAAGAAGAAGAATAAGAAGAAGAAGAGTAGGAGGAGGAGATGCAGATGCAAAAAAGGGGTTGCGAGAGAGGGGAGCGTCGAGAAGATCGCGAGTAGCCGCGAGGCGGACGATGCGTACTGCCGCGACTCGTGAGAAAGATGAACGATAGTCGGATGGATACGTCAATACGCGTGCGCCATTAGCCGTGTTGCTTTTTGGATTTATTGCCGCCCCGTAGATCCCCGATTTCTAATTGCACGCTCGCGATTCATCTCCCCTCCCCCTCTCCCCCACCTTCGTTCATTTTCTAGCTCTCTATGGATCCACGTTTCTTTTTCATATAGCTCGCCAGTTCCCATCGCTATAACGCGAGTACACTGTGACCGTGAGCACGATCGATTTCTATTAAAATGAAAACGTCGAGCGCCGTGAAAAGGGGCTGCAGGGCGTAGCGGAACGTGTAATTCACCGACACCCGGTTGAATTATTGGCGTCGATCGAGCCAGATGCTCGTTGATCGCTCGCTAACAGAGAAAGATCTAGCCAGGAGAGAGGCTTCTTCCTCCTCTTCTTCGTCTTCTTCTTCGTACGTTTCTTCCTCTTCTTCTTCTTCTTCTACTATTTCGTAGAACGAAGCAAAGTCGTGTCCCGTCGTTTCGACCGCGACCACGCTACGGATTAATACCTCGATGCGCTAGCGAGCCGCTAATCGCTTAATTAGTCGCGCCTCGCCGTTGCTGCGGACGCGAGGATCCAGGCGCGTTACGATCGGAGTCGCGCGACTCTCGCTCGTCCATCGTAACCGGCGATCCACGCGCGCTACCAGGGATTCCTCAAGCGGCTCGGTTTAACGGTAATTTGAATAACCGAGCCAGGAAATCGATGTGCTTTCGCCAGAAAAAATCCATGGGATCTAGCGGATAGAATGTACGCGAGGTTTAATAAGTTGGTTTCTTTCAGCATCCTGGTGTTTTTTTCCTTTTTTAAGCTCGATGGCGGATTCTTTGACGAGACGAATGTGCGCACGGGTTAACTAACGGTTAGAAATGCGCCGATATCGTTACTCCGAAGCGCGCTTAGGTAAGGTAATATAAAATCAATAAATAAATAAATTCATCAGCCAATATCGTACCTCTGCACGCTATGATTATAAGAAAACTGCGACTTCATACTCTTCTGTTTCTGCAATTTCATACTCTTAATCGAAGAAATGGAATTTAGGCAAAGATCTGTTTTAACCGCAAAACCGTTTTACGAGGGTGAAAATATGCTTTTCAATTGCCAAGCTATCCTTAATTAATCGAGTCATTTGTATTTTAATACTACCTGTTGAACCTATTTATCTTGGAAGAGTACTATTTGAGGATGACACCCACGATTTCAAGAAGAAACAAATCAACGCAAGACCGATTCTTTGAAAGCTCGTTTCCTGTTACATTCATCGCGACATAGAAAATCATCTCCGATATTTTTCTCGAGGCACCGTTATTATCCCTATTACCAATTCATCGACATTGCCATTCATGCGTCGTAACTCGAAAACGCCCTCGAGTACAAATACTCAGTTTCATCGTGTCGAAGAAATTGATTTTAATTGAAGACGGACTAATAGACGGAGGAAACTAAACGGGGAGAAAGAGAAAGGAAGATCGTTTCCATTGGAAAGAGGGGGCTTCGTCTAAACACGCTGATAAGTAAAATTATCGCGGTGCTCGCGCGAGCGTGCGCTCAAGCTGACCCTGCGCTGGCTCTATCGGCCACGACTTGGCTGCGGATTAACACTCGTTAGCTCGCTCGAGAGTCGCTATAATCGCTTAATTAGTCGTTGAACGGCACCAATACGCGCACCTCTCTCCGAATAATCGATTCCCCTGTACGTTTCTCATGGTGAATCGCGACGAAGATTTCACTACTCGCTAATGCCGATCCTGAATGCCAGATCTGCAATTATAATCACACCGCGACGGACAGGTAGCTTGGATCATGTTTCCTTCCATTCGCCCGATCGCTTCGACGGCCGAGTCGATGAATTTTGAAAATTAATAGGTGAAATTTGACGATTTCATACGTAGCATATTTCTATCCTTCTCCTTCCTCGTTTTCTTTCTCCTTTCGTTTCTTTTTATCAGTTTTTTTTTTTTATTTTTAATCTAGAGATTAGTTTTAAGAGTCTGTCGTTGAAAAATTGGGATTAGACAAAAGGAAGGTGGGCATGGTTTGACCGGCTGGATTCTGGGATAGCAAATAAAGGATTTCTCTTTTTTTAGTTCTGCTGTTGTACGATTGATTTCTTCTGTTCTTATGGTTTTCGGAAGTAACAGCCACTTTCACGCGATTGCCTGGAGCTCCAGGCGTCAGCTATTTGGACGCTGGAATCAGAAGAAGTCTAATCACAGATTAGCGGTCTAGCGAACGAGGGATTTCTCTCTGAATCGTTCGTTCGTCAAAGAAATCTAATCTAGGCCTATAATCTAAATACTGGATTATATATAGATTATAGATATAGATTACATTAATATTAAACTGTATATAGATTATGGATATTATATTTCTAAATAATCATCGAATCGAACATCGAATTTTCTCTTTTCGTTATTAAAAAATCCAAGTCTTGTAAAACACTCTGACGATCTGTTGGCAAACAAGCCTGCTAACGCAGACTCGGAATCCGTGGAATCTTTGCAATCTTCTCGTGTTTTACACCGCGCTAGAATTTTTCTAATACGTTCACGTTAAACGATTTCACGGAAATTGCTCGCGCGTATCCCCGGATCAGATTCGCGCGAGTAAGCGAACGTATTAAGCGTTGATTAATACCCAGGGGAACATCTTATTTGTGGAAAGTCTTCGCACAAAGGCCAACTCGTGTTCACTACTTAGGCCAGAATATTCGCGGTAATGCGATAAAAAACGCTCGACCCCTATTAACCTTCGATCTTTCACCTTTCGACAGACTATCGACTTCTGCGTACCGCTCGTCGATCATGCGCGACGTGCAAAGCACGAACGGCGCCTCGCAATGCCGCTTTTTCCGTGTTTCGTACACACGGAAATATGATACATCCTGTCGCTCGATGATTGCCTAGAAATTACCTCGTGGAAACCTTACCCGAAATTGATATTAATATAATTTTCGCGAACACTGCGTTTTTGTAGAATATTCTATCGCGGAAAGCGAATAAAACCAATCTTCGTCCACAGATCTAGCGAATGAGTATAGCCACAGTTTATCAGTGAAAGGGTTAAGATCCCACGGCCTTCGAGAGACTTTACAGTAGGTCCCGCACGCCAACAATGTACGCTTCGCAAGAAACAGAAAATCGTAAATAATAGCGATCGTGTATGTATCTTACACACGCAAACCTCATGTCCCAAAACGACTTCCATAAATCTTCCAGCCCCTCTAAAAAGAAAAAAAAAAAGAACGCTGTACCACTGTATCACTGTACCAGAATCCCAATTCTTATCAAGTCAGTTTCCCCAGCGAGCTGGCAATTTTCTATCGAAACTTTCCATTGGTTTCCAACGTGGAACACATTCTAACGGCAGACCCCTTCGCGCATCGCGACGCCAAAATGACGCGGAACCACGCCCTGACTTTATCCGTCGATCGTTCTGGGTGGATTTGTTGGGAACGCGTTACCGAGTGGCTCGTTAAACGCGTAACGATCGGTGCACGCAACGACTAAAACCGCGAGAAGAAAAACTGCATCGGAACGGAAAAGAAAGACGAAATACGAAGAACCTGGGAAACTCGAGGATATCATTAACTTTGGCGAAACGAACGGCAGGGAGATGAAAACCCGCGGAAAGGAGAGGCAATTTGCTGGAAGGTTCGCGGTGCGAGATGAAATTGTGGGCGGCAGCCGTTTGAAACATTAGACTTAGGAAGAAGTAATTTGTCGACGACCTGGATAGCTCAATCGGCCGGGTCAATCGTCCGGCAAATCGAGGATCCGGATTCGAATTCCTTCTTAACCAATCGATTCCTGGATCTCTCGCTATTCTTAGAAATCCGATCGACGATCAAGACGAGCACTACTTTTTCCATTTTGTAATTTAAATTTTCTTCGAAGATGGATCAATTGAGTGCTGAAAATTCTAATCTTTCTATAAAGCGATGATTCTTTGAAGAGAGCATTGGTTAGATCGACGTTAATTAAAGCAAATATTCGAAATAGACCGAAAGATTTCAAATGCGATAAAATCCAGAATGAAAAATATCCAAGTACGAAGAGTACGGAGAAAGAACGCGATAAGTCGCATTTTATACTATAGTCATATTTTACAAAGCAGTGGCTTAAAATTCTTAACCCTGTTAAAATTTTTAATCGTTTTATGTCGAAAATTTAGTCACGAGGCGACAATAAAATTTAAAGAAAGCCTGTCATCTCCACATATAAAGAAACCTTGATAAATCGAACTTTGTTAAAGTAAACTGATCGAACATCGCTAAAATTTGTCAATCTCGATTTTAACAAGAATAAGTAGTTCAACGATATATCAGTATGGTTTATTTATAGACATATGTACGTAACGTAGTCTCAATTAAGAGCGAATTCCAGTGAATCGTCGCGTCGCAGGAAACGCGAAAAGATAAGAAGCGAAGAAAGGCAAAGATCAAAGTAGAAGAAGCGACTGGAGACGAGTTCGCACGGGTCGAGCGTGTGCCACTAGAAGCATGGCGGAAAACTTTCTCAGAAATCCTCATCTCGATCTCGTCTGAAAGTATTCCATACGTTCATACGTATATAGACGCTCGTTCGGTCGCTCGCCAGTGTGGTCTAGAATGCGCGCGGCCAGTTCGTGCGTGGCTAATACGCTCGATCCAATCGGCCGGGTGATAACCATAATCACGTAGCGGCTTGGTGTACCGAACGTGTCCGTACAGACTGCGTGGATCGCGCCTATGACGATCTTGGGCTTCGTGCTTGATACCAGGTTCTGTCGATCCTATATGGCTTTTGTTTGAGAAACTCGTCAGAATTAGTTTTGTGATTAGTTTCTCTATACGCAGTACTATGAGAATATTGGCTCGAGATTTTATCGCTCTTATTGCGAACACCAGAGAAATAAGTTGCAAATTTCGATAATATTGGTATTTCCATATGACCGCAAAACCTTAATACTAGGAAAACGAAATGTACATAGAATTAGATAAAAAGATGCTTCATTGAAAAAAAAAGGATATGCAACGCTGCATATACTTCAAGCATTAACAAAAATCCAAATTAACGTTTCGAGTCCAGAGATAATTAGATTCCTATCAAATTCTGTCTTTCGTATCTCCAACTCTATTCATTTCTATTCCAAGCAACGCTTCGATTTATTTATTTCTCGTTATTATCTCTCACTGAAAGAAAATGTATATAGATGCTAGGATATTGGAAAGCCAAGATTGGAGCAATGGAGGAGACGCAGCTTGAATGAAACGAACGAAGACCCGCCTTTCTCCGTTTCCTCGAGAGTTCGCCAGCTTTTTCGCATTCAGACGTCCCGTTCCTAGTCGTTACTATCGACGTAGCCCCTGTGGCGGGTCTCACGCCCGCGCGATCCTCGTTATTTACGAGTAGAAACGGAGGGTCGAGGGCGGACCAGACTGTCCGACGCAGAACGGGATCAAACTACTAATTGGTGAGCGAATTTTAATCGGAGAACGCGCCACTCTCGACGCAGAGCAAGGCGCCTCAATGGATCCAACTATGGGAAAGCGCGTGTTCTACATTTCGTGTACATACAACAGCCTATATGGGATTTCCACTGGTGATAGCTGATGCTTTTTGTTCCGCTTTGTTAGAACAATCAAGAATAGGAGAAGTTGTGTGAACATTTCTTTTAGTATCCAGTGGATATTTGAATGATTAATGATTCGTAATAATTTTCTGCTATGGGAAATCATTAGTATTATTTGAGAACCGAAATGATAAAGATTATAAATCTTTTAGAAGACAAGATAGATCTTAATAATAATAGAAATTTTGCAAATTTCTTCGTATTCCTATCGATGAAACGAACTGTTTATCGTTCCGTACGCCATTAAATTTTATGATTTCTTCAAAGTTACTTACACTTTCGATTTTACGGAGTATTGCTCCATTCACTGATTTCAATTTCACTTGAAAGCTTCTATATAGAAGCCTTTGGCGTCAGTGTGGAGAAAATATTGCCTGTCGAACGATGGAAAGAGCAGTTCGACGTTCGACATTTTCAATCTTCTCGAAACACCGGCAGACGGTCGATTATTTTTCAGGCATCGCCACGATTTTCCGAGGAAACGAGATCGTTCTGGCGTTTCGAGGAACTGCTCGTTCCAGAAGCGAAGATCAGTGATAAGAGCAACCGATAACGGGTCTTCGGCGGGTGGGCGTACATTGCGCTCGTAGCAGCGATCGAAAGTATCTCTTGCAGTTATATTGATCGTCGATCGAGAGTCGGATCGTGGCTGCTCGATATTCCACTCTCCGAGCGACTTACTGAAGTAGAAAGAAAAACGATATCGGAGGCGTAACGGAAAAATTCCTCGGAGGAGGATCGAAGAAAAATATCGCAATGAGGAGAACGAAGACGATGCCGTCGATTTTCTGAGACGTTGGAAACGCAATGATATATTTAAACAATAAACACTTTAAACAAAATATAACCTTATAGAATATAATTTCTCTATAAGACACAATGTTTGCACTACAATTTTATTGAAAAATATAACGTTGCAATCATAACGATGTAAAAGTTCTCAGTCATGACACGTTGATATGTACATTGAAAACGAAATCTTAGAAATGCGCACAAGTAAAGCAGAACGAAGTAAAGTTTCCAAACAAACTAACCAATGCTCGTTCGTATGCTCGCGCTTATCGGCGCAATTAACGCTGCGAATAAGTCATTGCGAGGTAATCGAGCTTAGAGAGTTGTCGCGACGCGAAGATCCGATAGTCAGATAATTATCCAGCTGGCTGGAGATACCACGATGGTATCGATATCGATTCGAACGTTCCAATCGTCGGAACTCGTTCCATCTGTTTTTGCACTTTGTGTGTCATTGAAATGCTTTGGAGCGTAGTTGGGTGTACCACCCGAGCCGAAGCTTGATTTAAGATCCTTTGGCTGGGTTTCAACGACTCTTGAACTACGAGGTTGTAAGTAGATGTTAAATCGTATGGAGGGATTCAGAAACAAGAGTGGAATTGGGTTTAGGATAGTGGAAATTGTTTCGTAGTGTTGCTTGACTTTCTCGTACAACTGAATTGCTCTAATTAATTAGAACAACGTTATACACTGCTAATTTCCATTATAGAAGGATTCCCTTTTTCTGTACGCAATACCTGGTTTCCAGAATTGAATAGAATTTATTGTTTCCAGAAAATTGTACAATGATGCGATATACGATATACCAGCCGTTTAGAAGCAACAATGGAACTGAAAAGAATGTAGAAACACCGAATCTAATGAATTTGATATCTGAAATATTCATATCCCATTTAAATATCCGATATTCGCACTGTTATGGTACATACAATATTCTTGATTATATAAGAGAGAAAAGCAGATGCCAATTTAATGGCGAATCGTATCTTGTATTGTATTTCTTTACCACAGTTCAATTACCATAACTTAAATGTACACGAATGCAAGGCGATATACCAATAAGAAGAATCATTACAGAAGTATGACAACGAAATGGAAGAGCAGTCGTAACCGGTACCAGATTAGAAACCCGACAGAAAGGAATTTATACTCGATCGTTTCGCCTCCGTCACGCTCGATCCGCGATCAACGTGCTTCCGATCGTGGGTCAGCTGCGTCCTTTCAATTTATTAACCCGACATGAATCGTTCGCGGACGCTAATTGCACCGGCTGATACCAAAGCGTCGCGCTGCGCTGCGCCGCGCCGGCAACCAGCAAACGTTCGCCACGCAAACGCGGCGTGTCTCGCCGGGACGCACGTAGCAATTACGTCGCGCGGATTATTCGTCGCCAACCAGCTCGTAAACGTCCAACGCGGAAACTGATTCCCGACTGCAGCTTGGAGAAAATCGAAAAAGCGATTCGAGAATTTACGACAGTGTGCGGCCACGATGATGCGCGGAGATGGCGAATATAAGTAGCGTGCTATTCGTTTGAATTGTTTAGATAAGTTACTTGTTCTTGGAGTACTTGTGACACTACGATGCCAATTAAGAGTTAAAAAATGCATTTATAATAAGATAAGAGAGTTAAATAGATTTCTTTGAGAACAATCTATATGTCAATGACTCACAATGTCTTTGCCAATGTTAACAAAGGAGAGAGATGTTAGTCATTGAACCAAGCATC
Source organism: Bombus pyrosoma (assembly GCF_014825855.1). Taxonomy (NCBI): domain Eukaryota; kingdom Metazoa; phylum Arthropoda; class Insecta; order Hymenoptera; family Apidae; genus Bombus; species Bombus pyrosoma. The sequence goes on from NC_057776.1 coordinate 12,562,990, forward strand.
GAAAGTGCACGTTTATATTTGCGTACTTACACGGTACGGGCCACCAGTACCGTAATGTATATTTCTTGGAACACTCGTGATCTTAAAGATAGACATCTCATCAGCTGATCGCGAGTGTTTACGACCACGGTTGCTGACCCTAGGACCGGTTATTCATTTCACGCTATTCTCCAAGCATATGTATTTAAAGAAATCAATTCTGCGAATTGGCTAGTATAGGCGTTAAAAAGTCAATATTTAAAAGTCTCTTGCCGCCATAGATATTTAGTGAAAAAACGTGGGAGACACCCAAGGTGTGAAAACTAGTGACAAGAAAAAAGATTTACATTATAATATTTCCTGAAATGATCAAAGAGTAAAAAATACGATAAATGTAAAATAAGAGTTTCCAATGAATAAGATTGTTGAAATTATAAAATTCAGAAATTAAAATGAGATTTCTATGTAGAATATGTATTATTGATATAGAAGCTGTCTCATTAGGCAGTTCCAGGCTGACGATTTCATCTTTCATCTCGCCGCCGATTAGAGAGATCGGCCGGCCGACAATAAGTCCCGTAACGAGGCAATAAGACGATCGCCATGGCTGTGATCGTCTGATTAATAGAATCCTCGATCGCACGATAATTCGCCGTTTGATTAATTCACCGATTATTCTGCGATCGTTTCGCTACAAAACACCAGGTTCGATCCGATTGATCGGCGCGCTGTATCATGCCACTGATTGATCAGATAATAATTTCTCGAGCGTTTAGAGAGGTCGAGCCACTCGAGAGTTCGACGCCTCTCGACGCTTCCTCGAGAAACGTGAATAATTGAACGAAAGCGCGTATACGACAACGCGTGATTAATTAGGCGATAGTTCTATGTTTCAGTAACCATGACGGGGTCAGTTTGAATTCAAGGATCAGCTGATTGAATAAGGTCCGATATAAGATTCGATGCAGTCTATTCAGAGACCGTTTTCATACCACCGAACAAGTAGAAATAAGATTTGTATTTTATTAACTAGGATGTCTGATCGAGTAGATGATTATAATCGATACAGCTTCATCGTACTGAAACTTTCGAAACACCATTTTAAACGTCTTAATGGTTCTAGAATAAAAACAGGCTATCGATTTTATTTAAGAAAAATTGTAGAAGATAATATTCCATAGAAAAATGTCAAAACAACAAACTAACAATAAACGATTCTTTATAAACCAAGCGTCAAGCAAACGTAATCGTATCAGAATTTATATTGTTGTTTCAAACCCTTCGGAACTTGCCATTTCAAATTGCTAATCTTCAAAATTCACCTTTCCATCTTTACCATTTTACCCTTCTTCACCCTATTACTTCCTAAAATTATGCATCATCGATCAAAAACTTAATTTTAAGCAGATGGCAAAATTGCAACTTTCTCGATCCGCGGTTCCCATAAAAGCAATTAACAGCGTAGAAAATCCACGCGACGAATAATAGCGGTCGATACGGGCGAGGCGCATCGATCGTCTGGCGAAGAATTATCGATTGGCCTCGGCGAAATCTTATCCTGACAACGGCTTGGGATCTGGGTCGTACCCTGAATTCTGGCTGCGTGCACGATATCCGAGAGCTTTTGCTCTGCGCGTAATTGCTCACGTAGCCGAAGCGTGCGCCACCTAAAACGACGCCCGAATCCGTGTGATTATCGAGTATCGAAAATTACAATGTTTCGTTTCAGTCGTGCATTTACCGGTTTTAATCTTAAGCCTATTATTCCGCGATTGGGCTCCGTATTTTCGCTTCCTCTTGGTTTTTTCGATTGGTATAAGTACGACGGCGCAATGCATTTTCGGGCCGAGTTCTTGCACTTTTTGTACGATGATTTGCTAACTAGTAATCTTAACGAATTGACAAATGAGCTGTAGGTTATATAGACCTTGGCTGTACTGATTATTTTTATAATTTCACATCGAGTTGAAGAATCAAGCAGTTTGATCGGTATTTATAATTATAAACAAATTGATTGTTATATTCAATACGAAATTACAGAATTGTACTTGTTCTATTGCCAAACCTGTTGATATTACGTAAGATAATTTATCAACACCAGCAGCTCGTAATTTATGTGTTTTCTTACAAACCTTTGCTAGTAATGTATTTCGCGAATAATCGTCGCGATTATAGAATACTCTCCGATCTCTTGTGTCTACATTCTGTGATTATGTTCTTGATTTTAATTTTAAGACATTAATTAAGTGACTGGCTGTTAACAAATAACGGTGTTAATTTAATGATTCATTCGAAACTTTTCTAATATTTGTCATAATCAAACATCGCAAAGAGCTTCCCATATATCTTCGATTAAAAAGTGCATTCGTATTCAATAATAAATTGACCGGTAACAAGCCACAACTAATAACGAACAGGCTGTGAAAAGGTCTTTAATTATCTCTGTTCATGGTCAGTACAATGAACAAAGTACCGCAAACCGTGCATAGGTAATTAGTCTAATGCCCGTTTGTTGCATAAAAGCGGTCATTATCATAACTCGTCGTTATCCGCAAAGGGAACGTAAATTTTCGTCGATCTCCACGTCTGATAAATTATCGCGACCAGCGGATTTTTTCGAATGTGTCGCGGACTATGTGGTTCACCCACGCGAGATGCCACGAAGACTTGACTGAGAGATACCAGGAATGTCTTTCGGTACGATTCATTCTGGTTAGCGTTGCGAGGCGAAACATTCCATTGAACAGTCGCGGTTTGATCGCGCAGAGGATGATTAACACGAGGCATCGTACTATACATTCGTCATTTTCTTTTCTGCAACATTTTTCATTGAAAGAAAAGGAATTTTAGATGAAATATAATTCTCAAGTATAGTAAGTTTGCTTCCCAAAGCGTAAAGAATATTTGGAGACCAAGATTGAGAAAAGAAAACCGTGGAATTAATACTTCCGTCGATTTTACTTTGCAATTGGGGAAAAATAATCACAATATCATCCTTTACGTTTTATTTCATAATTCAATGTCCATTAAATCTAATTTTATTCAACCTAAAATAATAAAATAAAAAATTTTGCTCTCTACTGTCTCTGAATTCGAAGCAGCGATAGCGGAAGCCATTCTCCAGGAAAGGGTAGGACCAGGTCTGCTCCACTAGCTCGAGCACGGATCAAGCTAAATCATCTAATTCATGCTCGAGCACACGAGCGCGTAATTTAGCCGAAGGAGCTTACACGTGAAAGCGATCGGCTCTTTGCGCTCGCTCGTTCGACAATAAAGATGTTTGCGAAGCCGTTGACCCGGCGACTTCGATAATCTTCCGACGAACCTCGCTCTGCATGATATTCTATCGTTACTCGAAAAGTTCACGGATAACCAACAACCTAGCACACGCCTGAGACTTATATACTTTCGGTAGAACAGTGAAGCAGGCCTGATAATTACCTTTTACCGAGAATATATTAATAAAGATCTTTGTTCCAAGCTATTTATTGCTTTATCGTTCTCGTACCGTCGTTCTTTTACAACGACGCATCTTTATACAAACATGAAACCTAATCTATCGAATATCGTGATCTTTATCTTGACAAAACAAAATGGATCATACGTAATTCGATAAAATAATGTAAAACGGAAAATATCGTGCATTCGTTATTTCCTTATAAAACGAAAGAAACTTTTCGAACGACCTAACATGTTCAACCATATGAACGAAACTAGAATTCGAAACTATACACGATGCAGCAGATAACTGAAACGAAACGCGAAGACGGCGTTAATCGGCGTAATATTTTTATCTTCGTTAATTCATTACTCGATTACCACCGATATTAAAACATTCGGCACCGCCCACCTCCAATTATCCCTACCAATTTCTATCCAATCACTTAACTTCGTATTTCTTATCGCTATCACTACACCCCTCCAACGCCTTTTATCATCGTCGATTTGCTCATCGTTTTACGGCAGACCATGCGATCGACGCGAATTTAACATGGATTATCTATCCAGATTTCTCCCGCAACGAGATGTAATTTTCAAACGGCATCCCTAATTGAACAGGAAACGGCAACTAAATACTAATAACTCGACGGAGAGTTTAGACGGCTGATTCGATTTAATCGCGCGACCGAACACTGTATTTTACCTGAGTGGTGGAAATCAGAGCGAACGAAGGCGTGTTAAAGGCGTGTTAAAGGCGCGTTTCGCGATCCTTCGAACGCCTCCGAGCGAGGAAACGTTCTTCGGACATACGAAAGTGTTCAGACCAGACACTTTACGTGGAATATTTTTATAAATATATTGAACGTGTATATAATTTTTTAAGATTTAATTAACGGTGTAACGAGCCGCGACTATGGCACGAGTAGCGAATACAGGAATACTTTCGCGAACATGCGTAGATTGGCGGTCAACTTTCAAGACACGAAACGCCGATCGATTCTTTCTGTCGATCCGGCCTCGTAATCCATCGCAGCCGGCTTCTTCTTTTTCTCGCTAGATCCGCCTCTTTTGGACAAACGCACGCGCTCTCAACTAGCTAATCGGCGACAAAGCGACTGTTGCTTTGCCAACTATGGGATTACAGTTAACCACTTTAGGTTCCCTCGGCTATTGGTCGAGAAAAGCTCGCGGGGAACGATGTGCTCACACGTGCGCTTAGTTTTCGAATTGTTTCGCGATTGTTCGTAGTTCGTCGCAGCAAATAAGCTCTGAAAGTTAAAATTGGCTCTCGCGATCGTCAAACGTTCTGGCACTGCCTCATCATTTGAAAGCCTCTCAGGTTGTTTAATTTATGATGCTTTGTAATCTGGTGTTTTAATTTGGATTGAATGAAAAGTATTGTTCTGGATCTATGCGAAGACTAATCTCATGATTAATACAAAATATCTAGAACTGGAGCATGTATCAATTAATCGAGCATTCAATTACGATATACTATTAATCAAACTTTTCACTCATCAATTTTAATGTTTTACTCGTTCTACAAGAATATAAGAAGAATCGTATGGTATATTTTCAACGATGCTAGAATACGTTCAACTATACAGTTGTCTTTGTTACCAAAAATAGACACGAATGTAGATATTCCTAGTTTATAGCTGCGTCTAACGATCGGATGTAATAACAGTCAGGCAAGGCATATAATGGGATAATGGGGAAGATAATGGCATGTAACCGAGCGATAATTTTTGCACGAGAACTAGGAAGCGTGCGAATCCTGTCGTAGGATGACAAATAAGTCGTGCGAAATCCGTGCACGCAGGAAATGCTCGCGTTTAATTAACTGAGAAGACTCGATTAAAGAAAAACAGATATCTAAGAGTGTGATAAGCTGCCGGGAGAATATACAGGGATTGGAGTCGAGATTTTTAACAAGAAACACTCGTAATTGACATAAAGTTGATTAATTGTACAATTATTCGGGTAGCAACAAAGAACAAAGGCGTGTTTTCACAGAGGGTTGAAAAATAAGTGAGTGATCCATTGTACCGACAGACTATTTACATTGCCTTAACGGGAAATTCGCAGATAATTTAAGAGTATTATGAGCATCCTTTAATCGTGATAATTTAAGAACAATGGAATGCAAGAATATCTTAATTCAAGGTTAAGTATCAAAGAAACGTATCCCGGAATCCAAAATTCATGAATTTCGTATCTTTATGTGTTCCATAGGTAGAAGATTTATGATCACTGTTCGTAAAAATACAGAGAGATTCATCTTATAATTTGCTGCATGATACTTCATATCTGCGAATAGACTACAGAACAGATGCGTGAAGAGTAGTCAATTTAATTTAGAGACTAAAAGGCGTAAAATCGTTTTTCCTTTCACTCGTTCGCGGATTTTTGGGCCACCTTGTCTTTTACTTTCTACGCTAACGGCGACAGTGTAATTGTTCGTGCGTTTAAAAAATTCACCACCGGTTGAATACGTAGCTTCGTTTTTACTACAGCACTCGCAGACCGATTAATAACACGGTAAAACGTTCCTGCGAACGATGGAAGATTACAGGCCTAGGATTCCCAACGATCAGAAAACAAACTAGCAAACAACTGTTTCTCCGATATGAGTCACGTCATGCTGTACACACAATATAACTTGAAATATAAATATAACTTGAATATAATTTGAAAAACTAATATAGCGAAGGATTTCTTTACAAATACAACGAGCATTCGGGTCTCAATGAAATTTCTCGGCTCGTACGAAGAAACGCGAGACTCGTTCTCAGAAGGAACAGAAACCGTTTCACGGGCGTTTCGTTAAAATTGAATTCCACAGTGACTTCCGCTTTGTGTTCTCCTCTGTCTTCCTCTCTGTCTTGAGACGACGAGTGTCTCTTTTTCATTTTGTTTGCCGTTTAACACGCGCGTCGATGAAAACGGCCATGGAACGAGGAGACACAATCGGTTGCGGAATTACAGGCTTCGCCGACAAGAAACAGGAAACACTTTTACATAGAAAGAAGAGACAAAATGGCGAAGGAGGCATCTCCAAAGAGAAAGCGGATGCTCGAGTGAAGAAAAAAAAAGAAAGAAAAAAAGGAAGCATCGCTGTGATATTTTCAGTAAAAGACGATGGAACTGAGAGAAGAGAGATTCGATCCGCGGGACGTTTAATAAAGATCACGAGAAAGTACAGTTACGCTGTTTTCTTTTCGAATTAGTCGCATTAGCAGACGATTCCTACGATTCTCTACTCTTTAACAACGAGATATTGGAAACGCTCCGTGGAGAACGTTGGAGCGAGGTAACGTTGGAATGCGATGAAATTATGCGTTCCAAAAGAGGAAGGCAATGGATGCGCACACGTGAAATGGTTCGGAATCGTTGCACGCGTGGAAAGCCACGGTATCGAAATCGAGAGCGCGCATAAACGAGTAGAGAATGATTTTTAAACGTGAACGAAAGGATGGACGCTTTCGTGTGTGATTACTTCGAACGTTCGTCGACGATTTCATGCAATTAGAAGATCATAGTTAGCCCCAATATTCAGCTTATATATTAGCTTTCGAAGCTAGAGGATACTTGAATTACACAAAATGAAAAATACCCTGCACCATCCCTCTTTTCCTACCCGAATTACCCTCATAAATTAAAAAAGAACCTGCCAAGATCCCCTGAAAGAATGAAACACTCATCACCCTCGTATCTGATCCTCTTTAAAAAACCCCCTCTTCATAAAAAGACGATCCTTCCCTCGCAAACGACGCAACGAAGCGTCCCACCCCAAGTAAGTCAACTTCCTCTCGAAAAGCCAGCGTATATCTGGCCTCTCTGCTCCGACCCACATATTTCCTTCGTCACACAATGCCGTCCTTTCAGGAAACCCTGCACGGACACCTTTATTCCCTGGTCGGTTAATCGTTGACAAAGTACCGCCGCGGGAATACAGTTAGACTTCCGCGAGAGAGCCTCGAGGAAAGGACAAACAGGACGCGCAAAGAAAGGAAGAACGTGCCGTAGAAAGAGGAAAAGAGGGGAAAAAAGAAAGGGAAGGACGTGGTAACGCGGCGATAAGCAACGGAGAGAAGCGTCCTCAAGCACGTAAATAGACACGGTTGCCGAGGATGCGGAGGCGTGTGAACCGGGCTTTACAGGCCCACGTGGCGGTGGGTGTGCCCTGGCTTCCGCATACTCCTTCGCGGTCAACGCGAGTTATCTTCTCGCGAAGACAGCGTGTCGCGAGCCTGGCTTAATGGAAATTTTAATGACCAAGCCGGCCAGGAATTTGTATTAGAATTATGGAGAATTTGAAAGACAGAGGGCGATGCTTGTTTATGAGTCGAGATAGTAATTTAGGGCAAACGTGAGATGTATGTAGTGTTTAAGAACATTAATGACAAGCATGTAATTCTTTAGTAGTTGTTTGATAATAATTGCTTTATAATTTACTTTTCGGTAATGGTGTCTGTGAAGAATCCTAATTAGATTCTTCCCATATATTTCTTTCTTTTTTTTTTTTTTTGTTATATTTATCAGCCAAAGGATATTGAAATTAATTTGACGAATTAATAAGAAAAAAAAAAAAGTAAAAAGAAAGAATAACTTTTTCGTATCGAAGGGTATCATAAAAAGGTAAATGTGTAAGACTTACCAGGAAGCGTGAGGCCGCACGTGAGAACGTGTTCGGGTATGTCGTGAATGGTCCTGGGCGCTACCACGTCGTCCACTCTCTTTTTCGTTCCTGAAACAGGAGACAACAGGGATCTCGTTACTCCCGCATCCTTTACGAATCCGATCTCCCAAGGCTCGCGTTTGTATCTCAATCGACGAACGGAATCGTACACCAGCAGATTTTGGTAATCTGATATAATGCTACGTATACGGGAGGTTTTGCGTAAAGTGTCCCTTCTGGTGACAGTTGCACAAATATGACCGCGATCCATCCGTGAAAGGATATCGAATAACTTTCTCAACCCCGATTCAAAAACCGGAGGAAGTGTTTCAGCCGTGCGCTGCTCCCAATGCCAACTGACCTATCGCAAAACTCGTACGAACACCACCGATTCGTTTCGCGTGCCCAGGCTCGTATACCTTCGCCTGTCTGCCTGACAAATTCGTACAAATTGGAGGACAGGGGCGGAAATTGTCGTACCGGAGGTTCTACGGTTTCACTTTTGCTTCGGACCTTGGAATTTAAGTAGTGACGCAATATTAAATTATTAATTGTTACATAATACTTTCTCTCTCGCGCAAATGTTATACTTTATACCTGTTGATATATTGGGTTGCCAACTAAATGATTGCGGATTTTGTCATTAGATGGTATTGATAAAATCCGCAATCACTTAGTTGCCAATCCAATAGTGGGTATTCGATGATAGAACGTCAAGTTAATTAATTATTAAATTCTTTTCCCCGTCAAACAAATTTAATCGTAACAAATCATCGAATCAGATGAATATCTCTAAAAATGACTTCTAGAATGCACTGGCGTAGGAGGCCCTTGGATTCAAAATCCATAGATCCCGAATTCAGAAATTATTAACGTCCCAAACGGAAATGCCGGAAACTTAGATTTATAATGCCATTCATCACGCACAAACTTCTCCATTTCGCAACGAATAACGCTTCCATTTAAGGACATGTCCCACACTTACGCGTAATTTCCACTGAAAGTACTTGCTAATTTGACCTCGAGCCTCTGCTAATCTCACCTTTTAACCCGCAGGTGTCATCTTCGACTGGCGATCGAACGATCGAAGGTGAACGTCTCGATACGCGTACCTTTTCACCTTCGAATGATCGTTCCACCAGTCGGGATGCGCTTTCTATCGCGCGACGTGGACAAATTAATTGCAGGCAATTAAGACGACCGCGCCGCGGCCACGGTTTATGGTTTATTGTGGCTCGCTCCGCGGCTAAACATCATGCTGCAAAAATCCCCTACGAAAGTACCGCTACGCCGCGCGGCGAGATTCGAATCGCGGAATAGGAACGCGCCGCGCCAATCGAACCAAACGAACATCGTGTCGATGATTTAAGCATCGTGAAATTGTTTATGGACCGGCGAATTACTATTGAATTTCGATGCTGGTATTTTATTGTGCTTTCGTGATCATGCAGCCGATAAATTCGTTTTGGAAGGGGAAGGTTCTGATCTTTCGTTATCTATCGGATATTCGATTCGAGAATTCTTAGATGAGTCCTGGAGAAATTGTGGAGTAAATTAGATGTGATTTTTTTTTCTTAGTTAATTCCTTGCCGGTATATTTGAATACGGATTCTGTGTTTTCCCAATGTTTCTGGTGCTGGGAAGAGATACGGATCTATGTAATTACGTATTTGCTTTTAATGTCTTTGCGTCGATGTAAATTGCGACACCGAGACATTGATTGCGCATTTTATTAATGCAGGATATATGTATAGGTAGATAGTGTTGGTTTACATAACGGGATAAAAACAGAAATTCTAAAAGCCTTTCTACTAAATTTTTCATTAGTCTCAGTTATAAGCTTAAGCGATAAAAATTCAAGTTGCGAGAAGAATCAAATTTTACATGTTACAAGTTAGCTGTCGACAAAGTTAAAGAGCTTTTTTCTTTGAAAAACTTTCCACAATGATACATTACCAAATCCCACCGATACAAAGACGCAGAAAACAAAGATATAAGCAAGACCTAAGGTTCTTCAATATCAAATCAGTTATACACTTCCTGTGAGTCTTTTAATCTCACGTTTCGTACGATTGCGAAACGACCACGCAAATTTCAACGGTCAAACACTTTATGCGGAGGCGTTAATTGCGCGATAACGAGGCTGTACAGTTTCGCAAGACAATGAAGCCACTGCATCATAGTTATGGGAGAGCTTGAACTAGGGCTCGTGAACAAAGAGGGCAAACATCGACGATAAGGGGTGAAGGAATCGCTTCTTTTATCACTCACTTATCACTGTCGTTTTCATGGAACTCGTCGATCATTATTACTAACTGTCTCGTGAAATCGGCTCTTTTTTCTCCTGCTTATCTCCCTTGTTATGGAAAGAATCAGGGAGTGGACTGATGAATGAGCGGAAAGATCGGCGAAAAATGAAAGATTAGAGAAAAATATAAAAGTAAAAAGAATGGAAGAATTAGAAGAACATCCGAGGATGATGGTTATTATTATTACTGCGAACTTACGCAAATCCGTTCATTTGTACATTTTTCGATTTTTAAATCTTCTACGATAAATTAGGTTTGAAGAAGAGAAAGAGAGAACAGAATGGGAAGGCCGAAAATATAAATTGATGCGAATCTCCATTGAATTGTCAGAAGAATATTAAATTGGACAATTAAAGTCAGTAGAATTTACGGAACTCTTCGAATATCAAAAACACGTCGACGAATCCTTTCGCTCAGCCTTAGAGTAACGCAGAAGCAGCGTGAAGCGATCAAGATCGTAAAACTGAAAGTCGCGAAACGATGGAAAAATTGGCAAGCTCGTAAGACGACCGAAGATGAAAGTGAAATAGAAAACAAGCCCGGGAAAAGAGAAAGGGCGAGAAAACCAGGTGCACGCGATTTCGATGATCGAGACTGTTGAACGCGATACGAACGTCATTTCTTTCACGTCGATCCGACATGTCGTTGATTAGTGGCTGCTTCAACGTCTTAATTTATTCCGAGACACCGATCGTCCGTTGCTCGTTTGAACAAACGAACATCGCTGTTTCTCACTCTGAAATCGCATTAAGACGTGTTTGCAATTTGCAATTGGAGAGTTTCATAATGATTGTAGTTAAAAGTGCTGAGCGAACGATTGTCGAGAAGATGCGGAGGGTCTTTGATTGTACTTACATAAGAAGAAAACTTCCGCGAAGAGTGTCTAATAGATGGTAGACCATTAAGATACAAAGAAAAACACCAATTCGAAGTCTTAATTTGTGCTGCTTCTGTTACGAAATGTCGTTAATTAGAATAAAATCTTGTAACCCTCCACGTTAATACATGTACAATTCTACGTACATTCTGAGTCTCTCGGAAGCCAAAGAAGATCAACTTCGCTCGTTAATTCCTTAATTTCATTGCATAAGTATACGATTAATGTTCAATTGTCAAGAAGCAAATGACTTCCATAAGTTTACATATCGCAAGAGATGACATAAGTAATTATCACATTCTAGCATCATCGCTACAATTTTTCAAAACTTTTTACAATAATTGACGATTTCTAACGACAATTTGCACGCCTACATCCGATTTTAATCTTCGTCCGTAGACACTTGGTAGCAAGTTATCGAGCTATTAGTTGCTACTAATCTAATTACCATCCGCAGCGAGCACTCGTTCTGGACATATGCAAAGTGCGCTCGAGTCGAGCGGATTCACAGTGTCCGCTTGACAGTCAGCGTCAAGATTTCTAATTTCCAATGCACACACGCACGCAGAAGGCAGATCTGAGAGGCCTGGCATCGCGTGGGTCAACGATCGTTCGGTTTTCCCAATGATCGTACAAGCTGTGCCAATTGCACGACGTCACGCAAAGGAAACAGCTGATGCGCTTGCTTACGACGCCAGCTTCGCTCCCCGTAATACAGAACGGTTTCAAGGGAGGTTTCTCGCGGAGAAACAGGCCTGGAACACGCGATACTGTCTATTTTAACACGATATTTTATGGTCAACCGGTGCTCCGAGTTTGATTTTCCATCAGGATCAGTCAATTGCTCTAAGAACTGGACTATCGATCAATTTTTCTATATCTAATATTCTGGGTTTGTAATTTAAAATATTTCGAATATTCCAGACTTAAATATTTTCCAAAAATTGCTTCTGTATTCTTCTGCATTCTTCGTATTCCGAAGGGATTATTACTATTACCTCGCAATTTCGGCATTCTAATTTCCAAATATTCTAGATATAAACGTTTTAAATTAAACGTCTCCCAAGGAAAGTAGTTTTTATAGTCCCGCTCTTAAGAGAATTTTATCGTCACCTTTGGTATTCTAATTTAAATAATCTTCAAACATTCGCAAATATTTTAAGCTTAGATATTTGAAAACTTTTCTTATCCTCCCTGTATCCACGTCAGGAAATAGAAACTGAATTTGTCATTACCTGTCTAAGACTAATATTATATGCGGCTACAGAATTAGTTTAGCAATGGTAGTAAAAATCGTTTCTCAACATGGGGCGAATTAGCCATCGTGACGAAGGGAATCAGGAAGTTCAGGCTCGATGCATGCGGATGAGCTTCGCGTAGCCGTGCTTCCTCCTCCTGGATCTGGCCGGGATCATTGACATAATGATCTGAATGGAAGGGTGGGGGAGGACAAGAGAGGGAAAGGGGAATGCACGGGGGACGATCGAGGTCGCTGATACGCAATCGGATGCTGCTGCACACGGTGTCGCGGATGCAGCTGCTGCTGCTGCTCTGTTCATAGAAACGAGACCGAAGCCTGATTCCGGAGGAAGCCTTTATCGACTTCGTGCTGCAATGTCGTGCTTTTTGAAAAGCGAAGAATAGCTGGATTCGTCTGTTCTCGAAAACGAGTTGATCGAGATGACGATGAAAACAGTCTCTTTCCAATCTCACTAAAGTTTATGAAAAATTCCATAAAGAGATAAATAATTATCCCATAAACCATATTGCGATAAATTGACATACACGTCTACGTATACTAGTTATACTGGTCATTAGGTATATTACGGAATGTATAAATTTTAGCGTACCTTTATATTGAATAAAGACAAAATAATAATGGAAAAAATTCAAAGGTACGAAGAAACAATTGCACAATTTACACGGTGTCTAACCTTTCCCAGAATTGCGCAGAATAGAAGTTCCCAATTTTCACCATCACTTATTCCACCAATCTCGCGTTAAAAGAAATTCACAAATAGCGAAAAATCAACTAATCGAACATCAATTAAAATTTCTATCGAATAATCAAAGTTCCATTTAACCTTTAACAACAGCGTGGTCGAATCTTGCTACGACTTCACCAACAAGTCGTACAGAATTGATTCTTCGCTCTAATTGTAACCATACTTTTTACCGCTGTCCCATAAACATGTAGCAAGCGTTGGAAATAACAGTGAACGTGTTCACAGGGAAATACGTTGACAACGAGGACGAAAGAGGTCCGGCAACGACGGGGATTCTTTGGTTTTTACAGACGGAGCGTAACGATCAGGTGGACCTAATCGCTTCATTTCACGGCACTTTGTCCGTCGAGCTACCGGTTCGCCTCAGCGTCGGGTCAATCAGGGCCAAGATTGGTCGGAGGAACGAAACGACTTCGTTCCGCGTGCCGTGGCCACCAGTCGAATTTAGGTTAATGCACGTTAATGCATCAAACCTGGAACCGGTTTTTCACGGGTGTCGTTCTTCAACCCGTCGATCCGAGGTGCGTCCCGTTTCGTTGCAGTCATTTGTAGTCGTTACGTATTAATCACGCGTGACTGTTGTTCGCGGTGAACGGGTTCGGTCCGCAATTTCGTACGCCTTGATTCGACGACAATGGATCGGCTGAAAGAGCGGATCGATTGAAAGGTTGCGTTAATTTCGGATTGTAGCCATCCAGTTCCCTTTTTCTCTCGTTCGGAATTTACAGTTTTACAAGCGGCGAACGAACGCTCGGAATGTTTCAATTAGAATCGCAAAATTAATTTAAAATCGAATTTGATTTTTTCGGATCGTTGAAGTGTTTTTTGTGTCATGAACATCGTAGACATATAACGTGAAAATAAACAAAATTGATGTACCGTAAGTACAGCAGTTTCTCTGAACTCTAAGGCTACGGTGGGTAACTTTCATCGGATGAACAAGAAGGCAATATATCATAGAAAATTTCCTGAAAAAGACAGCGACGATTGAAATGAAACTAACCGATGGTTTTCCCAAAGAGAACAGCACGCAACGCGTTCGACCACGGTGAATATTTGCGAAGGAGATTTTTGAGATTCCGCCGCGCCGCTTTACGGGCCGGCCGTGCCGCGGAATAATTTGCGTCGATTAAACGCGAAACGTGGCGGCGAGAAACGGCCACTTAAGCCGCGCTGCTTTCCCGATATAACATTACCGCAAATAACTTGTTTCGTGCAAATGCGCGCGAGAGAGAGCCTAACGACGACGATGAAAAATCTGGGTACGTTGGCAAAGTGAACGTCGGTAAAGTGGACGTTTTCCACAACTAGAGCAGAAATTGTTGCTCTCGAGCATTACGTCCACTATCGATACTACCGTGCCAGTTTTATTTCGTTATCTTATTTACAATGTAGTCTTATAGGTAATGCGTACAAACTATTTGCACATTTTTCACCAACTGTCGTATCGGCTGCTATTTTACACTTTTGAGTACTCAATGCGCTATAAAACAACGAAACTATTTAACAAGGTATACTTTAAACGTGAAATTGTTTCCTTTCAATTAATTCAATTGCTTCGTCGTAAAATAAACCAGAAAGCTACGCAAACGAATGGTTAAACATGTGAAATCCTGAGCAATTTCGCCCTCGTTACGTCGATTTCCTTCTCAAGTTTCTATTCCTGATAGACGGAAGAAAACTGAGAATATAGGTTAACGTATCGCAGTTTAGTGAACGAATTTCAATCGTCAACGTGGTAAGTTGTTAAGTATACGCGAAATTGACTGGCGCGCGTACGTTTCTACGAAACTGCGCTCATTAGCATAAGATGATCGCTACGATTGACTCGTAACCGAAGGTTGATTGGATCTGCTCTCTTTACGGCCCATCGCATCGTTTGCAATTTAAACGCTTCCATTCGCGATTCATATTCCTCTTCGTGGCCTCGCTCCCTTTAAAGAACGACTTCTCTCGGCTGCAGGTCTACAGAGATATGCGGTTCCGATACTTAACACGTTGCCCACCGATCTACTTGTTCCCCTTAACCACGCGTAGCAATCATTTAACGAGAACATAATATATGGGTTTAGATACGTTTCTGATATTTATATTAATAACGTGTAGTTTCAAATGAAATATAGCGCTGACAGATATTTTATGGAAGTTATGAATGAAGCTCGGATACCTGAAGGCCACGAGTGAAAAATGTAATAAGCCATATCTCAACCAATTTAAGAAAGTATCGAGTTATGCAACACATTTTTACTTTCGTGCATTTCGCACACGTCATGTAAGATAATCGTTATTTTAATATTTAATAGCTATTTGCATATTTTATGAGTGCTTAAATTTAAAAGCGTAATTACATGTCGGCTGCGAAGAATGCATGGTAATCGAATGCGTATAATTAATCTCAATTCATGTATTTAGCAACGTATTCGATCGATGATATAGAAATTTTTTAAAGTATGAAACTTGATACCAAAGTCCACTAAAAGTTCCTAGTACCGACATATAAAGGAACACGAGGAAACACGAGAAGAAGACAAATTTAAATGCTCAAAGAGAAAGAGATTCACTAGGACAGAGATGGAGGAACCCGTGCAACAAGAAACATCCACATATCAGATGCAAATTGAAGAAACGAAATACCAAACACAGGGCATTCGATCAACACCCAGTACCCTATATCATTACACTCCACTCAACTCAAACTACCGTCTCCTTTTTTTTCCCCCCATAATCCGGGTCTATCGGCGATGTAATATCCATCCACGTCACGTTACGGCGCATTCTAACAGACCAGTGACCTCAGTCGTGGCGAAACACGAAGTTCTCCGCACGCGAGACCGACGATTCGCGTCACGAGCGTTTATTCCGGGCCGGCAGGCTTCGTTACGGCCGATTTCAGCCCGCAAATAGAATTTGCACGCGAAACGATTCGGCAATTACGCGGGCACGTCGTACGTAGCCAGGTCGTTCGGTATTCAAGGAACGTAGAGTCACGCGTGAGCTGCCAAGAACCTGGAAGCCAGAGCACGGTACCTTCTTCTGAAAGATCATTTCCAGTTTCCATTTGTGAGCGTAACCACTTCCGCCAGCATCCAGTCGCGCCAGATTTCAGTAACTTCGAATGGGAAACGAAGGCAGATAATGGCGATCGGCGAGGATTGTCGACGGATAAATCGGTCAGGTTCAAGGAAGTGCACGTTAACGTGACTGTCGAACGATACACTGCTCTAGAAATTCTGATACACGGTTAGGTATGACAGTACCCGTTAGCACAATGATGAATCGTGCTGCAGAACCGTGAATTCTAGGTTGGGTGTTTGAAGAAAATAGCGCGACGTGTGTTAATGGAATTCGATGCAGGAATTTTGACGAAGAGCTTTTTCTTCTTTTGATTCGTTTTAAATTACCGCACGATATCTACTACAATATTGTTAAAATATTTGCAAACCAGAAAAAGCCACAAGCGAATTACATGAAAAGTATTTAAAGACTAGTTCCCTACACGATTCTTACGAAGTAAGACAAAATATTACGATACTAATAATATAAATAATTCAATTTTTTCCCGCGTTTTTATACTATACGCAATTTCTCGAATGTACACCCTAATTGTATTTCAACTGCACAGCGTATAACAAGCTACCGTACATTCCTTCCACACGCGTAAACGAAGTGTGTAATCCAATAGAAACGCTAGAGCTCACAATGCACCGCATAAAGTGCGTAGCGAGTAATCGACAGCAGCCTGTATTGATTTTTCATTTCCTAAGGCAATTGAATTATCCATCAGCAAGACAATTGGATTAATTCAGGCTTTTGATTCCCTCGCTTCCAACAATTGAGTTAGATGGCTTGATTCCGCACGCTATTTGCTCGGTCTGTGCAGGCGTATTAAGTATCCGGGCGCATTAAGGACAAAGGCGCATCTCTATAGAACGACGTCGTTCCACGGTTTGTTTCGCGACCGTTGGCCAACCTACGATGACCGATCGAAACGCGAGATAAGCGCAAAATTCGTCCCGTTGGAGCGAAAACCGTTGTCGAGCCCCGACTCTCAGCCAAGCGAATAAATACCCTCGAATTACACGGGCCATTACTTTATGAGTTTATTTGCCAGCGATCGCGAATCCCATAGGACGATACGCGCGTAGAACAACGGGGCGGAAGACCATTACGAGCTTCCTCCAATTAGGAGAGAAACCCTTTGGTTCGATCGAGTTACTGGCCATTTCGAGGACTCGTTTTCAAACAGTCGCAACGATGGATGAATCCTGAGTGGACAGACAGGCTTGTGTGAATTGCAATTCCCCCGGACATGATACTTGATCCGCCTCGTTTTTTGTCGATATTGGGCGTGGAACGATGGATGCGTATATTTGCATATTATAGGATGACAGTACCGATAATCAAGAATATTTTTTTGTACGTATGAGTCGCGTAACGTGAGTCTACCGTATTGTTAGGTGGTCGGATAGTTATGTAGATTTAAGTACTATATTTAACCCTGGGATGCTGTACTGGAAAATGTAATAGCATTTTCCAATTATGTAACATTCATAGGTTTTTCGAATTTTTATTTCTCCTTAATCTCCCTTCTATTTCAGGGGACAACATTTTTGTTTCTTCGTACAAGAACTGCACCAGGAACTGCGCAATCGATTTCCCCTGCGTCAGCAGCGTCGATTAAGAAATCACAGTGTCTATGCCGCGTGTTTACTACCTGTACCCGCGATGTTTCCCGCTGGAGCCATTATTCTTCCCATCGTACCGAAAGGTGGCTTTCCATCAAGCATAGAAACAAAAAACGATGATCGTAACGTGACTACGGACACTATTCGATCGCTCATCGACGTGGAATTGCGCGATAGAACGCAGTCTTGTCTCGATGTATCGTTTGGTCCTGCGGAGAGATAAGGCTGCCAATGCAAGACGTTGTATCGCTATGTCATCGTCGCTGCGTTTCTCTATGGAAAGGGGAAGGAACGCTTGTCTTGTGTTTGCCAGTAACCGAACAAGGGGAACGACGTCCTCCACCTCGACGCCGTGTGCCGTTTAGCCAACCATGAAGCCCGAGAGCTTCTGTGAATGGTGGACGGCTACTATGCATACAGTGGCTCACGAAGATATTTGAACACTTACCATAGAAAACTTGTGTTTATGTACGTATGTATGTATTGTACGTGTACAGGATACTAACAACGATTCTTCCATATTTCTTTCAAACGTAAGAATTCTTTTTAACGGTAATTTACAGAAACGACTGAGTCGAAGATTGAAAAATTGCTGTGGCAATATTGAACGCTACATTTACCTATCTCCATAGTTACAGTAAATATACAGGTGTAACATCAGAGAATTAACGTAAACGTAGATATCGAGAAACACCTGCAATTATAACTCCATCGCACAACACAGGCTGCTATCAACCGATCGATGAATAATACCAACTCCCATTAATGTGCACGATTACCACGAGAAAGCAGCAATTATCAAGTTCAATCGCTTCAATGGTCGAAACAAGTAAATTATCTACCGATCGAACATGCAAACGGAATGAAACCTCTTCGTCTAAAGGAGTTTCGAGAAAGAAAGAAAGGTGCGTCCGCGGCCGAAAGCGGCACTCGATCGGCGAACCATGAAACGCAGACACTATTTTATCGTGGCGTTTAACACGGTCCATTATGTACCGCGTAGAGAGCGGGCGGACAGAGGTGAACAGCCTCCGTTGTGGTAGCCGCTTGATTCCCCGCTTAAACAGATATGATTGAGGACCGCCATAGAGACGATCAATGAGCTACTAAGTATAGTCAGCCGGTGGAGGCAAACGTTCAATCAGGCCGTGCGCGCTACACGGCCTCCTACATCGAAACACTTTAATTCGATCGAACCGCCAGCTGTGTACGTGTATAATGTGTACAATAGCTCGGGAAAGCATTTCGATGCTTTTGTAGTCTTTTGTGAACATATCATTGTATCTAAAGTTTCGATCAACTTTGAGAATAGAAATTACAAAGTACATATGTAGCACAAGTATATTCCGGAGAGATCACAAAAGTACTTAACTAGCCAATTATTCATTATCCATTATATCAATAAGTCTTAATATTCATATTTAATACCTGGATATTCATGCTGTTTATTAACTTTATATTAAATACGATACATGTGTGTACAAATACTTTCGCGAGCCAATGTACCTCCGAATTTTCATTGAAACGAGACTAAGATAAGGTCCTAAGCTTGCAGTAACCGGAAGACCAGCAAGTTTCGAGATTTCGTGATGAGAATCGTGGGCGGTTTGTTCGCTCTTGAACATTTGCGTCCTTAAGCGAGGACGAATCGCGCGCGAACGAGTGAACCGCGGCGATCGCGAATGCAAGAGAAGCCGTACAATGGGCCGCGCACTAATGAAACGCGACGGCCAGCGCGAAGTCATGTCCAATCTTATGGCGTTAGATGGACAAACCGCGTCACAGCTTCTTCCACGATGACAGTGCGACTGACATTCGAACGGCTCGGGACCGGTTTCCGTGTCGTGACGTCCCGGCTTTAAAAGACGTTCCTCTTCGACACTCTGCGCGACCATTTTTGGCCACTCATTTGGATTGTGTTCTGGATATACTGTGACGTGAATTGTAAGAAAATGCATTTTTGTAATTCATATTGTGCATGATCCTGAATCTGACTGATTAAAAGGCGACATTAGTGGGAAAGACAAGCTGGAGAAATTAGCACGTTATTAACGGAAACTTTAAAGCTCCGCCATGAGTAGATAGAACGTCCGGTGATTATCGTCGCGATTTAGTATCACGCGGACGTTCGAAAAGCACGCTACTGTAAGTATTTGAACTCAAAGAGGAACAACAATCGAGATGACGTTAAAGTTTCACCGAACGCAAGACTACTAAAGTCGACTGATTTTATCAACTTTTTCAAAATCTCATCATACGCAATACCCAAATTAGGAGTAAAAATTACAGATTACCCAAATTGCAATCACATTTACTACCTAAAGACTGATCTACCCTAACCAACAAGACTACTATTGATCAATCGCAATAAAACAACGTTTCAACTAAAATGCTTCGCGAACAATTACGTCCGAATCCAAGCGATGCCAGGAATCCCTTTCATCGTCCCGGGCTGCGGCGCGAAGGAATTAAAGGTAGAAACTTCGCTCGATTCCCGTTCACCTACGCGAGTCAGCCGTGTTACGTAACCTCGTTGCACGAGAGGAGACAAATACCATAAGTCAGCGTTAGCGCGGCGCAAACACACCGCTAATGGCAAACGGTACTGGTGGGTGGCGCACAGAATTCGGCGCTCTGCAAACCTGTCGGCGGCGGTACCAAAGGACACCGGAAGACGCGAGACGCAATGCGTGGGAGGACATGCGAAAAGAGATCGGCCGAGTCATGAAACTTCACGAGAAGATTCATTCGGGAACGCCTTTTATTTCCTCGACGAAAGATTGGCTGACAATTTGCAAGTTCGATGGAATGGTCCGATGGAATGCTCGTCCTTTGTTGGTGAGGTTGGGTTTCTGTGGATCGTTGATTGGGTTTATGGGAGTTTATGAGACGTGGAAGGAGCTTAGGAGTTGTAGTAGCAGCGAAGTTATAATCCTCTATTGATAGTTGGTTCGGATTAAATTCAATTACCTATTGAAGATTATTGGGATTATTAAATCGATCATTGAATCGATACACGGTCCTATATTAAATTATAGAAATATTTGATTATAAAAGACGAAGGACATTACTTATTACATTTTCTCTTGTGGTCTTCTTCTAAGAAGGATATACGTAAGTAGATGAGATCAGAAATATTATTGTACGAATGAAACTTGTCCTAGAAGCGGCGCATAATAGCCCAGGATTCACCATTCATTCGATGTCAAGTATTCTAA
This sequence comes from Bombus pyrosoma, assembly GCF_014825855.1. Taxonomy (NCBI): domain Eukaryota; kingdom Metazoa; phylum Arthropoda; class Insecta; order Hymenoptera; family Apidae; genus Bombus; species Bombus pyrosoma. The sequence goes on from NC_057776.1 coordinate 12,584,186, forward strand.
CGTAAAGGACAACTTGAACCGCAAAAGGTTACAAGTGTCAAGAATAAAAGCATATACATTCGTTCCCTGACAGCGAGATGCAAGTTCAAGTATTATTCTTGCGTCATTGCTTTAAATAAACCTCACGAGTCTCGACATCGAATCGAAAGATACGAGCAACCATACATAATAACTAATGTCCATTCCTCGAGGCAGGGAAATTAATCTCGTTCGTTAGGACTGGAATCGGTGCGACGTGGAGATTGTTTCGCGTAACATACTTCGAGATTTTGTAGTCGCTCGTGCTATCAGAAAATCTGTAATCAGAGGCGAGCTCTCGAAACTCAAGCGCGACGCCTCGTGACGCGTTTCGTATCGCTGATACGTGTTTATCTTCGAGCCCAAAGAGAAACGCTGGCTCATCCGCCATTGCTCGCTCGGAATCCAAACGATAAACCTCGAGCGAAGATTTTCTCGAGCAGGACAATCGAGAAACGTCTCGCGTTCTCGACGTCAGATTTTTTCTCGTAAATTGCTAGTGAGAATCGAGCCAATGTGGAAGCTCTTCAATGGCCGGCGTGACGTGAAGTAGCCACTTTACAGCCGAACGCCGCCCACGCGCCGCTTCCGACAGAATTTCAAGTTCATCGAGGGCCTCGATAAATCATAAGAACGGGTCTGTATAAAGTTGTCGCGATACTCGACTCGTGGGCGCCGTGAACTTTTCGCGAAACGCGAATCCGATACTTTGTACGCTAGGGAACCGTCGTAGGACGATAAAGTCGATGGAAATATGCGCGGAAACTTTGACGCGCAGAAGGAGAGGTGGAGTGACATATGCAATTTAGGTTTCGTACACACAAAATTGAATGGGATATTAAGATCGTAATTCGTATCATCTACTTTATGTTTCGAGTATTTATCGTTCTTCTTCTTTGTATTTCTTTTTGCAAGATAAAATTGGGCCAATTGAAATAGAAAGACCAGCTGCTAACGAAATGTAACGAAATAACGCCACAACTTCAACATCATCGTGCGCATAACAGTAATAAAACGACCACCCTGTTCGCGATTCATTACTGAATTAAGCGACCGTTTCAGTGCCCTTAATTAAATACCATCGCAGCTCGTTAGTTACGCTTAACCTAGAAGACACTTACTCGAGTCTATCTATAACTTCCAAGTGTACATTCGTTCTCTCTACTTTTTAACTCAACATAGAAAAACGTTCACTCACCGAATCCCATCCGAACTTCTTCCTCGTCGTCGCTGTCGATATGTTTAATCCCGGCGATCTCGAAGCTCCTCGTCGACTGTTCCTTCCTCTTTATCAATGACGAACAATCGCAAGTATCATCTCCGTTTCCACAGCTGCAATCATCTCCAGCGCACCTACACCCCAGTAAAGGATCATCCGTGTCTATATTCCTGCACGCTGGGCATGGGAACGTTAAATCATCCAGCGAAACCCTTTCAATCTTCCTCTCTACGGAGACCAGAAGATTTCCAATAAACGTGGGCAACTCGTCGTCACCAACGTCATCCACGTTTCGGTGATTCTGCAGCCTGTTTTCCACGTCTCCAGCGATATTTCCATCTTGCTTCTGCTCGAGGACAGCCTGGTCCAGTCGCAGGGGGGTCTTCAAGTGATCGGGAGCCAGCGCTTTGCTCCTGGTCTCGCACCTGGCGGTCTCCTTCCACTTCTCCATGGTCATCGACGAGACGACCTTGGCGCATCTCTTCACTTTAGCGCGACTCTCGTCGCTGGAAAGACTAGACGAGTGGTTCAAGCTGGCCCGCGTCGACATCCCGTTCGATTCAGCGGCCTCCAGCTCCGCCTTCCATGTGCCCACGCTCGACGTCGACCTGGACTTCATGACCGCGTGACCGCTGTCCACCTCGGAGTCGACGTCGCGATTATCGTTCGAACTTTTGCACTCGAGCCGATCTATCGATCGAGTCTCCTCGCGGCGATGCTCGAACGCGTAACCCTGCTCGCGCGTCCTCGAGCGAACTTCCTCGCGCGAACGTCGCCTGGGCCGCATGCTCTTCACGGTACTCGACGATTGCGGCCCAGCCAGGCTGCTGCTCGCCGCACCGGTGCTCCCCTGCCCCTTTCGAGACACCTCCCGCCAGTCCATGAACTTCTCCTCACGGTCCCAACCGAGGAACCCTGGAGCCCTCATCGACGTCGTTCGCCAAACTACTGCGATCTGCGTAGAAGAGGGTTGATATATGCATTTGACGTACATACGACAGAGGATCGGTTGCGTGATGGTGAAAATCGAATGAGAAGTGGAAAAATATGTAGGATAGATTGGTGAAAGTTGTAGGGAGGCTGAGCTACGTCAGTGGGGGGGGGGAGACTATATTCGAATGTAGATTAGTTTATTGACTATACTGGGCGTTTCATTTTAATTCATTCATGAGATTATTTTCGTAACTATTTGTTCTTCGACGATATGTTTCACGTGAATACGTGCTCCACGTTGCTCTGTATCAAAGGGGACACAAACTTTATGCACAAATAACTTTATGAGGGGAACGTATCTTATATACAGATCTAGTAAGATTATACGAGTACGCGAGCAATTTGCGGCGGATAGGAATGAAAAAGACGACAGAGAAACGTGACTCACCTCGACGGTATTTCGCTCGTCGGTTTCACCAGCGGCAACTTCGCCGCTCCCCGAGGTGGTTGCAACTGCAGCTGCGCTGCGTATGCAGAGGTAACATTCCCCGAGACGTAGTGCGGAGGCTTCGAGCTCTCCTAGCTGCAGGACGAGGCCACGTCTGCCCAGCGTCAGAGGCCAGCCTTCCGGTACCACCGACTCGTTTCCCTGCAACGGAATCATGCTTATTATTATGCTAATTCGCAACTCAAGGTTATTCAAGGTTATATGAAACGATATAACAATATAGAACGAAATCTGAGGAGACTTCGTGAGATAAACTAATATTTAATATTAATAGCAGAATCGAAAGGAGCAATAAGGAAAAATATATTTTCATTCTCAAAATTTCATGTTAGATTACTTCTCTTTTACTTTTCCTTTCTATCTTTCGCGTACATTTCATTTATGTTGAACAGTTTTTGCCTATAAATAAATAAATAAATAAATAAAGTAAGTACTTCGTACGTACCGACAAATTATACTGCACATACATTTCTACATTTTCTCCTAACCTGTAGCAAAAGGATTTAAAGCTTATCTCGGCATTACTAGCCATTTTACTTAAAAGAAAGCAGTAATACTCGAGTAGAAAAATAATTACGACTTTCGATATATTTAAACAAACTATTCGGCAAACCCACGCGACAGTTCCGATAAATTACCGCAGCGATATTTATTTCCCCTATAATTTGTGGAAGCATAAAACACCCACAAACGCGTTCCAATTACCTCAACACACGAGGGGGGAGAAGGCCCATATTGGTTTACGATGCACGCAAACACGCAAAACAGTGATTCTCGGTCCCCTCGGTTTCCCACATCAATTGGATCGTCCCGTGGTCGCGTTAGAGGGGCGATGAAAAGGGCCCCGGACAATCGGGACGATTAATTAAAAGCCGGAAGCTTCGTGGCTAATGAAATTCCTCTAAATAAGTTATACGAGAAAGGGAGGGTAATTGCAAAGCCAAGCCTCCGCGAGAGGGAACGTTAATCACCGGTGATTAGAGGGCAATTAACGCGGATATGCCCAAAATTGAGCAAACGTGCGCTGCTAGTCGCGTCATACCTGTCCCACGGTTTAACCCGTTTCTGTCAGAGGAGAATACAAATGGAGTTTCGTTGGACTCCGATTGCATTTGTGGACTGGAGAAACAGAATGAAACGTAATGTCCATTTTCTGCGATAATTATACAAGTGAAACATAACGATTTTATATTTTGATATTCTGGTATAGCTGAGACCAGCTGCTCTCTAACGAGTATTTTAGGAATCTTGGCGAAACTCTGGATTTTTTGCGCGATATAAATGATGACTTTTGCGACAGATAAAGACTTAATCTGACAGCGATTGAATTTTTACTCGATTAAGATATAAAGCGTTTCATAACACGAGCTCGCACTTGATAATTTAAATACTTGAAAAATTTGGATACATCGAGGTACAAGGTAATCTCGTGGAGCTCCTTACTTAAGAACAGAGTTATTGAGACACAGAAACATTCGTAAAGCTGAAAACGAGGTCAGACAGAACAAGTATTCACGTAAGCGCGTTTCGTTATTTCCTTATTGAGACTCGCTCTTAAGGACTTTCCAGTAATAGGCATCGTCACGGCTGTAATTGCTTAATAAAACCTGCTCTACCTGTTTTCGTATCAATAACAAACAGTCTTTTACAAGCCGACTATTACGAGAAAAAATATGAAAGATATTCATGAAATTCTGCGCAACAAATATTGCAATGATATCTTCGCGATTTTATGTGAATTACTATATATTTTGTTGTTAGAGTAGATAGTAAGAATCCGATAGAATCGAGTGAAAAAATTCCAAGAACGAGTAGAATCCTTGTCTCGACCAGAAGACTCTCTTCGTCAGAAACGGTGAAAGGGCAGCGTTGCAACGCTACTCCCAGAACCTCGTGTTTCGCCCACGCGCATCGATGCGCGACCCAACGTGTAAGCAATTAGACGGTGCGACACGCGAATAAAAGCGACCGGTAGAATGCTCACACCTTGCCCGCATACCAACAGCTGGAAATTAAACGACGCGAACACGCCATCAAACTATGCGATCTTTTTCCACCCTGCGTGCAATTTGACACACTCGCTAGAATCACATGCGACGACGTACAGACTTTCAGAAAAATCCTATTTCCAGAAATATCTTATTCTTTTCGCGATTACTAAAAGCGTGTAGACGTTCTAAGAAAGTCTAACGTTGACTTTCACCAAATTATTTATTTTCAGCCATATGAAATTTGTCTTGGAATCGAACTTCAATTACCATATAAATAGTACCATTTTAAAGCATATTACCGTACAGTGTTTCCAGTGTTAATAACACGGTATTCTCAAGTGTAGCACATAAATCAAAACACTGCCAACCAAGTAAGTACCTTGCCTATGGACTGGTACCTTGCCCAACGAATTCCAAGCCGTGTTGAAAAATCAGATTGCAGTTTGAAAAGACGGGAGTAACCTGAGCCGACTGCAGAGCCATTCCATTCTCGCCACCTCGAGTCGTATAAACGCGTGTATCCATCAATAACCCGACACCTAGCGGAGACGTTATCTTCGAATCGGCCAACTCATTTAGGAATTCATTACACTCATTAATTCGCCGTAAAACCGCGAACCATTATAGATACATCGGACATTTCCATCGACGTCCATTGTATCCGCTATCGCGTTCTCTGCCGCGCCTAGCATCGATATCGATCACTTTTTCCAAGACACCGCCATAAATAACTACGATAATAAAGTCGCAGAGACGGACAAAAATCTGCACGAATCGCTCGGTTGACAGTCGAATTCCATCGATATCGATCGCGAAAAACTGTTTCCCACGCGGTGATTACAGATAGATCATATCGCAGGGAAAGAAGTTGCGTAATTCAATCGAGAATGCGGCTTAATTAAGTCGAGAACGCGAAAGCGTGCCATGTGCCAAGTATCGCGGTTCCTTTGTGTGTCTATCGAATAGTAGAGCGATAGAAATTGGCCAGGGTATCTGGCAGATCCGCTTCATATTACGAATTGTGTCAAAAAAGCGCAGGAGAACGTACGTCTATGAAACGTATGGCAGAATTTGTAACAGGATACTTCATTCTATCGTATGAAAGGACTCGACCAAGATTTGTGTAAGTTATTCGTAACGTTAGATCATTTTGTTAGATCATTCTATCGAGATACTAGTCGCAAGGATATTGTGAGGAGCATTTTAAGTAGTAAGGGTAAACGAAAAGGAGAACATGCTACTTTGTGAGACTTTCGACGATAATTATCTTGTACGTATTCTATATCAAAATGAAAAAAATGGATAGATGTACGACAAAACTAATTATCCTAACCTATTCGAAGTTGAGATCTTATCATAAAACCAACCCTGATAGTTCGAATAGTTTTCTGTTTATATCGAAGATCATAGCATAAAGCAGTATGTAAGTAACACATCTGGTACATCATTGATTATTTTGTGTAGGTATTACACAACACACCTGCTATTAATTAGTCAAATACGCATATAAAGTACAAAATCTATTCTCAATCTCTCCTACTATCTTTAGAAACCTCTGTCAAAACGATCAACGTTACTTCTCACCTAGTATCTAATAGATCGTTTGCAATCGCTTGCACCACACAAAATAGCCAATTCACGCTCTCGAGCTATAAACGAGATAGCCGCTGGGGGGAAAGGAGAGCGTACGATACAGGCGGGTAATATCTAGTAATTTCATCTTGGATAGACAAGGCGACACGACGAGGTGGTCGAGTCGCGCGGTATAGTGCGGCCGTGCGACAACCTGGAGAACGGAATCAGCGTGTCGACAACAGGCCGGACTACGTTTATGATGGACGCGATAAGAAACGAGGCCCGTGGCTGTCACTGGCGTGTCTCATTAGCGGTAAACGGTTCGGTAGAGATGTATCTAGCGCCGAAACTAGCCTGGGCTTTCACTCGCGCCGCTGATTTACCGATCGGGCGCCCTTCAATTTACGTCGCACCTAGGTCGCGTCGTGTTTCGCCCCGACCACGAAACCAACGCTACGCCGGATACGCGGAGAGATAGGAAGCGTGTAAATCAAACCGTTCACCGTGAGCCGCACGCGGCTCAGCTCCGGATCGTTAAAAGCGCCACTCGCCGCCAATTTCCCGAGGACGCCGGCCATAAAGCGTCGAGAAGGCGTTCTCTTCGCTTGCGTCACGATAATGCACCGATATGAACAATATCGCACGATCGGGCGTATAATACTCCGGCGCGATGATTTTACGAGACTCTCGCCGCCACTGGTTGTTGAAATTTTGACGGTGCTGCGTAATTATCGATGCAGTGCGAAATAGAGAAATGCGAAATAAAAAATGGGCGAAGGAAGTCTTGTGACGGCGGAAGGAAAGTAAAAAGCTTCAAATTTTGTATTTCTGAATTTCTAAATCTTCGAATATTTGAATATCTGGATCTTGGAATCTTCGAATCTTTAAATTTCCTATTTCCAAATGCATGGAAATCCAAGCCGCTACTGGCGATTGAAACTCAACTTTCCTCCTGTTTATGTTCTACTTAGACTCTTTTAAAAATTCACCGACAACGCACCAGTAGAAATTCTACTCATGTAACTGTTTATAAGAAAACGACGAAGAGTAACGTTACAAATAGGAGTGTCCAGCTGGTATCGATGCGATCGAACGGAAGAATTCATAATAAACGATCGAACGCGAAAGAAGTACTCTTGTACCGGATGCCATCAAAGTGACAGACGCCTGGTACGTGACTGACGAAGCCTCGTTAATCCTAGTTCCTACTACTAGCGCGTGTACCGTGCAACGCACACGGACTTCTTTCACGCGTAATGCGCGTACGAAGAAAACACGAAGACGGCGAGAGATTAGGTGAGCTTGAAGAAAGTCAGCTTGAGATCCATTTCGATCTCGTTACAGACCGAAAAAATGCTTTAGTAAACTCGTTTCCGGTTGTGTACATACGTTCCGCGTTACTTGTTTGATATTCGTGGTCAATGAGCAAGCCTAACCACTTTCAGGTGAAACAAGATATTAATCTTTTAACCAGTGAATGTACGAATTAAGTTTATTATATAATATATAACAGTTCTGACTTAAATGCTTGTAGATGTCAGCGTGTCTGATCGCAATGATCGTGATTTAAGATGCAACGTAATACGTAGACAGAGGATCTCACCCAGAAGACTGTCCGACAAGTTCCCACAGGCAGAGAAAGCAACCGCACGCGGAGTTCTCCGGTTTTGATCGCGAAATTGTGTTCGCGGAGCGCGGAGACAAATACAAGCGGGCAGCCGCGCCAAATAGGGTTCCGCCGCGTACTGCGAATGGAGAGGACTATTGTGTAGTCATTCGAAAAGCCGCAAAGGCTTAGGCGCGCGCGTCGCCAGAAACAAGCCACCAGAACGGCGGCGGTTCGTACCGAAAGACGGCCTAAGACCTAATCTGCATTTTAAACGAGCCGTGAGCTCGCTCCTCGCGAGAAGGGAATCGCCTCTCTTCGCGCTGCCGAGTTAAATTCTTCGGCCATTTTGCTTTCTCCATCTACGATACCTGGATGTAGGGCTTCTTGCGCAATAACGGACCACCAGACAATCGACAGTTGCCATATCGTATCACAGATTGTAGATTTTCGTTAGAGAAACAATATTTACTATCGTAGAATCCTTTTTCCTCGAATAGGATAATCGATAGTTTATCTAATTTCACTTCATTACCAAAGTGACTATTATGCAGGAAATTTTATTCACTCTTTCTTTTCCGAAGCATCTAGAATTTGGCATAGGCAATCAGAGATCGTAAAATGAATGTGATTTTGTCTTGAGAGTTTTCGCTATTTATAGTATGCGAGAGAATTCTACTATGCAAACTATATACCTCTTTCTGCTATAGCATTTTTTCTTAAATCATAAACGTTAATATCTAACGTTGAATAGATTACGAACGAGGAAAGATAGCAAAGCCCGCGATAAGCTAAAAATTCTTGGAGAAATTCGAATACTTTCTTAGCCTTTCAACCAGAATCTCCGGTCTTAAAAATATTCTTTGAACTTTCTTAAAGGACACGGAAATCAATTTCATTGGAGATACCGTGGTCGTCGGACGTTCACGTGGGAGAGAAACGCGTCCAGCTGGCGGTCGTAGCGAAACGCAACTTCTCCTCACGACCAATTAATCATCGCTTAACCTTTCGTTCGAGGGGGACCAACGAGAATAGAGGGGCTCGCTAATCGCGGAAGGAATCCGTTCCCTCTTTAAAACGGCCACTAAATTGCTGTCAACGTCTCCAGGTCGTTCAGCACGTTCACCATTTGCCACGTAACGCGGTAAATGGTCTTTCAGGTATTAAACTTCCAAGACATCGAACCAGGTTTTTTTCGTAGCTTCTTCCATTTGTTTCGTATGGTTTCCCTTTCGTTTCACGTTACATCTCGTTCATCAACGGATTATACGACTTTAATACGCGTGTCTCTGAACACAAGAAAAAAAAAAAATATCGGGAAGAGAGAAAGAAAAAAAATATCAGCACTTTCTCTTTTATCATTCTCGTTTAATTAGTCCGCGCGTACACACGCGACACGAGGCGCGAGAAACGTCGCGCACGCGAACCGTTCATTAGGCGCATCGTTTTTCGCTTCTGTCCCTTTTCTTCGCGCGGGCTCTGCTCGAACGCGAGAAAGCGGACCGGAGAAATGAAATCCTTTACGATCGAACGAAAATATCGAACGTTATCCGTGTCATGGTATGATATTCATATCGTTGATGGTATAAGAGACTTCCATTGATTTTGATTCAATGGAAACCGTAGAGAATTTAGACGATACGAAGTGGCAGGTTGTAATAACGACGGCTATGTTAGTTAAACTTGGACTACTTGCAGATACAGCTTTTTTATTTTCATTTTTATTAAAAATTGAGAAACCGTATTTGTTCGTAGACTGGTGTTATATTTTACGCCCGATATACGCATCCTATCAGCAGATAGATTTACATATTCCATAAATCACAAATACCTTCCACCTGACTTCTCATTAAAAACGTGAAAGAGCAAAATGAATGCAAAAACAGTTTAATAATCTCGTTAGCCACTTCTCGTACAATGAGAAACATAATTCATCGTTCAGTGCCTAAACAACTTCATTAACCGATCCAGAAGCTTGTTGGAGGCCCTGGAGGGCGCTAACAGTGTTCCTCAAGTTCGAGTTGGCGTTATCTCGTTAAAAGCGAGGCGACGCGTCGCGACGATGCAATTCATTGTCGCGATATCTGCGATCATATGCGTAGTCAGCTACCTCTCCGTGAGCATTCGTCTCATGAATTACGATCGACTCATCGATTCTATCGAGTTAATAAGTCCGGGTCTCGGTCGTGGCGATCGCGGACGCCGATTAACACGTCGCTTTTATCGCGATCGCCGTGTCGTACGACCGGCTGTCGGATCCTCTCGCGTTCTCCTTGTTTCTGTCTCGTCTTTCGTGGCAACCTTCTCCCTCCGACGTTTATTCCTTAGACGCTTGGAACGTTAGTGTTACCTGTCGTCTCGTGTCTCGATTCGGTCACGACTATCGTGAAACGTGTCGAACTTCAATTTGAGGAACGATTAAGCACTTGTTTCGTTTAGACGTTTCAGTTCCGTTTTGATATTTGAGGTGCTCATTTTTTGTTTATGATCGCTACACGAATTTGTGCCACAGCCAGCGTGGCGTGTTGGTTTCTAACACGTATATCTGAGATCTCTAAAGAAACATTCCTCGCTGAAGTCGACGCAAGTCCTTTGCACAAGTTCCAAGTTCGTCTATCCTTATCTTACGACCTGAAGTTACAGAAACTTTCGACGTACATTCCACCTCCACAAGGAAACAGCTTCGAACAGCCTCTACCGACCAACTAAGAATTTTCGAACTTCATTCTTCCAGACATTCCACTATACTCCTCTTACGTTATCTCCCTCGAAACTTCTCGCATGCTCCCTTCTCCCCTATTACGCAACAACACCTCGAACGAAAGACTATGAGGAATCTACACGAAAAGATTCCTCAACCCGATCACCTCGAAGAGAAACACAACCTGCACGATCTTTCGCCTAACCTCTCCGACAACTAAATAGAAAAATCATAGGAAATACCGCGTGTAACTTTCTCACAGACTTCAGACGACTGCAGACGACTGCAGACGAGAAGCATTACGACGTCCACGACATTCATCATTCGTTCCGATAAACGGCGAACGTGACAGCGACACCGCGTCGTCGACCGATCAGATATCGTTAAACAGCGTTCACCGTACGCGACAGATAACACCGTAGACACGAGTTCCGGCGGCGTTCGAAAGAAAATTGACCCAACTTTCAACATTGTCGTCGTCGTCCGAGCAGATCCTATCTTGGTTCTCCCGTGGCCTGTGTCTGCCAGTGTGCTCGACCGATCGAGCCCGAGGAATCGCGATCGACTCGCAATTTCACTTCGTCGGTGCGGCGCGGCGGCGGGACGCGGTTCTTTTCCGGCTCTCTCGCAACCCGCCATTATCTGATGTGACATTTCATGAAAATATGACGGGGCTCGTTCGTTATTAGGCTCGCCAAGCCGCGAGCACCGTGCCGCCAGGCAATTATCGTTCTCACGGTGTAATTATCGCGATTGTTATCCGTGGGGCGAGGCCAACGGGGTCAGATCACAAGGATCCACGTCGTACACTGTTTCAACTGACTATCCTCCGCGTCTTGTCTCCTGAACTTTTCTATCGTAGATGGGGAACGTGGTATTCTCGGGATAAGGGAATTCTTGATCGTGCGTTTAATCACAGAATGAATGGAAAAGCGATAGAAGAAGCGATCGGGAACAACGAGCGTTATTATTTTGCGTGAGTCAATCTGAAAGTCAATTTTCATGACATTAATGTCCATTTGAAGGTCTTATTACGTGGAAATACTTGAAACAATATTATAAACTATAAAATTTCTCGACAATGTTTAACGATTGACATCCAATTTGTCTTATTCTGATCTTTGTATCGATACAGCGACAATGTCGTTGCAAATAAGAAGCAAGTAAAAATATTATTTTTTAGATATTCTCTCTCATCCTCGTCATATGCTAACAATCCCGTAAACTAACATAATTTCCCATTCAAAAAGATTATAAGAAAAGAGCGGTCGCGATAAAAGAGGCTTCAATCCGTTTCCATAGAAGCATCTCGCTCGCGTTCTGGCCCGCTGATTACCACGGCTAAATATAGAGCGCGCAAGTAAATTGTCGTTTAATTAGCAGACTGCCAATCATTTTGTTATCGGCATTCTTTGTTGGCGAACGAGTAACCGAGTCTCCCCTTAGACAGCCGCATCCTGTTTCTGATTATCGACGAGTCTGCATCCTCTCTCTGCGAACCTAAGTTCACGTCGCCGTGACTTTAACCTTTGTCAGGGACATTCTCAACCAATAGAGGGGAATTGTTGAAAACAAGCGCTGTTTAATCGAGTTGTAGGAAGCTCTTATAAAAATTCTATTCATAAATTCTTTAATGAAATAATATCCGTTCCTCCTGCATTCGGTACGACAGTTATATTGCCATCGAACAATCGATTTCTAACAACGTTGTTAATTTCTAACTTCTAAATCACGACGACACAAGCTATTTATTAATTAATTAGAATTTCTTTTCCCACTAGAATACGATATAGAAACTATTAAGAAAATTAGGCTGCCGATACCAGTAAAAGATTTATCAAGTCTTTTCCACGTAATTTTTCTCATCTCCGATATTCCCTTCGCCAACACTCGCTTACCAACACCCACATTTCCATTCAAGCTATCCGGAGTTTCGACAAGGTGATCCACATTCGAAGTGACCGACGATAATCACGATCATAAATTCATTACGGACATAATAGGATCATAGAGCGATCTAGATCCGGCGATACTCGATCTGCAGTCGGCTCGTTTATCGTGGTCGTCCAGTTGGCCAGGCAACCGCCAGGGGAACATCGATATCTTTCAGGTGCACGCACCTATATAATTATGATAATTGTACCACGATCCTCCCCCTCTCTCTCTCTCACTCTGCTTCTCCGCTTGTAATTAATGGCGACGTTTCGAGGAACTTGCGGACACCGGTCGATTCGTGACAATCAGAGTATCGCAGACCGAGCTAATTGCCTCTTAGACGGAGCGAGCTCCATATTGAGGAGAAATCCGCGAATCTGTAGTTACAATAATTTCATAACCCACGGTGAAATTTATATCCTTCAAATTTTCAGAAAAGTAGACCACTCGAAGAGAGTAGTTGCATGCTAAGGAAGATACGTTCTTGTTCAAATCTTACTAAACTTTGAGATTTTGACAATAATAGGATTAGAAACTTTTTATGAAAAAACTATACTCTATCTCAGATCGTTTTAATTTCATATCTATCGACAATTCCTTCAACATCTATCGTTCTCTAGTGTACATTTTAACTATGAAAATAAGTGAAAATAAATAACCATTTCTTTCATATCAAACTAGTTCAAACCTAGTACCGAACAATTTTGATTTTTCCGTATTAAAATTTCAATTTATATTGTTTGATCACTTTGAAAAGTACCACGTTTCAGAAATAAGTAGAACGCAACACTCCGTTTCAGTGTTAAGGATATCGCAAATCTAACTAAAAACAGCAACTCGTAAATAGGCAACTTCAAACCAACACAGCATGGAAATTCCAGCAAGAGAAATAAAGAGGAAGGCAGCGTGTCGCGTCAACGTCCAGGAAGTACCAGAACCCCATCAGTCCTCGTTTGTCTTTACAAGACAAACACTAAACAGCCTATTACTCGATCTTTATAGCGCTCTCGCAACGTATGGCTAGAGGAGCTGCCTCGAGTCGTTCGAAACCGTTTCCAAGCGACATAATGGTGAACGCCATGGATCTATCCGCCATCATCCTCTCTCTAGGAGCGCTAGCCTACCTTCTCCAGGTGCACGCATGCATCTCGATGATACACGATCATTACAAACGCTCGCAGCACTGTTGCGTGCAAATGCTACCTTTTCTGCGTTACTTCGAGCTTTGTCCAGGAAAATCGTTTCTGGGATGTGATGCTCGAGTGCTTCCTTGGCTGTTGACAGGTCCTTGACGAAGATGTGCAATTCACTTTCCTTTTTCTTTCTTATTGCATTGGTTTCCTGTTATTGCCAACGTTCGATGCACACTTTCAGATACTTTTTCTACACAATGAGATAAAAGTTTCCTATGGTAAATGTTCAAATACTTTCGTGAGACGGTATATTTTGTTAATTAGTGGATTACGTGCTATTTATTTAACAGACGAAGGAAAGTTTCCTATTAATCAATGAAAATTTCGTCCGCTATTAGTAAATTGAATTTTGATAAGCATAGATCTGAGAATCAGATTCACGCGTAATTTATGTTCAAAGATTCGAAGGCTACTTCAGAAGTCAGTGGAGAAGGGAGATTAACGATTCGGATTTAATTGGTTTCCTGACAAATTACGGCAAAGAAAATCATTAAATGGGTCTTAGAGATCGAAGGGAAATTACTTTGTAACCGATCCACGTTTACACCGTAAGATCGGAGCGATGCATCAACGCGGTTGCGTGCAATTTGTTATTACGTATGTCATCGCGGCGAACTGCAGGTAAAAACAAACCAGTGATCTCTCAACCGTTTATCAGTGCGATGAAAGGAGCTTTATTATTCATCGCGTCGATCGAAAAACATCAAAGAACGGATTGGACAACGTGTAATCAATATTTGCTTAGTCTTTTTCCTCCTAAGTTTCGTTGCAAACATCGAAGACGAGAGAGGGAAAGGGCAAATTATATTTCCACGTAAAAGTTAAGAAAAATCGAAGCAATAGAAGTATCAGTAACTACGTAGTAACAAATCACTGATGAAAAACAAAAACTTTGATTCATGTACTTCCGATCATCGTTCTTTTTATAGTTCACTGAAGTCCGGAAATTAAACACAAAGTAGCAACGAGATCCTGAAGCTGCTTCAATCTTTATCGGCTGTGTGATCATATTTTTTATGTTACATTGTCAACTAACCATACGTCATCGTGAAGCTTTACTTCAGATCTGATCATTACACGTATTTAGAAATATAAAATTTCGTAATTTTACCAAACATAACGAAGAAACCAGGAACACCTTCACAACATATCCTTTCCAACATAAAATATTTTACAAATGGCGCAACATCGATCGCTATCAGATTCAAACACGATCATCTCGCAAGCAAATTGCATTGAACTCGGGTTATTTATTCTCGAAACAATACGTTTATTACATAATGTGATTATATTACAATTATAGAGTAAATATGGCGCGAGCACGTATTATAATTAAGGAGAATGTAAATCGGAAGCCATTCTAAGTCGCGAAGCATGGATTATGAACAAATAATGGCAACAATAATATGTACATTTATTATTAAACCAGTCACCTACTATTTACACAATTCTAATATACTGTGTCGGCCGTTATACTTTAGAAATTTTATGTGCTGTATATTCTATGCGTCCTTTGCATTTTTACATCTTCCAATTTTCCATAATAAGTCTAACAATCAACGAACGACCCAGTAAAACTGCGCGAGTTCTAAACTTTCCAAATAATTATCGGCATTCTTCCTGTCGATGAATTCGAGTCAGCCGCCGCTTGGAAACCGTGTCACGAATGCTGTCCGCATTTTTTTCGTCGCCGTTGAAAAACCGGTCGTGAAAAAGTTGGGGATGAAACGAGAAGCCGATAGAAGGTTGGCGCAACGCGCGCGAGTTCGCGATACTTTCGCAACCCGGCTGCCGTTTAACCGGCTTAATAATTGCACTCCTTATACGTGCACTGGGATAATTGTTTTTGCATAATCGAGATGGCTCTGGTGCGACGAAAGAAATCGCCGCCGTGACGATGGCTACGTGTTATCGAGGAGAAATGCGTCGAACGCGCGCGAAACTGCGTTACGCAACGCGAACAAACGTTTCCATTGAAAAGAAGAAGAAATCGAATTCGGACGATGGAACGATTATATAATGGCGGATGCGTCGGTACGTCGTTCGTACCTCCCTTAATCAAGCCTCGATAAAAATAATGGAGGAGAAAACGAAGATCTCTACTTTCGATGTTTCGTTATTCCATTACGATTTTCAAGGCAAACAAATCTTCTCTGTTGTTGTGAAAATATTAAGCTTTGTTGAATATTTTTCAATAAAATTTTCTTCATTCTGTAACAGAATCAGTAGATTTTAGGAAATTGTATCAAAATAGAAGAAATATTTTTTTATTCTACTGCTACTTCACTTTAATTGCAACTGTTGAGAATTATGGATCTTAATCGTCGAAATAAAAGTAAAGGAACACTAAGGTTACACTTAGAAATCATATTAAAATAGTTTTATATTTATTTAATAAACGATTTCCAGGATCTTCGTCGATATATATTTGCACGCGTCACTTTGTCTCACCATCTTCCATATCACACTGCCAACGGAACAGTTACATTCATATATGTATCATATTCACATATGCGTGTCACTACTACGCGGCCAATCTAGTCTAGCACACAAAATTATATATATCTCAATAGTAACAAAAATGTATTAAAGATTATATTTCTTAGAAAACGATTCTATTATGTTTATGATTCAACACATAAATTTCTAAGCTTCTTAATGTTATAGAGATGGTATTTTATATATTATTAAAATCAATCTTTAAGGGTTAAATCGTATGAAATCACCGATCGAAGATAAACAATCTAGCGAAATTTCAGCGACAGCTTATTAATTTTATCTAGAAACCTCGTAACAAGATACTATCTCTCTACAAGACACAATTTACACTTGGTATCCATTATCGAATTAATGTCACCGCTTTCTAAACATCTCCACTAAGCTACGACATCCATCGTGATATCCTGAGGAACGTATGGAGCAGAGGGATCGATACTTCCGGAAAGACACGCGAACATCGAGGATCCTGCTACGCGTGAGAACAGAGGGCACCGCATCGATGCATCACGTACCACCATTACAATATTTCAGTAGAGCCGTTTTCATTGTTCAAACGCCGCGCGCATAAAAGCCGCGGGGGGTGCTCATAAGCGCCGACTCGCCGTATGAAATACGACCGGTTTGCATATACACCGATCCAAAGCGGCCGCGTGTTCCTCGACTTTTTCCACTTGTGCGCTGATTGTTCACGAAAATCGATCATCCAGCGCTGTAATTACGTGCTTCGCGATTCTCGTACTCTGTGATCGTCAGGTGGATCCATTCGTTAATCTTAGATTTCATGACGAGTATCGAATACTTCTAATTGTAATAATTGCATTTTGCTTAGTTTTTACGCATAACCCCAGTTTGATAGATTTCTTGAAATAATTTTGCTTTCATTTTCTCTTTCAAATCTGATATCCTTGCCAACAACATTTCTATGCTCTATTTTATCGTCAATCTGCGTCAATCTCTGAATCTGGTGGTCTAAATAAAATTATAAATTCTCTAACTAAATTTTAACCTTCATAATCTTCTCGCCATTCTCATTTATCATTAAATTAATAAAGAACAGACTTTACATTCGAAGGAAATTTACCATAAACCAATAGGCTCCACAAGTTAATTTCACTAGTCAAATCTCAAATCGCATTTCATATTCAATGTGACATCAACAAGTACCAAGCATCAATTCCCAGTTATACTCGACATGCAAAGCTTGATTTCTCTCGCGTCGTATTTATCGCCAACAATATTTACGCTTAAATAGGAAGAGGTTAATCGTACGTCGACGACCTCGTCATAATCCTGCGAACTTCCTCTGCCGATGGTCTCCGCGCGAAAATCGCTCGTTCACCGTGCGCTTTCATTGTCGTTCATTCGTCGCGTCGTTAGAAAACCACGGGTCTCGATGCCACGACATGATAATTCGATCGTATAACACATAAATATATACGAAGAACCATAGAGTGAAATACACATGCACGATGAGAATGCGCGATCTCTTCAAGAAGGTCTGTAATCTTGCACGAGGTGATCGGTTTTCCTCGATGGTCAACAGCAGGACCTTCGACGTTAAGGGGTCAGTCGATTCAATTTCCGGTCTCGAAGCTTTCATTTTAACGCGCCACCTTCCCACCTTTAACTTTCGATCTTCCACTTTCTCGTCTCGTCAAATTGCCCAGATTATTTTCCGCTGATAGCATTGCGTCGGCAACCACGACGTAATTACAGTTTTAAAATACGACTGTCGAAGGTGCGGTGATTGGTTCATTTCCACGTGCTACTGATTCGTCTCTTTGTTTTTGCGAAATCGAATCCTTGAAGACGAGTCCCTGCAAGTCAATAAGCTCGGACAAGGTCTTTGAAAGGGATCAAGGGTAGCAGCGAGATGAGAATCTGTAGAAACTTTCATAGCTTTGAAATCTTACACTTACGTGTCCTAAATTCTACGTGCAAAAGTAGACAAAGTTACAAATAAATCTGATACTATCGTCTAAAAAATCATATCGTTCCAAAAACACGAGGAACAAAGATTGAGCATGTCTCTAATAAAAATTCTTGGCAAATACATATTGACGCATTACTCAAAGATAAACAAATTCTCCCTCTCGTATACGTATATTTAGCGTCACATTTGATCTGAAACTTGCTCTTTTAGTCTGCCACTTACGGTCGATTGCACCCTTCATGTGGTCACATTCGTATAACACGTATAACTGTGATTCCCTAATAACGGTTAATTACTGCTAAAAACGATCATTGAGCCTCGATAAATGGTGCTTCCTTTACCAAAACAACCCTCAAAGTGTTGATTTTCGGATCGATAACGCGTCGAACGACAGAAATCGGCGTCCGATCTTTCACTTTAGCGGGGAACGTGAGAGGCAACGGCGAACAACGGTCGCGTGGGAACGGCTCTCCCGCCCTTCTTTCCATCGTGGAAAATTGAATGGTACGACGTGGATGAATACAGGCGATCGTTAGACGGCCGATCGCTGCTTACGAATCGACCGGTGAAATGCCTTCGATAAGTGCGCCGATAACCACCGGTCACAGGGCCATCGTCTGCACGCGTCCACGTTCACCCGTTCGGATACATAGGCCGGCTAGTTCCTTTGTCATCATTTTATGGTTCGAAATGATACTGTACCAAGAAAGCTGTTTGTGCACCGACGAATCGTGTGCGCAACGTTCGTTATGTGCTTTATACCAAGACCACGGTGGAAAGTATGATAAGTCATATCGTCTGTGTTTTTTCTTTTTTTTTTTTTTTTTTTTATAGAAAAGCAATTTTGAAGTTCATTGCACTGTCAGATTTACGTTTTTACGTATTCTGATTATCTCTTTAAATACTTGAAAAATGTTGTTATCGCCATTAGGTTGCTAATATCCGTGGAAATTTATATTTTTATGAATTACCTAAGTAGAAAGATGTTTTATCTACTAAATATTATAAGCAAAGATTACACTGTAGATATTTGATCAATTTTTGTGTATATTCTAACTAAAGCAACTTAACGTTCTATAATCAGAATATTTTTTAATTATTAGGCAGAATCTTCTTATCTTAAGTAAAAGCACAGAAACAAATAATTCGTACAATGACAATGCTTCGTTTGGTTGATATCAAAAGAATAGAACATAGCAACAGGAAATCCAGCGGAACGATGAAAAATAGATAAAATGCAATTTGAAGACACAGATACATAGGTACGTTCGTTCGAGATTACATTCCATTAAAGAAAGATAAGAAGACTGCAGGCAGATTGATTCTTCCAACGCAACCCTCCAACTTTTAAAGCTTGCAGGATAACACGGAGATTTACGATCCTTTCTAGGGCTGAGGCCCGACCGAAGAAAAATACCATGGCACCGTTTCGAAGTTACAGGGCGTGATTTACGACACAATATCGCGGAGAGTATCGATTATCACGATGACGTCGCGTCGTTACTCTTCAGCAAGGAAACGACGATACTCGTGGATGTTTCGTTAATCCGGTTGGCTCGTAAGCTTGAACGTTAAGCGGCGCGTAATGGCATTTAAAAGTATCTCGCGTTGCGAGCGGGTTCCCACAGGGAACACCTACAATTACGGGCTATTACAAACTGGCCGTGAGTTCGTTTCACGGCTATAGTTTTTGCAGGTTGGCCCGAGGTAGCGGCCGAGACGAAAAAGGAGATCGTAATGGAGCTGCTGCACAGTGAGTTTGTTGCAACGGCTGTGTACAGAGAAAGCTGTCCCGTCGATGTTGAATAGATTAGAGGAAAACAACCTGGCCCGCTAACCTGTGATCGCTCGTTTCTAATTATTGCTGCTTTGATTGCTATTACCAGGTTAAGAATCTACGATGAATCTCGTCTGCCATTGATAGAAAGCGTGGTGAGAGCTTTCATAAGGATTACGTGGGAAGGCGATGAATGCTAAATCCTCGTGTTTTTTGAGAACTGGTTTCGGAAAAAGGGGAGCTAGTGAGGCGTGTGTTATGTGTTACTGGTTTATGCAAATCCATGTTTTTCTAAACACGTGCAAGGCAATGGAATCTGACAGGTAGAAATTCTTTTTACTCTTTACACGTTGTAATGAGTATGTTGCTTGGCATATTTTTATCGAATATGTTACACATTTCCAACATAGTTTTGCACAATTGGGTGTATAAATAATCGATAACTAGCTATTACGTCTATATTCTACAATTTAAATATACTAACTAAATAATCGTACGTGTTGGTGGATAAATGGACGTGACGAGACTATGAGTTGTAAGGATTAGGAACTTGAAGCAAATGACAATTGCAATGCACGCAAAGGGTACACGCAAAAATTTCAAGAGAGATACTTGAAGGCTTTCCTTCGTGCAAAAGACAGGCACATTGTGTTCGCTAGGTCTTTAAAGCTTGGTAAGTAGTCAAGGTAGATTACGTTTCTTAGACTACTTAAGTGGAATTAGTCGATTTGATTGAGTCAGTCGAGTTACTTAAGTCAATTGAGTCACTTCAGTTACCTAAGTTATCTACATTCGCCGACAATCGCCAGCGAGTAGTAGTGTTTCTCGAGCTTACACAATCGTTCCGAGCTTCTCGAGTTGTGTTCCCGATTTATTTAAATTATTCCTAAATTACAGGCATCGGTCCGAGAATTACAAGTGCTTTAAGCGTAGTTACATGCTCTGAAATTGACATCGTTGAGTAATAAATCATCCACAGGTAGACCACGATCGACGATCGATACTTAAACATTGCATTTACCGATCGACAAGCGCGAAGGAATTCCGAAGTACGCAACCGTCTAAAGTGCAGCTCACCGATCGCCATTATTTCCCTTGTTATCTCGTTTCATACGACGAAACGCTTTCAAACCGATGCCGCAATGTACCTTCTTAAAATCCATCGATTTCACCGAGAAAATTCCCTGACGATGTAACATTTAATAATTTCATCTTCAGCCAACAATCGTAGGAAAGAAGCATTTATTAAGGCAATTGGTGTATCTTTTGCGACCTGTAGACACTTTAGATCCAACTTATCCAAACGAATTCACGCCTAAAGCAAACCATTCCCTTCAATCTTGAATCAAGTCGATCTTTGTTTCGTAATATCGAGGCATACGTGCAACGGAGGCTGACTGTATTTGCAACAAAATTTACATCGAACCTTGACTTTAGTTTCTACCATTAACATTTGAAGAATTTCGATTCAGTCACATTTTTCAGTTTTTAAAAGCCCGATCCTAGCAAGTATCATGAAAGTTTCATAATTAATTAAGTTACAACTCTTCCCTCGGTTGCCATGCGTTCTCAGGACTTGAAAAAATATCATGAAAGAGTACTATTTTATAAAATACGCTATTACACTGAATCTGCACCCCTCTGGTTCGATAATTATTACAAATTGTGCATATTTCATACATATCATATTACACTTGGCAATTACCGCACAAAAATTGTCCCCACACTGTATCAAGTAACATTCGATCACAATGTACCAGCATAGGATGCAGCGTGAACAATCGTTGGCCACCAGCGCGAGCATTTTTCCCGTCCGCGAAAACCTCTTCTCACGTTCAAGGGGAACAGTGAAACTTCCCAGAAGTGGCGTAACGCAATAGTCCGGGAAGAAGAACGGACACAGGCCAGCGACCAAAGAGGAAAGAGCCAGAAGAACAAGCAAGAGCAAGAAGACGAGGAAGAAGAGGAAGAAGAATAACAAGAAGACGAAGAAGAAAGAAGAGGACGAGGAGGAGGCCGGGAACAAATTATATAAAAGGACCACACACGGTGCACAAGAGGGGGCAAGGAGGCTCGGACTGCTCGAGCATGTGGTACAGGCGAAATATATACGACTTCTCCGTGACTATGCCCGGGGATTTACCTTACGTCCAGCGTTTGAATCGCTCGTTTAGGATGAAAAGGATCGGTGGCTCGACAGCTCTGCACCACGTGGGTGGTGCGAGCGCCGCGAGAGCCCGGAAGGATCTCACGCTACCCCCGCCAACGATCTGCCAAGATTTAATGCGCCTCGTCCCCGAGAGCCAGCGCGACACTGGCAAATCGTCCACGATCCAAGAACCCGTTTAAATCGGGGAAAACTGGCCAGTGACGATTAAGATCTCGGATTTAACGGGATTCTTACGCGACCACACCGTCGATGCGCAACTTTTCGACAGGATTGAGGTGGTAAATGTTCGACTGTAAATAAAACGTGTCGCATTTACGACTGTAGGAAATGTCGTGAGGCGGATTACTTGGTAGGCTGTATTTTTGGAATTTATCTGCGAAATTTTGGGGAAGATTCATATTTACAAATTAAATGGTTCCAGCGAATGATACGAGAATTGTAGGAAGGAAGATGTTTGCAACTTGATCTATGCGATGTTCAAAGAGACGTTCTCGCAGGCAAAATGTTTTAAACGCAACTCGTGTTTAAGTTCTTAGCTTATAACGCTAATGGGTTTGTCATGTTCTTCTCGTGCGTTTTTTTCAATCCTATCTACCGCAACAGTCGAATGATTATGCATTAAAACGTGAACACGAAATAAGATATGAACCCTGTGCATTTTATTAAAGATCACTGATATCTGTGTGTGTGTATGTGTGTGTGTACAAATGAAATACGTATGTAATTATCTATATATTAAGAATATTGAAAAGCACGAAACACAAAGTTTCATAAGGCGATAAATCATTTCTATACCTCGCCCGTGCTTCTGGTAGCTGGCAATAACTCGTAGAACGGTATCGATACGCGCGTATAATCTTCGATTGGTACGGAACTGAGCAAAAAGGGGCGAGAAAGCGAAAGAGATCTTGGCGATCGGTCGATAAATCGATCCGGGATCGCGAACGTTGTCGTCGTCTTTGTGGTCCCCCCCGCGAAAACGCAATTACGGTCGCGTGCGGAATTTCTCTTCCGGCCAATATTTCAGTTCGCATCCCTGCGGCTGCATTGTGCATACATTATCGCGTACAAAGTCACGCGTACCGCATGAATAATAATCGCGGTGTTGGTCTGATTATAGCGCGCCATCGATTTCCGCCACGTCGCTCTGAAAACCTGCACGAGACATATACACGACACGATAATAAAACTGAAACGACGAGCTTCGGAAAAATCGAGACTCGATGTTTCACGGACGTTCGAGGTATGTTCGTATTCTGCTTCCGTGCAAACAGGATCAGTACGATCGATTGGCGAGTCGATGAACCTTGAAATTGCAGTGTTTGATTGTCTGAATCATTTTTGGTGTCTCCTTTAAAACATTTTTCCAATTATTGAAACATTCGCTGCACATTTATGATGTTCACAGTCGCATAGCTTCTTTTGTTATTCCCCTTGCAATTTATTACACTATCTTTCGATTAGGTATTAGATATTAGATATTAGGTGTATTAGGTTGTCTAGAAGGTGTCCTTCTTTCGCAAACGTGTCTTTTACAACAGTGCACCTTCATACAAACGTGAAACCAAGTCTGTGAAATGTCGCGGTGTTTATCTCAACAGAACAAAATGGATCGTACGTAATCCGACAAAATAATATAAAAGAAAAAACACTGTGCGTCTATTATTTCCTCATAAATATATTCTGCTATTTAACATTTTCTATTTATCTTTAGATATATTACCTTATTACATTACTAATCAATTCTCCTTGCAAACTAGTCTTTGACATATTCCTATTCCGTTATCATTTATTCTATCCACTGCAACGGAGCTTTCAAAAATGATCTCATTTCGAATGCGACACTGAGCTCGTCTTTGAGTCGAGGTATCTCCAATTATTCAAGAACCTGTTGTTTGCCAAACATCTACGAGATAACAAAAGGCTGGAGAAGCGTGAGGAAGATTCACGCGTCCGCTTGTCAACTTTCCACTCCAGATAAAATCTCGCAATCGGCATCGGCGAAAGGCTGGCTTCGGGAGTGTCGTACATCACGCGGGATATTCATAATAGCTACGACGTCCGAGCTAAGTATACAGTGGGCACTTGTGTGCGCGGAGAGCAGGTCAAGTGCGTTTCTCGCGAGAACGAGCATCGAACGCGCGAGTAACGATCCTGCGGCGAGCCACAATCGTTTCGATGTTATGGACTATTCTAGAGATTGAGAAAGTGTTCGAGTGGACGGTCGATAATTCATAATTGAAGTTTCATTCTGTATCTTTCTACTTTGACAAATGAAAGGAGAGTTCTACAACATCTGTCATTAACATGTCACCGTTCCAGTACCATAATTACGTAACCGTAAATTTGCAAATTTTCAGGTAAATGAGTAACTAGCCTCGGACGTATCTAATTATAAAACTTTATCATTTTTCGAATATCTTTGGTCACTAGATGGGAGTAACGGAAACACTCGTTGTTAGTTACTTCGTATCGATAACGACGTAGGTGTTAGTCGCATCGTATAGTTAAAAGTAAATAAGTAAAGTAGAACAAAATGCAAACAATGTTGAATTATAAAACATTTCCTTGCAATTGGAATTCCTCGCAATTCCTGTCTAATTGCAAGTGTTAGTAATTACAATTGGTTCCTCGTCTCTTGAAAAATCGCTATTTCGAGGTTGCATTCTTGTTGCACTGAAACGGCGACAAATGTGGATCATAAGCTTGCCATATAGTAGGTAGGAAAATTATAGACAAAGATTTGTGCCTATTAAACAACTTAGAAGAGAAAGGATTAAGTAAATTCTCTTCCAACGTTCTACGTAATATTCTACGTAATATCGAAGAAAGATTTCTTCTACTATTCTTAATGACTATTCGAAACTCTGTACGTTTAATTCTTCAAAAATGCATTTGACTTTCCCCCGTTCCTTCTCTCAGCATCTAAGAAATTCATTCGCATTAATTATTTTATATCATTCAATCATGCCAGAAAGTACCATTTAACTGTAACTTCAAATTATTCACACAGATTGCGCCTATACGTATTCAAATTACTTCTCTCCTAATCGACACCTTACTTCCTCTACCTCAATTGAAAGACCACCAAACAACGAAATACACCAGCTACACCGAACAAGGAAGAGGAACGAGCCTGAGAACGAGCGCGCAATCAACGTGTAACCGGTGCACGGGGCCTGGAGGAAGCGCGAAACTGCAAGCGGAAGCAAGAGGGGAGATCCTGTGGCACAGTCGCGCTGGCACGCTGCTATTAGAATCGCATTAGAGGAGCCGCTCTCGAGTCGGAAGGCGTCGCTGGCGATGAATCACCGCGGCGACCTCGCGGGTTAACGGCCGAAACAATTTCTTAATTGTTTGACTGGACGCGCGCGCGGTACCGAGCGTCGTCCGGCAGCGGCTCGCTGATAAATCGCTCGTCCGCCTCTTAATAAATGCGCGCGAACGTCCTGGAAAAGCCGCTCGTTGCCATTGGTTATTGTCGATAATTATCGGAGAATTTATGAGTAAATTACGGTCTTGCCACGTCGCGTCGATACAAATCGATCGATCATCCCGATATTAATTTTTCTCTCACGGTTTAGCAAAGTGGGAGGAGAGGCGATTTTAATTGGAACTCGCGCTTGCTGCGGCGCAACAACGCGAAGCTTTCGGGAGATTCGACGTGTTCGCTCGACAAGAACGAATGCTTGGAAGCGAATGCCGTGACATTATGGAACAAGAGTAATATCGGTATACTGGGATTTACTCTTTTTCTTACTCCTTTGCTTGATATATTTTTTGTGAAATGATGAAGAGGACCGATTAAGTTTGACGTTAGGGTAAATGGCTTTCCTTGTTGGTGAGATTACGTTCAAGTGTGACAGATGTAGAGCTTGTTTTATCGATAGGATTCAGTGGATAATCGCTTGTTGCGGTAACTGGATCAGAAACGCCCATTGATTCAAGTATGCTATGGAAGGGATTAAAAGTATGCGAGGGACTGGCAAAGTTACAAATTGGAATTTAATTACAAAAGATTTATGTAGAATATGTATAAATTAGAAAATAGAATTGGTACGATAAATTTGAGAGGAAGATATTTATCCGCCACTATTTCATTTTCTATCGTTTAAAGGGGTCACAGTATTGCAATTGGCTTGTCGTCCGTTTACCTGTATTCTATCCCTCCCAACACGTTCTACATCTCCCTATTCTTTTATGAAAGGAAAGTACAAAAAATATTCTATATTTTAAATAACTAAAACAAGGTATGAACCGTGTTTTGTTGTACAATTAACATTTCTAAAAAGAACAGATAAGTTTTACTTTTATTTAAAACGAGACAGTCTCCGGGACGTCACAGTGAAACAAGGCAACCAAGATCACACGCGGATTACTGCTGTCTCGCTATAAACGTCTCCAGTATTCCTTCATTGCAATTTTCGTAAAAATAGTATTTCAACAAAAAGCATTAAAAAAGTTCTCGCAAATATCCTTAATGACAATATGAAGAAATAATAATTCTATTTCTTTTTGATATTTTGTTTAAAAATTCAAATATTTTATGATATATTCGCACCAATATTTCAGGATGCTTCTAGCTTTCTGTCTCTCGAAAACTCATTAGCACGTAGCCTCTAAAGTCTAATTACTAAAGCTCTCACGAACACAGGTCACCAGTTATGAATGAAAAGGAAGTGGATCCGTCCTTAATACGTAACACATATTCGATCTCATATAAAGCTCCCTATGAAACACGCCATAGTGTTCCTTGTTCTTCCTATAAATCAAGCCGAGCTGCTTATATATTTGTTCATTAGTTTCTTTCCGGCGGCGAGCGTCGCTCGCGATTATCTGGTCGATTAATCTCGAACCGGTCACCTTGACGACTTCTTCCCCGGGACCCACTGTGTGCACTGCGTCGCTTCTTCCCTCGGGATATTCGCTACTCCTGTACCCGTGTTACCAGTCGTTCGACCGACTTTTACGCTCCAAGAACGACCTGTAATCTCGAGAATTCTTCGCGAAAAACCTTCGTCTAGTGATTATTGACTTTAAATAAACGATATGTCGACTGTCTTTCATATTAAAGCTGTAGAAATTCTTGAAAGACACGTTATGAGTTTATTAACTAAACTTATAGATCACGCCGTGCCTATAAGATCTTATCAGACGAGAAAAATCTCGTGAACACTACTTATCGAAACACGTTGTCGAGAGTACATTTTTCGTGACAATTAAGAACCAACCAAACCCGTATTCTATACATAGAGTCGTTTCTACACATTGCAATTGCCAACGAAAATTATGTCGTTCGTATGAATTAATAACCAAATATAGATCTACACAGCGTTAGAAACTTTCTAATCGCAGTCGCGTGTTCTTGTTAGGTCATTTACTATGTTCTGCTATTTCAGAGATTCCATTCTCTTGAAACAGAGTTATTTTTGGAATATTCAAGATTTTACATACGTTCCGAATCACTAAACTTTTTCTTCCGTTCTCTTTTTGTCTGGAATCTTTAAAAAGGAATCCAGTGTATAATTATATAGCTTTTAAGATCGAAATTTCTTTCCCAAAGGAATGCGACTGTAGAAATATCGCGATATCTAATAACGAACAAATTAACAGAAAGCAAGACTAGAGAAACGATACCTCGTTGAATTTTTGCAGTGAACGTTCGCACTAATTGAGACATCCGTGTTACCAACCAACTCCTCTTCTTCCAAACAGCTGTCGTCCGCGAGAGAACTCGTCGTCCTCGAGTGGCAATCGGTGTATCCGCAACGCAAATCTCGATTCCCGCAATTTGCACGAGGACGCGATGGAACACAGGCTCAAAATGTAGCGTCGTACGTTTCACGGAGGAATACGACGCAGTAACAAGATCGTAATTTCACGAGTCGCACGGTTCCAGGCGCTCCTTTTTTCGAATACGTTGGACACAGAGTCGGAGTTTTAAATTAACGTGGTTTTCGGCGCGATATATCAGCTCGCGAGACCGCGGCACTCACAGCCGGTGATGGCAGCGCTCCCAAGCTGCAACAAATGACTAGCGCCACTCCTCTGACGAGAGAGTACAACCTCTGCTAATTACTCGGCGAAACGAACGAGACCTTCTCGGCTCTTATCTGCTCCGGAATATCGCGAGCGTGCGAGCCTCCTTCGGATATGAAGACCTCGACGACATGGAGCCATGTGCCTCTACGATTCTTCCGAGAGTATTAAATTGTGTTGAGAAGGTGCCACTGTGAATATCGGGAGGATGCTAATGAGAATTTTGTGAAATCCAGAATTCTGGAACCAAATAATTTTATAGTGATAGAATGTAGAGAAGTTTCAATTGCCATCGAGACATCGCTAATTTATTATAATTTATGCAATAGTAAGAAATTTATAGAGTACGATAAAAGCATACAAAGTGCACAAAAGTAAATATATATATTTGGAAGCCTTCATTTTGTTAATTTTATCATACTCCATAGGATGTAAAAGAATGCCCTATTATACTTCGGTTACTGTCAGGTGTGCGAAAGTTCATCGACATCCACATTCCGTGCACTGACTGGTACCATTATATCTCATGAGAATATACACCTACGTCTCTCTTCGTATAGTTTTGTTCCCAGATCTTTTATAAGACATGTGTGATCATCGATACCCAATATCCTAAATTTTAATCTTGCAATAATTAAAATAATTCTCAATATTTTATGCGAAACCAACTACTCGATACTTTCAATACGTAAACCACATCCACACGTTCCCCAGCCCTAACAACGAATCTCACAATAGTCTTCCAAGAAATCTTTCATCCAGCCATCGATCATCGACTATGTCAATTTCCAACGCCTCTACCTTCCACGATCCAACAGCTACACGTTTATTAAGCGACCAAGGTACTGTGGGTCCAACTTCCGGAGGAATCCGGTATCAACGTGACGATTAATCAGTTATCTCCACGGGACCGATAGAGGCGAAAGAGAGAAGGAAATATAAAGAGAAAAAGGAGGAGATGGAGACAGCGGTCGGGCTCGATGCTTCTCAGATTTATCATCGCCCGCGGGCACGGACTGCTGGGCGAGCGTGTGCATTCAATTGCCGTTGCCAGCTTATTCGTCTCTCGTTAATCCCAACCGATCGTTTGTTACCTCTTAACTTGCGATCCACGGCCAATTATTCTCGGCATTACGCCCTCTCTGCGGTCTGGTACGACGCCACGCGATTAAGCGGTCTCCGAGGCGGTCGCAGGTGGCGACCAACGCGAAACAGGAAGTCATTAACATATCCTAATAACGCGTCACCTAGCCAGCTTACTCGCGAACGCAAGTTGCTCTCGGTTGAATCGTGCGATCGATAAGGCGAACGATAAGGTGAAGGAGTAACGCGGAACGTGTTGGAATTTCTAAGTATGACGGTTTGCAAATTACGGTGTTGTAAGTGGAGACTTTAGGAATTTGAACTTGGTCGTATATTTCAAGCCTAAAGTATTTGCGCATCGTTGTATTTATTATAACATTCAAATACTGATTACTT
This sequence comes from Bombus pyrosoma, assembly GCF_014825855.1. Classification (NCBI taxonomy): domain Eukaryota; kingdom Metazoa; phylum Arthropoda; class Insecta; order Hymenoptera; family Apidae; genus Bombus; species Bombus pyrosoma. Next base: position 12,613,762 of record NC_057776.1, read on the forward strand.
AGGTTCAAGCGTATTAAATGTTGTATATTAAATTTCATATGGCTATAAAAGTTTCATACTATGAAAACGAAAATGTTTAGGATACGATAAAAAATGATGCGGTAAAAAGCAAATATGCGATCCAACATAATTTTTGTAGCCAGCACTCTTTTGCAAGAATTAACATATTGCGAAATATTAAAACCTACGAGTACAGTGGTTGTAATTTTAAAACAGAACGTACCTGTTATAATTACCTACAGTTTCTCCTGACCTAACGTTTAATCAAACATCTACCTCTTTAATTAATTCAAAATAAACTCAATGTAGAACTCTGCGATCAACTCCATCACAAACAACGAGCAAAATATTCATCGAGCGATTAAACTAGCGATAAATTCGTCATTTATCAAACGTCTTCCTATCAAACGCTTGATCAAACGCATCATTACAAAATCTTATTTACTTGAAAATTAACGAAAACCACGAAGCGAGTAATTAATCTATCACGAATAACATTCAATTCATGCTGTTCGTACTGTGGAGGTTGAGAGCGTGGGCTGTCGAGGGAGATTTGCCGGTGACGTCGATGAAGACCGTTCGACGGCGACTTCGTCGGGGCGGAACAGGTAGTTAACGTGTTAATCCAGGGGCGGTTACTCCTCGCGCTAGGTGGCTCGGCACCGTGGTAAGCAGCTTAAATTGTCAAGCAACTCGGCCCACTCGCTTCGTGGAATATCTCGATGCACGCGTATCCAACGGCCGAGTTTCCAGAGAGAAGAGGCTCGACGTCGACCCTCGACAACCTCCAGGTACTCATTAATGCGTTTAGCTGGCAGTCTCAAACGTGAATCGCCTTCAAGTAGGTCTGCTACGTCGCGAGTAATCTTCGTCGAGGTACGTATTCGAGATTACTCGAGCGAAATTCACGCACGGATTCGCCCGCAAGCTTGAAATACGCGTTTACTAAACGTTATGAAATAGAAATTTGTTTTCTTTCATTCGCTCTGACTTTAGTTTTGATTAGTACGGATGTTTTAAGGAATGAAAATTTTTTTACGTCTCTTCTCTCGTTCAAAATTTATTCAATCGCCAGGAGTTTATTTAATGAGACGGCAATTAAAAATTGTTCAAATAGATGGATTTCATATAGACGGAGCTTTGTTGTATTCTTTATATCTTTCGACAGGAGTGAAAAATATACGATATGCGAAATAAACCGAGAAAATCGTTTCTCTCGAGTAGGTCTCCTAACGCGAACTTTGAACCGAACAACGATCGTCTCTGAACGAGGCAAGTAAGTCACTCTACGGGTCATCAGACAATTTTCATTCTTTTGTCTTACGATGCTCGAACGACGCTCCCTTCGATGAAAGCGTCCTCGTGTCACAAGTGGAAATCGATTGTTCGTCGCGGCGACGCTCATCCAATACAACCACGAGACTCTTCGTTCTTGGAACTTTGTCCAATAAAAAGTTCGTATATCATGCAATCTGTCGATCACACCTGTATTTAATCATCCTTTTGCTCCCTTAACCCAAAAGTCACTCTTTAAAAAAGCGAAACTCAACCAAAACGAATACATCAGGGTGGTCCAGGACAAAAATATCGTAACAAAAGTCTGAAGAAACTTGAACGAGTAGACAATGTCGCCTTGCAGTATACCGTAAACGTTGAATAAGCGTGAACCAATCCATTAACGATCACTGCTTTCTCGATAAAAGCGACGATAATTCGAGCAGAACGGGAAAGTGGCGAGGGAATCTCGGACTCGATCGAAAAACTCGATAATTAACGGGCCGCTCGAGCGTTCGACTGCTTAATTATTAACGATCAGCCCGGTTCACTTTCCTCGCGTAAATTAAGCCAGCCGGTACACCGGTGCGTTCGATTTCCGGCCACGAAGGCGCGAGAAACGGCTAACGTCCTTTAACGCGAATCGAGGAGCTGTTTCGCGGTTGTTCGATAAGACGTTGCCGCGCAGCCGTCGCGACGCCCGTAATTAATTGCGCTCGTTTCGCCGGTAGCAGTCGTCCGCGCTTTACGTTTCCACGTAGAACTCGTTTGGTCAGATTCGTACGCTGCCGTGTGTTCATTATTGAGTTGGCGCATAGGAAATGTCGTTTTCTCCAGTAAAACTCTAACGCGTGCAGTTTCTTCGAGATATCATGTATTTAATTAGAGTGATTTCTGTGGATGTTTATATAGGTACTTCTCTTAGCTCTCGGAATATCAAGGTGGAATCATCGACAGCGTTTTTTGTCAGCAGTTTTCGTTACGAATATTTATATTATCGTAACGTTTCTATTTCTCTATATTTATTTACCATTGATGCATATAAAATATCGATGCAATTACTACTAATGCATATAAAATATCTATTTGATAAGCAAAAAGATTTTATCGAGATCTTTAAATGATCTATCTAGTTATATTAAAACATACTAAGATTAATAAAAGAGCATCGATCATAGAATTCAGAATTTTTCCAACATTTGTTCCAGTTTTCTTCTTCGTTCTTTCTCTACTGACTCGTTAGAATGTACTAAAAATTCTTACATACGAATCGAAAAGATATATAAACCTATCTGAAGCCAACAATTAATCGATTTTTTTGCGCAAACGCTGTAGTCAATTTCCATAACTGTAATTACAGCGTATCTTTCAGCAGTCCGTACTCCCTGCAGCCCGAGTTTAACTCATCAACTCCAATTTAATGTTTGCTTTACAAACTTCCCCCGCCTCTTCGTCGACCCACCTGACCAATCGCGTACCATTTCAAGCAGCTCGTTTAGAATCGCTAGATCCTTACAAACGATTCGTTTGATTAATACCAGCCGTGCAAAAAACTAATCTAACGATGATCAGATAAAACCATCGAACACAATCTCCGACCAATCGAAAACTGTCTTCGGCGTGCACAAAGAAAGAATGCGTCTCTATCTGAGTATTGAACGTTGCCTGATTAGTAAACGTCGCCCCGAAGCAATCGGCCAATATCATAGCAACAACGTGAAATGTTAATCGCAGAGACTGGTCGCGAAGCGAGAACAGACGCTTCATCGCGCACCAGCGAACAGCCAAAGGGGGATAAGCAGTTCTCGGGTTGATATCCGCCGTTGATTCGCTTATCCTTTGGATTAAAGTAAATAAAATTCGCTGATGATTAATTTAACCAACTTCTGATCGAAGGATCGCTCAAATGTTGGCAAACTTAAGAGAATAGCGCGCGAATAGTTCGTGTTGACGCGCGCTGTACTACTCCGTATTTTTGAATTTTATAAGTCCTAGGCTTTGTTGTAATTGTACAATGAATCATTTAAATTCTATGAGTTCTGTTATTTCTAATCTGTGTAAATTTCATTAGTGTAGTTCGATTGTGCGCGAGACAATGTTAAATTGTATCCCTAAAAAATAGTAATTCTTTAAAAAGGATAATAAAGCTGCAAATCGTGTGATAAATACGGGGCGGGATAATTCTAATTAATGAGAAGGTGAACCGCGCGGCCAATCGAACATTCGCACGGTTAATATCGGTTACGCGACTGTCGATTACACAGCGACTATTTCATCGTGATACCACGGCCCGACCATGGAGCGTGCTTTTCTATCTTGTCTTAATTACACACGGGTCTCGAAAGGCGTGGCGAGAGAGCTCTGGACTCACTTTGTCGGACCTGATGCAACTACGTAACGATCTACAGCAATGACCGGTGTAGTTACTTTACTGTATGGGTGTTACACGCGTTTCGTGGAAGAGTTCAGCCCCGGCGGAATATTGATTATCAATTTCAAAAGGGGAAATTGAAACACTGGTTGGTTTCGATGTTTAACTGGTACACGGATCTGGGCGGTTCGTTTAAGGCAAATGGATGGATGTTTTAATACCGGAGGTTGTACAGAGGAGTCCGCTGTGTTTTTGCTTCGTTTTCACATCTACTTTCGCTGGGAACTGATCTTGATTCGAGTATGATCATTAACGTTATTAATTGCCGCGTTGATTTAGCTTTTACGAGCGGTAAGAATCTCTGAATAAAATGACCAACAAGGCTAATAAGACTGTATCTATAATCGATACTATATACGATATTAATGCTATAAATCGATATTTAGAATATATTGTACTATCTTTTCACGCTTATATCAACGTGTCGAATCGACAAGAGTGGAGGGATTAAACGAAGTAATTCCAAGGAAATCTATCAGTTAGATATCCAACTTTTCCTTCGCAGGATCGGATCCTGTTATATCCGGCATCGACAAACAGTTATCGTCGATCACGTCGATTATCGGCGGACCATGGGAAAACGTGATTTATTAAGCAGGCTTCGTGGCCCGGCCGCTCACTGACCTGCCTCGTTATCCTTATCGACCAAACAGTATCGTCGTAGGGGCAACTTCCTGCTCAACGACGTCACGTCCACGTCCCTAATAAGATTGCGTGCTTGCGTTTGTTTCTCTCGCGAGGATGTGCGCGTATTTTTTCCCGTCACAGCCGGCGTAGCCCTCTCTTTCCTTTTTATTTCCTTCTTTCTTTCTTTCTTTATTCAGCCGTGCTTTACGTGGTGAACATGAGCAAACGAGTGGAACACGTGCCTCGCATATTCACACCTTGTCATACGCGATACCTCGCCTTTGAACATCTTTCTTTTGATCGTGACACCTTTGACTCCTATGCATTACTGTATGCGTATATAAAGCGTCTTTGTATCTTGACAGTGTTCGTATGTTGCCAGTGTCGGTGTCTTGGCAGTGTTCGTGTCGGTGGTTGAAGCAAGATTTCGAGACGAGGTGGGCATTAATGTGATGAGTAACGCGGTGAACGTTATGGGAATGAACGTTCGTTAGCGAGACTGAATGAAGCTCGGGGCTGAATGGGGCTGGCTGACGAGGTAGGAAGGAATTCGCGAAATTTTTACATGTATTCACGGCGTTAACCAATTTTCTCAGGTTGATTTTTAATAGTTGGTTATCTAACATTCCAGGAAACTAGCTAGCAATCAGAAGTCGAGGCAGTTAACAACTGGCACTTAAACTAGTCAGCGCCATTAATCAATCGGAATCAACCTGGAATTTAGAAGCAATCAAGCTTCAGCTTACGATCAAAGCGATGTATCTTCCGCCAATAATTAAATCTTCCGACCAACTGCTACAAATTACCTTCTTAATTATCTTCAAATAATTACGTAAGAAAAACGCTGGTTTCTATGCTACTATTCTTATACATGAAGTATCTGGCTCTCTCTTTAGATAGTTTTTCGAAGATCGACGAGCTTCAAGATTTTTTCAGCGTCAGAGAAATTGTGATAACAAAGAGAAGACAGACGACGCACTGTTTAGCATAACGGAGCGACAACGCAGGATCCAGAGTACCTGGCACACCCACCTTGATCCTGGGTGGCAGGTCGTTGGTAATAACCCCATAGGTAGACCACCACGAAAGCGCAATCTGCTCTTAATGGCGGCAGCCGCCGTAAGATATCGCGATACCAGTTCTCCTCGTGTCCACGACACATTCGTACGCACTACACGAAGACAGAATCGAGACAAGTGGTGTGTTTATGTGGCGAATTCTATATTCGAAACCGACTGATTTTCTTTTTCACTTTTCGTAGATACGAGAGAAACTTTATGAACTAGATGAGAAACGTAGAACGAGTTTCGCTGCTTCGCTTTGTATTTTCTAGTGGGAATGGTAATTCCAATGGTCTGTAATTTAAATTAGTAGAAATAAATAATATCCAACCGTAAGATATATAAAATTTACCAATATATGGAATAGTGTAGTGTAATGGAAAAATAAATTTGTTAATCTACGTTTTCAGGTTAACAGGTTAGAGTTGAATGCTTTGCCGGACAAATTAAAATTTACGAACAAAAACGAGACGTTAGAATCGCAGGGAGGAAGTCGGATGCTTTCGCAAGGAAAAGAGGCTTGCATAATTCAACGCACCCTCGTCAAAATTAGAATTTTAAACCTGGGAAACATCCGGTACGCGAGAATGCACGACCAACTTTACGAGCTCGAAAAAATATGGTAGTTACCTTGGAAACCTTAAGCTTCTCGTTTATCTTAGCGGAGCGACAAGATGTATCTACGCGGAAAAGAATCAAAATCAGAGATCGTGTCTGCTTACGATTTGGAACATTACGAACCCGCAACAAAGTTTTTATATCCCCGATTATGTACAAGCTGGGTCGTCAAATTCTGTCGCGTAGTTCTTCTAATTAAAATAATCGATTAAAGTTAAAACGTGCGCCGTGTGCTTCTAGGTTCCAGTATCAGCCATAAGTATTAGGACATTCACTTCTAACATTTATATATAAATTCAAAATCATACATATTCAAAACATCATAAAACATATAACGATGTGTATTAGAAAATAACGCGATCTTCGGTTCAGCGAAAGGAGAGCCAAGCCCTGCAAGATCTAATGGCGCTCTAATGCCACCAAGCGCGTCGTTTTGTCCGCTCACGATTCGTTTCGCGCGCGAATTCACCGGCACGCACGCGCGTGAGTAATGCGCGCACGCCTACGCGTCAGACCGCGAGAACGTTCGCGCGGACACGCCACACCGTGGCTAATAGACCACTGCGTGCTTTGCAGAGGAGAAAACGCGTGGGCGTTGGCCTCTCGATGGGATTACCTCGCCCCCGCGATCGGAACCCGCGCGTGTCTGTCGCGCTTTCGCCTAATTAGCCCTGATTACCGCTTAATCGAACCGGTAGCCTAATCTATCTATGCGCATTCGACAACCAAATATGGGTTTTTTAAAATAATACCGAGCGATGCATTTGTTAGGCTTGAGAAGTTATTCTTAATTTATCGTTGGAAATTTTCTAACCCTCAAATGGATATAAAGTATCGACTGAATTAATAGAGAGAAATCATTGAGATCTCTGAAGAAACCTCATTAATACTCGAAAATCCAGAAAATTCTCGTCCACGCCCTTTGTGCTTACAAATCGTACCGCTCTCGTCAACAAGCAACCGACTTGTCGTTCGCGCCTCACTCTACAGCTTGTTCAAAGGAGGAAGCTCCTGGCTGGCACGCGAGAAGCCATACACGGTCTTCATACGGGTCAACGAGCCCGCGTTTCTTTCTCGCCTCGATCAAAAGGGGTGAGCTTGTTTTTCCATCGTGCGCGTAATCGCCTCTTTCGCTTAAGGAGAGAGCTCGCAAGACTCTCGCAGCGTCTCACCGGTGTGGCAAGTGTCACGAGACTTCTCTTCCATCTACTAACCATCCGAAAGACGCGCACCTGCGCTTAATCCGATTACCGGTCGTGTATCGACCAAGAATCGCTCCAACGAAACCGAGATTGCGTTTCACGGGTGTCGCGTGCGTCGCGCGAGTCGCGTGACTGAACGCTACACGGCCGATCCTCTGTTTACGCTTTGCGCGAACCAATTTCAAGGGGAACTCGAACTCGCTTTCCATTCCGTAACGACCGTTTAACGACTGTTCGAGATACGATCATAGGATTCCTCGAAGCTGAACAACCCGTGGACATTAATCTTCGGACACGTCGACGGGGATCTCGTGGCTCTCTCGGAGATTGAATTAGAGGATGATTGGGCAGAGGCAGGTGGCAGGTGATTGGTCGTTGGTTCGCCAGTGCTCGACGTTTTATATTTGAAAGTAAGAGTATATGGGCTGTAAATTATTTCATTTTCGTGACCGTCTCTTTCATAATTTTATTTTAAGTGGCCGTATGTCAACGTAGATTCGAATCTTCGTCATTGTGACAGGGCGGGGGCAGATTTTACGTTTATTTATTCTTGGAGTAGTTTTCAAACGTATTGAAGCAAGAGTCGATCGTACTCATCTATCGTTACCGGTGCTCGCTTATAGGTTACATTAGCGTAGTCCAGAAATGTTTCAAGCCAAAACTGTCCGAACCTTTACATTCATATCTCCCTTGAAATGTCTCAATCCATTTTTTTTTTTTATCCTTAAAGCAATCAATCTCGATACCTGACCAAATGCACGACCACATAGTATCTCTGGCAGCAAAAATATACAACAACATGTTCCTCAATTTATTCATCATCATCCCCAAGACCAGTCCTATATCATCATGCGGCAAGAAACTGCCCTTATGATCCTACACGAAGACTTCTCCAAACTATAAATTCGAGATCAATATAAAGAAACGAACGGCGAACGATAAATCGAACCGGTATACCCAATCAGCCGGGACGTTTGCAACGAGTCGTCCCACGCTGCCACTAAAAATGACGCTCGTATCGCGAACGGCGATAGTTATCGAGAGAGTGGAGGATCTCGTCTCGAACTCGCAATGTGGTTTCGCGTTCGATTGTGAACGGCGGGCCCGTTGCTCTTCCTCTGGCCTGCATGACGATAAATCTTAATCCAGCTGTAAACTGGACAAAACGGCGAACAATCCATCACTAAAAACGTCTTCCTCCCGGAAGCCAGGCGAGATTATTCTTGTGGGGGCCGCGCCAGCCGCGGCGGCTGTACGTGAGCATCGGAAAGGTCAAGAGAGGGAGGAAGGGAGAGACGAAACGCGCGAGCACAAGCGAGTGGATGCTGCCCAAGGAAATATACATGTTCGGTTACTGGCTTCGCTTTCCATCGTTAATCACGGTAGTAAATTAAACGGATCCCGATGCATCATTATCTCCATAGAATTACAACGTTCCGACGGAGTCGAGCCACGAAACTCGAGTCGCGCGGCCTTTACCACCTCTTAACTCGATAACGCTTCGCCCAATGGAATCGTCTGGCTTTTGTAAAGACACGTGGAAAATGATACCATTGAGAAATGGGTAAAACAGGTGGCTGTCTATGCTTGAAAGTTGTTAAGGTAATAAGATAACAAAAAGTACGTCTTATTCTATTTAGACCATTGAAATCCTTGAAACTTCTCATGAGATCTATGCTACTCGAGAGCTATTAACGAATAGCTAATTCTGAACCATTCGTTTTTCAGAGTTCGAGGAAATTACTATGATCGGAATGATCGATGGATTTCGAAGTTATCAATTTGTCTAATAGTTCAAGTGACAAGAAGGTGGAAAATAACTACGAAACGGAGTATGTTTAGCGACAAAACCTGTTAACAATTACGTAGTTACATTTAAACCGTTAATTCTCTTTTACGTTCCATCGATATCGTCTTTCCAACATTCCACACGCCAACATACCTATTCGTCTTACTATCTCCGCATCGATTTTAAAAGACATCCTTTCCTACTCGACAGACGAATTCCAAGATAAAGGTAAGGAACGCGCGGTTCTAATCGGATTTGCCCGAGGTATCCGGTCGTCGGACCACCCGGACGAATGGAAAGCACATCAACGGTCCCGTGATAGCCGGGCAACAGCTCGATGACTAATGGTCCCAGTTGGCAGAGAGCTTGCGGAGAATTCAGCCGGCTGAACGATCCAGTGAGGATCGTGAATCCATTGAGGAACTACCTGGCATTTACTCGTAACGACCTTTTCGTTCATCGGCAACTGTTAATGGAGTGAGTCTGATACGACCAAACAAGCGTCTATTAATTCTGCTTTTACGTGCCTTTAAACGTGTTCCGCGAAACAATCGCGCGCGTGTCCACGTTTAAGTCCCTTGCTTGTGCAACGAACAGCGCATCGTTTGAATAAACGTAACTGTGATTCGTCGCTGTTCTACTATCTTCGTGTTTTCATAAAACGATCATTATGGATGATCTTTAACAACGAATTACGTATAGGATCAAAATTTGAACGAAAGATTTGTGAAATTATACAACGTTTAAGGGAATCATTGACTAAGAAATTCTTTGAACGTTTCGAAGAAACGTGTTCATTAAAGAAACATCTAGACGCTTGAAATGTACTGTAATCTATAAGCGCAAATCGAAACGAAATTTCATACTTCAATCCATTCTACTCGCTTCTTTGAAGGAAGTAACTTATTCCGAAGTGGCTGTCTCCATTCATCTTGGCTTCTGCATGTTGCTTAACTCATGCGGAACCCATTTGTCCATTTTCCTTCCTATTTGCAGTAAGTGACGAATAATTCTAGAATGGCTTGGTATCATTTGAAATATTATCTTTCTTAATGTTTGCCGTGGATTATTTTCAATAATTTCTCTCAAGCCATTATCGTCGATGGCATTTTCCAGCCTTTCCCTTGACTTATCCACCAATGAAAGATCATCGATCTTAAATTCTATAAATCAACGTTCATTTATCTTAACATATACAGTGTAGATTCCTTTAAATGTTGTCTTCATACATCCAACAGCTTCTACGATACATTTCTTCAAACTCAAACTCGCAAAAGTTGTGAATATCCCCATGGTTCGTAACGTTAATTGATAAAAGTTTAACGATTTCAATCATTTTAACGTATGTATATATTTTCTTTCTATATTATATTTCATTTCTTCTTCGTTTTACGGAAACGACATCACAGAAAATGCTACATCGAACCGAATTGAAACTACGATATCCGCATGCTAAGTTCTAACCAGTACGAGTACTCGATTCCTGGTAAACATTCCCACACGACACAGGAAATCAGCAACTATCCCAATTAACTGAAAAATGGTATCAAAACATAGTCTCGCTGCTCTGTTCGTGCCAGCATTCTTGGCGATGCTGCGCGACGTTTCCCCATACCGAACAATCTTCTCGCCATCAAAAACATCGAACCGCTTCCTCGTCGCTGGCTCCGCTGGCACGTTCGTCCCTGAACTTCGTCCCTCGTCGTCGCGGAACGTCCGCGCGAATAAAAGGCGACGGGATCTTCTCCGGTTAGCGGCGATAATCATCGCTCGACTCCGAACAAGAACGAGCCAGGGGCCGTGATTCCAGTTCTTCTGGCCTGCTACGGAACGGGAAGCAGCAAAGACAGAAGCTGCGACAGAGAGGACGACGCTCGTCGCGAAGATCGCGCGTTAGCAACGAAGCGAGAGTGAAGACCGGTCGCGAAATTATCCAGGGTATTGTGCAACTGCTGCCGCGCTCCTTCGGGCTATTTTTGCCGCGACCAGAAAAATGCCGCTTCTGTGTGTTCTTCGCAAACTCCGGTTCCAGCGTTGTTTCAGAAATTTGGTAGAGTAACGGGATAAGGTGTCTCGTTATTGGATTAAGGGATTTATGTATTTATAAGAAATGTGAAAGTGTATCGAATTTACGTAAAATACTTCTGCCACGCCTGTGCGTTCTTCGGTAATTTCGTTTCCGAGAATGTTTGAGAAAGTGGGAAAAGTAACTCGACGTATTATAGATATTTTAATAGGTTCGCTGTGACCGGTTATGTGATCTTGAGACGGTGAAAACTTTGTGCTTCAATTTTATCTTAACGACCAAATCCATTTTGGACCAAAAGCTCTGTCGGATCTAATTTTCCACTGCTGGAACTCGCTCCTCGAATTTCGTAAACGTCACATCCTCAACTTCCATTTCCTCGTCCGTGTTATTTTCAGGAACATCGTCGGGCGCCACGGAACTTTCGCCAATTCAATTCCCAATGCGTCTTTAACCGAGACAGCCTGAAACTCGAACATCGACCAAGCCAGACTATTATTTCCGATCGTCAGATATCGGCATCCGGGGTAAGCGTGTTTTCCAGGAACCCGTACATGCCCTCTTCGACGGGGGAAAAAGAAGGAAAAGGAGGAGAGGAAGGCGACTGCTAACGACGACGACTACGAAGACTGTCGAGAAGTCCTCGAAGAAGTACAAAGAGGAAGACGAAGAGAAGAAAGAAGAAACGAAATGACGAGGTAGAAGAGGACACTGGATGCACCGATGTGTCCTCCAGGTAGCAGGTCGCGTGGCCTTCGACGTGCACGGAATGGTGCGTGCTCCACGAATCGATCGCTTCGAGAGAAGATCGAAAAGAAAGGGAAAAAAAGGTAGATCTCGAGCGTCGTGTGTCGTAAGACGACGAAGTCGAAGAAAATCGCCGGTTCTCTGACGGCAATTAAACTCGAATCGGGGAAGACCCTCGTCGGTGGTTCGGTGATTTCGCCGGAAGCAACGGGGGTCTTCTACCTCCCTGTGCTTAAGAACCGGAGCCGTGCCATGGTCCGCGCTAATGACCGACTTTACGATGAAAAAGTAGGCAGTTTTTTTCCTAAAGCGATTTCGTGCATGTATGCCGAGATAAGGATGACAGTAAATAGGGGTTATTTCCATGATTTTGCAGCCGCTTATGGAAAATATGTAGAATTTCTCGACACATAATCACAGGGATGATCGATCGCAGGGAGCGTCTCGTCTTCATTAATAAATAATTTTCGTGCAAAATTTTTTGCCATGTTGTAAAATATTTTACATATTTTGCGTATTTTATTCGCGTTACCGCTAAAACTTGCTTCGACATTTTCTGTCGTGCTCTCCTTTGATTTGAATCCGAGACGTACACGATGAATGTGTTCGATCAGATCGTCTATCTATCGGACAAACTCCGTTAAAATCTGCCAGCAAAATTACCGACGCATTTCCCTTTTCGAGGATGTCAGCAAATATCCCAGCTATCCATAGAGTGGAAACGTATCGATTTACGGACTCGAAACCGTGGATGTTTAAGAGACTAAACAAACACGCGGAGAATCCTGAGGGAATTCCTCGACGCGACGGAAGAGCGATAGGCTCGCGACGAGTCGCCACTTCCTAGGCGATCAGGACGAATCATGCAATATGTATGTTCGATCCGTCAGAGACACGGTTCGAGTAACGAACCATAAAACTCGTTTTTGTGCGATGAAGGACTGGTTCGAGCCGCTCTTTTTACCATCGCGCAATGACTGGCGGCCTTGCTTCTTTACAAATTGATCGTGTCAGAAAATCAGGGTTCGATGCGGCGAGACCGCGTCCATTTGTCCAAACGATTCACCACCCTCGTGTATATTCGTGACTTTGGAATTTCAAAGTTGCTCGTCACGTCCCTTGCCTTTGGTCTTCGAGTTTATTTAATCGCAAACGACTATTTTCACGTAATACGAATTACGATTCGCTTCTCTTGAACTTACGAATGATCTTACGAAGAATTATCTTCACGCGGTAATTCGACGATTTTCTATGCTTTCACGCAGAAGTCGCACTTTCACACATGTCGCTGAATTACGAAGCTTCACGTGGGCGGCGACACTTCTCCGCACTTAGACCCGCGAAATACGAGCGCGCGGAGTACTTGAACACCTGGAAACTGGTTCGCGGAAATGGCGATAACGGAGTTTCGCCGATCTTTACGATAGACCTGCCGGAATCCGGTAGTTGTCGCGTGAGACCTGACAGAAACGTTTGCTTTATTATGTTGTTCCTCGTTCTTTGATTGTAATAGCGCACACCGATATAGATCTAACGTAATCTTCTTATGGTAAAGAATCATTATGAAAGACATATACATTCGTTAAGTCCTAAGCTTCAAGTTTTTATTCGCCAATTATGTAATTCTGAGTTTGAGAACCGAAACTTAAAAAGCAGTCAACTTATCCACTTGAATATTTCTTCCTTCTCCTCATCGATATATTTGTTAATTACGTGATTCCCAGTTCAAGAATCCAAACGCAGACAGCGCTCGTCTTATCTATACGTTTCTTCCCTCTACTCATCGATACTTGTCAAAAAGCAACGACGATGTCGCGTAATATCATCAACTTTATCCACGAGAACTTCGATCGTCACGATTATTAACAACTTCTTTCTGCATCTATTTCCTAGACAAAATTCTACGATCTTGCAAAATTGTTCATAAGAACTTTAAATTATTACCTTCATTCTAATTATCACCAATTTCTTCGTCCAACCTTTCCCTTATTTTCCCATTGAGGTTCACCGGAGGGTGAAGAAAAGTCTTACAAATATTCAAAGGCTCGTGCGCAGCCGTTTCCCTGACTGGTCCGCTTCCCCTCCATTTTCTCGTCATGGGGCCCCCTACGGAGGCGCGTTACGGTCCTCGCGACGAGCGCCGCTTTCTCCGTGATTCTCCTATCGGATCTTTATTGGCTGATCAGCTCCATGCGCCACGGTGACATTAAAACACGTCGGATCGCACCTCGACGCTCTCTAGAAGAAACGATCAGGCTACGGAACGTATCTCCGGCGAGTGATTTCCGTGACGCGGTCCGTTGCACTCGTCGTCGAATCTTTCCACCATCGCTCTTATTGTCCCATTAAACGCGAGGTTCAGAGTTTAAATTTCGCGCGGTCTATCCGTGCCGGGCCTCTCGGCGCGCACGCGCGATCCAACAGATAATTAAGCTTTCTCTGACTTATTTCTGCCGGCCGGCAGAGACGTCGATTTCGATTTCTGCATCCGAACCGCGTCTCGAGAGTTTGCATGTTTATTGGCACTTATTTACCGAACGGTGTGCAGCCGCGTAGCGGGACACAGTTGTTAAACGGGCTCGCGTTAAAATATGGGGAAGATACCAGGATCTCTCGTAGTGGAAAGTTCAGTGAATATCTCGCCTGGAGTGATACACGAGTTTCGAACGTCCATTTGGATAATTGAATTCCGATATCCTATTTATTGAAAGCTGTCACCTGGCTAACTGGTATTCCAGGAATGGTTTCCACTTCCGCTTCAACCTTTTTTCGTCGCACGACGTTTCCACGATTCTTCCATTGACCCTCTCGTTTCGACGATGTAAAATTATATACCGTTGTTTAATCAACCATCATAGATTTGTTATCAATCAAAGGAAATTTTCTTTTTAATTCGACTTGTACTTGAGAAATGACAGAAGAACGAAGTTTAGGCCCGAAAAATGATATACAAATCATTATGGTTGTTAAATGATTGGGATCAAAGGAACGTTAAAACGAACGAATTGCGGAATGATCGAAAGAGACTGTGACGATCATCTTCGAAGAGTTTCAAGTTGTTATTGAGAAAAGGGAGATGCGTAACAGGGTGACTGAATCAAAGCGTCGAAGCGCGAAAAGGCGAATCTCGCGAGAGAAACAAGCGCTTCTACTCCACTTGTTCATTATTCGATAAAACGTCGCGGAAACGATAAAGGTGACACGATGAATTATACACTGGGACGCGCTGCATCGTGCTCGACAAAGACACAGCGGTGTATCCTGGTTGTCAGGGAGCCTATACACGCGATAATATACGGCGAACGCTCTTTTGTACGTTAATGCGCGACGTGTATCCTGATTTATTTAAAAGCGCCGCGTGTATCGCCCGTGGAAAGTAATTACGCAAACTGAATCGCCAGTTTCGATGAAAGGAATGCTGCTATGATTCCCGTAAAAATAATATCCTGTTTCGGAATTCGAATTTTTATCGTACACCTCGTGGGTGTTCGTATCCTACTTTTCAAAGTTGGAAAGTTGCACGAACGTTTAGTGGACCTGTTACTTAAAATTAAAATTTCCCACACAATTGTACTTCAATAGCCTGATAATTCCAAAGATACAAACATACACGGAATACAGAGAATATGCAGAAATATATAAATTATCCAAGAGATTTAAAGCTTTAAGATCTCCGTTTGCCTGAGAAACAACCGCAATCCGAAAACCTAGGTCCAATTATTTCCAATGATCTAATTCGACAATTTTGCTAAACAAGTCGTCGAAATTCGAAGGGAAGCCATCTCTGGTGGTGGGGCAGCGTCCTTGAGCGAGCAATTGATTCCTCGCGCACAATAGCGGAGCCCTAGCGGGTGGTAGCGGCGCGTTAGGAATTCTCCTCGCCCACGTGGCCGCTGTAAACCACGTTCTCGCTTTCGATTTCCTCTGGAACGCTCTCGGTTTCACCGTCTTCTCTTCCACAGACAAAGAAAGAAAAGACAAAAGAAACATAAAAAAAGAAGCATCCGCGAACGCTATATCAATGGGACAGCGATGATCGAAACGCGATAAATCCGCGGCAGGATACGGCGCGTAGTCCAGGTTTGATCGTGCGATGCGGCTTGTTCTTGGTGGACAGGGAAAAGGGTCAAAGGACGAAAGCCACCACCGTGGGATCCCGGTACGAGATAAACACCGGCTAGGGAGAGCAAATCGGAAAGGAAGGAGAGCCGGTCTCCGGTTCCCCGTCCGGTTTCTAATGCCAGTCTTCCAGGAACCCGTGGAACGTCGAGATCGTTCGAATATATGAATGTCTTATGAGGGAAGTACACAGTGTCCGCGGGGAGACAAAAGGGAAAAAGAGCGCGACCGCCGGGTCCACGGTGGAAAAGTAACGAACAATTCCACCAGTTCCCCCTTTAGGGGAGCAGATTCGAATCTTTGTGAAATATTTTATGCGGAAACGGATCTACCATCGTCTCGAACAGCAACTATTGGCTGGAGTAAAGGGATGCCAGGAACTTTGCTAGAATTCGAGGATACGTTTCTGAGATTTTAATTGTTTTCCGATATATTAAGAATACATGGAACTGCTAGTACCTTTAGCCATACGTGATAAGAATCGTGATATTTTGTGAAAAACGCCACACTTATTCATCTTACACCTTCTTTATATTTATTTTCCGCGAGGAATTCTTCCCCAAACCACATACCAAGAAAGAAACTGCTATTCCATAAATCATACGACGAGGAATGTCTCCGAATTTTCTCGGAAAAGAAACGATTTCGTAGATTCGAATTCAGGTTACAAGAAAATTCCGCCACGATCCACGAATCACGGGGTATTGTCTGCGCTTAATTAGAAAATCCAAAACTGCGAGACTAAATCCAGAGGAGAACCGCTTAACGATCTATCGAAAATGTCGCACGGCTGATCGTATCCGGCGGCGTGTCTCCGTTTCCTTGCGTTTCTCACGAGGCTCGTGCAGAAAACGAGGGCCCGAGCTGCCACGAAATCGGTCAGGGAAACTAGTGCACCAGAGCCATGGAACGGTGACACGACGAAGACGACTATCGACGCCGACGACAACCGGTGAAAAGACGAGAACCGTGCAGCCCGGCCGTGCTATCGGCGTGACAATCCCATAATAATGCCACGGCCTCGTGGCTCGCATATATACGGTGTAACTTTTCAAATATCGTACACTGTTTCCATGGTAACGAAGGATGAAACGAATTGCAGATCTTACGGGTGACCTCTTTTCAATTCAACGTTTGTTGCGTTTATGCTCGAAATAGCTATTCACTTTGTACATTAACTTTTTACTAAATACAATATGTTCGCAGTAAATATCTTGTGACTTTTATATAAATCCGCATAATCACGTGGCAGTCGTCTTTGGTACTAATGAAATTTAAAAATGTTTTACATAACATTATAACGCTATATACAACATTGTAGGTATTCAAGTACCTTCGCCAACCGGTGTATATTATTGTGTATTATTGCACGAGGACACCTTGTGTGTGCGAAATCCAAGGACAGTTTAGACGGCGAGGAAAGGAGGTAGAATCGGCCACGAGGATCGGCAGATGGAGAACCGTGCGATCGTGTGACGGGCATCGTGTCGACCGGTCACGGTCTGAGACCCCGCCGGGACCAGAGGGATTTACCTTAGGCCGCGTTCACACCACCCTCTTATGATTCACCGATTCGCGTTCGATGCATCTCGTCGGTTTCTCCTCGCGCTCGTGTACTCGCCTCTCGACGAATGTGGAGCATCGACACAAGCAACGAACACCGGCAGACGAAAACGTCGCTTTTCCCTTTCCCCCGGCTGTTTTACAAGTCTAAACACGGGAACGACTGGAAACATCCGCGAATCGAACAAACAGACACCTCCGATTCCCACGAAAAACCAGGATGCTTCTTTACCGGTTTTCACCCTTAACCGGTGATATTTAAATGCCTCGTCGATTCAACTACCGCCAATCATCGTAATTGTTGGTTGCACGTGTCAGAAGTAACTCGCAACTTTTTCCATTATCGTATACCCACATGCACAGACACAACAAACTTGTATCCTCTCTTTTTTTTTTCTTTGCATCCACGTTCACGTTACGCGTATACTCGTATAATTGGTAAGAGAGATATGGTCGTAAAATTGACGATGAGTAATGTGATAAATGTTATTGAGCAAGAAGCGATGGGAATATCGTAGGTTTTTAATGAAACATTAAGAATTTAAATTACTCTATTAGTGATATTTCTTCCTACTAAACCCATCACGTTAGTCTTAGGTGTGATTACATCCATACGAGTGTTTGTATCTTATAATCTCGTTATATCCTTTCCATCGACTGTACGATCTCTCATCCACCATTTTCTGGCGTTTCTTTTCTCCGACGATCACGTAGAAAACTGGAGGCCGGGAACATCTTAGTTTCACGGTGTCGATATCGAAAAGCTGGTCCCGGTGAAATCGTGTGACCAGTGACATTAACCGATGACATTAGGTCAATCGTCTTCTCGAGAGTCGATATTCGCGAGGAACGTGACCAATAATTCCGATCTCGGGATTCATTATCGACCTTTCGGTCCCAGCTGGTACGTGTCCCGTGTGCTTGACCACTCGATGCGAATCGTGACGAGACGCCGGAAAGCGAAAAGACTCCGCCTCCTCCGCTACCACCGCCGCCAGGCGGCGTGAACACGTACTTAAGATCGTTGCTCGACTTAACTGGAATCACGTAGCGGACAAGTTCGAGAGCGTTTCACGACTCTGCTCGCTTCGCTGCGCCCGGCACACCCACGTTTTCGAGTCTGTCGACGATGACGACCAAGTACTGTGAGTGCATATACTTGCAACATCGACGGATTAAGCGCCGGAGGGTATAGCGAGCGAATTAGCTGCCATTCGCGGCGATTCAGTACGAATAACAGACTGACTCGATGGTGGAACGAAACGTTGGGATTTCAAGAACACCGGGAAGATATATTTAGCAAAAATGAGAAATTTTGCGCTTAAAACGGAAACTTGAATACGGTGAAAATATGAAATTTCTTGTTCGAAAGAATAAACAATTTACAAGAATTGAGACGTATAATAGACCAACGACGTGATATCGTTGCGATTGTATTGCACCTATATCGTACTATTAAGGTTCATATTTATAACAGCAAGAGGAACGAGCACGAAATTAATATCTGAGGAATTCGACTTGGTGAGGGTTCGCGGAACCGCGTGTCTAAAAAATGCAGAACGCTTGATATCGGGGCTGTAATAAACACGTTATCGTAATGCCGAGGATTCCTGTTTCAATCCTGTTGTCTTTCCAGAAGTATACACACGGCAAGCAGAGATCCCGACGAGTATTATCATTTATCTACGTCTCGATGGCACGACATTTATCTGACGCAGGAGGGATATACCCGTGAGAATGCATCCTGTTGCATCGACGATGCGTAACTTTGCTACGGTATCGTCCAACATCTCTGGACATCTTTGAATTTCGAAACGTTCCACGCTTCATTTCCCTTACTCCTTTCGTGAATTGCAATTTCAAAGTTAACTCGTGACGATTAAAAAGCGAGACCCAAAGAATTTTTATTTTCCATTTGCATTGAGAGAACCAAGTATCCAGAGTTTGGTATAAAAGACAGATATATCCGAAGTAACGATCGAGTACAAGTGATTTTACTAATATTTTCTTTGTCGTGATTTCTTCGTTGCGCAAAATCATACGAACAAACGTCTCGTTAATCTTCATTATGTCCCTATAATTATGACATCTATATATGCAATATTCTCGTTATTCCGTAAGCATCAGTCATTTGGCACATCGAGCATGGAAACTTATCGATCATTCGAGCAGTCTCATCGATGAAACAAACGACCCTGCTTCGAATCTCGTAGTTGCAGCAGACGTAGCAGTTCCAATCAGCAATTTCAATTCCTTTTGCGTACCATCTTCAATCAAGCAGAATAAATCTGTTCCAAATAGCCAACATCACCGTGTTCCTCTTAATGAGACAGCTGAACATATGAACGGTTCATTATACTTTCCTAACATTTGATGCACACTAGAGGAACTCATTAACTCAGCGAAAGTTGCCTCTTTTACTCGACAATTTTTACAACGATTGCTAAAGGAAATTCTTACTTGCTCTTTATTCTAACACTCAGTCGGGAACATTAAACAATGTCGTACCAATATCGATGCCAAACGACGTAAAACAAATGATCAGATTGACGAAGAGCAGCGACGAAGCGATCGACTATCGTTTTTCAGGTCGTCGCGCGTGACGGAACACCGGCGGCACTTGGAAGGGCGCATTCGCGAGAGCGGGTGAACGCGACGCGACGTGGTCTGGTGGCGGCCACGCTGGCTGCCACGGAATATGCAAAACGCCGTTCGTTACGCGCTCGCATAAAAAACCGTCTAATGCCGCGCTCGACTGGCAGCCGTGCACCACGGGAACGCCGTGCTTGCCCGTTGTTGGTAATTACGCGTTGCAAAACAGAGACACGACATCGCCGACCCTACGACCCCTTCCAACTCTGCTCAGCCTGCTCGGAATCGGAGAGCCTGCGCTCGACTCGCTCCAAACGATCACGAGGACGAGCTGCTGGATCGACCCATGGTGTTTCTTTCGATCGACACTTCAATGTCTTTTAAGTGATTTTAGGGGTAAAATGGCAACACAGAATCTGATTAATATAGAGAAGCGAATAATGCTAATTTAAATGGAAGGTGTGTGAAACGTTATATCGCTAATGCTGGTTAGATAGTATTAATTTATATACGCGAGAGAAGACGAATGAGGTTCTTCGAGGCGAGGAAGGTTAAGAATGCGTCTTTTGAAACTTAGAATTAGCAAAATGAATCGTTGAAAAGACGATGCTGTTATTTAATTAATTCGACGTTTCTTGGTTAATCGGAAACTGAAGAATACAGTTGTGACGTATTATCAAAAAAATTGAGCAATTCACTGAATCTATAGCTCAACTCAATCAAGAAGTGATTTGTATATGAAGTTTGAAATGCGACAAAAATATAAGAGTGAAAATTAGAGCGGTGTTAAAGTTATAAGCACTCGGTTCTTTCATGTAATTGTTCGTTTCACTATCCCTTTACCAGCCCTTTTCTTTTCCTTCCTTTCACCGTCTTACACCACTTCGCCGTTTCTTTCGTGCCCAGCCTCATTTCCACCGTTACTCATTTAACTCCCAACTCTCCCTTTTCATTACACCCCATTTTACTTAACTCCCCTACTTTCGTTTCTACCCTCGATTCTCTTCTTCTCGCAGAGCAGTAAAAATTTCAGCTACTTTTACCCCGAGATTTCCTTTCCTACGAAAGTTGCCTTCCACTTTCAGAAATACCTTTTATCTCCATCCTACCTCCATCTCCTTAACCCTCGTTATAACTTACCATTCTTACTTCCACCTCTCACTCCGTCTCAATTCTCATTTTCCCTTCTTCGTATCTAATGCTGCGTCCTCGCTGAAGCAACGACGCTGAACACGTTTCGGAAGTCGACCGACTGATTCTGCAGCGACTTCCGTTCGTCATGAACGAACAGTTCGGTACATCTCGACCCGGTACGCTATGAATTCAGTCATAAGAGCGGTCGATACATATTCATGACTGAATTCATTTGCTGAGAACGATGAAGAGGGCAGCGTCTCATCGTGGCGGTCCACTCTTTCTCTTTCTGCCGTTGTTCAGCTGCTCCTCGTCGAAACTACTCACTCTCTTCTATTCATTATGTCTCACACAGGATCGAGACGCTGGATGGAGAAAGACGGTGAGACTGGTTCTCCATCCGGCAGAGTATGTAACGCGTCCCTAGCAATTGATTTCAAAGCGAACCGCCCATCCGTTCTCGGAATAAAACATGAGGAAAGAATTTTCATTCGAATTACACCGCCACGTATATTCGTGTTCCACCTACGTGACCACCTAATCCCGTAAACACCGACTTCATCCCTCTGCTCCTCGTGGTTAGACGAAAGGAAGACTCGTATTGGAAAAGGATTCTGTAATTTATTGGTTGATGAAACGAAGCTTATCGATTGCACGTAATAATTAATTCTGAATTATATTCGTAGCGTTTTAACGACGTTCGGTGGCTGGATGTAGATAAGCGACCTTGTCGAAATTTCGCAGCAGTGGCTGCGAACGATGAGAAAGATTTACGCTTTTAACGCTATAATAACGCCGAAATCATCGAACTAATATACTTTCGTTGAAATTTCGATGATTTGCTAAGAATTGCTACTGAAAATGTAAAACTACGAAATCTTTCGCAAATCGCCGCTGCGAAATCGCAGGAACGTCGCGTTTCTCTTTCACTTTAGGTATAACAATTTATTTTATTTTAATCGAAACTGAAAATCTAGCGGTTTCCCTATCTATAAATTTATCGTTAATTCGTTGGATCGTTTACGATTTTATGCTAATTAATCCGCGATGTTTTTGCGAATTCTAACGAGTTGGAGGAATAACGGAACGCGTTCAGCAGCGACGCGTGGGAAGAGAAGCGCGTGAGATCGAAGGTGTTTAAGAGAGATCCCATCGACGGCAATTGTTCAATTTAACAGGCGTAATGGGCGTTCACACGAGTCACCGACGTTGTCTTAAGGGTTGTTAAACCGGCTACCTAAGTGCAGCGGAACAAATTAAGGTTTAAGTGGTACCACCGGTTAGTCGTTGCCGATTGTTAAAAACATTTCAGCTGTTGGAGGGGCTACTACGAGCAGGATAGATCTGGATTTCTGCACGCTTCCCCCTCGATTTGTTCACAACGATACCCGTATCACGACGATGTCTTATTCGTCTAGATTCTTCAGTTCACTATTCATAGTTACGAATTATTCTTAAATTCCTTTTATCTTTCTTCGCGTTTCCTTTTCTACCTGTTTTCCTACTTCTTTAAAACAAAGATGCTTTACTATTTCCCAACTTTATATATACTTTTGATTTTCTACGATTTTTTATGTCTTCTTAACTTTAACCTTTCTCTTAGTCCCTTGGACATTGTCTATCATTTTTTTTTATTCTACACTCCTTTAACCTTTGTTAACACTCTGTTAATCTTTGTATTTATTCGTCAGGTATTCGCTCTTCTCGCTCTTTTCAACTCTCCACTCCTCTATTTTTGTTCGCTCATTTATTCTTCGTTGTTTATTCGTATATACGTATACTAAATAATAAGAAAATAACGATGCGTTGGTAATAGGTATAACGTTATTGACTCACGTGCTGCACTCTTAAGCATATTCATAGGTGGATCTGCGCGATACATACCTGAAACAAAGCGAAAGAAAACATTCTTAGTAACAATATGCGCAAGTGGCGAGTTATATATAGATACCACGATTCAAGTACGCGAATAGACCGACCCGTGAATATGTATTCCTGGCGCAGTGCCACGTTCAAAATAACGTTATGGAGAAATTGACGAGGGACAAAGTTTCTAGGGACGTGGAAGCATGGTCGACGACTCTGTATCCACAATGTTCCTGATGGTACTGCAATTTGTCCAAGACACATAGGTCACTGTTAAACATATTTAGCTAACCTTTCTCGTGAATAATTTATTTATATATTGAGGTTATTACATTCGATAAAAAATATTCAAATAAAGCAATAAAAATAAGAACACGAAATAACGGAGCTACGCGAACCGCACTAATTTAATTTAAAATATTCGAAACAACCTGTCCCCGCAAACGAGATTATACAAAATTTCTCTCTCGTCCTTATAAAAGTATTCCAGTCACGTCGATTTACAAAGTCACACGAAAATTCAACAACTTTGCACTCCCAACCTACGACTAAAATTTATTTCGTCCTTCGCACCTGCCAGATCCAACTTTCAACTTACATTGTAAACTCGCCAAACCACCCTCTCTTAGCCTCGCGAATCCACGAGCATCGTACATTCATCCTGCACAGGCGGTTCCTCATTACACAACGAAATACGAGGCAAAGAACGTCGTACGTTTCCATGACATTCATATGAAATTCACGCGAAACGTGTTGCGCAAGCTGCGGCACCGCGAGAACGAGTTTCTTTTTTGAAGATTCGCCATGTGATAAATATCGTAGAAGAAGAATTCATGTTCGACCCTTCGAATTTTTCGAGTAGATCCTCTTCAAAGGCCACAACTGTGCAACGTCGTGTCAGTAGGAAGACTAAGACTCTGGAACATCAGTGGAAAGACCAAGACTCTGGAACATCAGCGGAAAGGCGAAGACTTTGGAACGTCGTCGGTGAACGTCGACACGACGGAGCACGATAAAGTTATGAGAAGCGTTAACGAGATACTTGGCGAAGGCCAGTCGCTTTTACGAGGGGCTCGTAAACACGGCTTGAGATGCCTGAAATCGGGGCCAAGCTTTTCGACACGCCCCTTCACTACCTTGTATTTTTTATTCAGATTCTCAAACCGGATAATTTAGCGAAGATGCGAGCGGAAGCATCCTGTGACCTGATTTTTATAGGAATTTTGTAAGGATTTTGTCATTTTGGATTGGATGCATGATGTTCTATGGAATGTTTTTGAACAGCAATTCACTGGCTCGAATCTACGAATTACATAACACATTTTTATCTATTGAGTTAAAGATGTAGTTCGTAATGCTTAACCCTTTACACTCCTATGTCGAGTGTGACTCGACATGAGTTTTAATCTCACGAGCTCCTTTGTCGAGTCCCATTCGACATTCTTTCATGTCCACCTTTTTTTGCGGAAAGGAAACCAGGATTGCATCCTGAAAATTGTTTCAAGATATATCATACACTTAAAAATTACAAAATACAACAATGTAGTGAATGAAACTGGTATTTAAATGAATTTGTTTCTTTCTTTGTTTATTTAAATTGCCTTATTTTTTAGTTAAAGTAAATTTCAAATAAAACACTTAAAAGCGTTGAGAGCTTCTGATAACGAAATTGAAAGTTCGAAATTGAGAGTTCAACGTTCGAACCAAAACGGTAGCCTGTGAGTCTAATCTGCAATATCGCACGTGTGACAAATGTTACAGGTGAAAGAAGGATGTATGGGTCGAAAGAAGGGTACATGAATGCTCAAGGTTTTGTATAGACGTGCACAAATGTTAAACGTAGACACGTTTTCTGGGAGTGTTTGCTTCGTATAAAGGAGATACAGAACGAAAGTAAATGTAAATGTACAGGAATAAGTGGTTATGAAAAATGCGTGTACAAGCGGCTGACGTCAACAAGTTCAAAATGAATAGTCGAGGGAGAAAGAGAGAGTTTACGAGAGAAATTAGAGTAAGAGTTTTAGAACAGAACGAAAGTTACGACTCATAATCAAATCGTTACCGTTATTGCCTCGTTATTAAATATAATTCTTATTATTTAATTTGACACTTCGTGTACAAATCATAATTAACGCGAATTACAGTAACAGATAAAATAAATTGTGTGCATCGAATGAATTAGGTTACCTAAATGACCCGTTGTAAGGTAACTCAGGGTTACGTCAATCGACTAACTTCGACGCATCAGGTGAGTCAATGAGGAGAAAAAGCACAGGTTAATCAACTAAAGGATCCTCTGAAGACCATTACGCGAATCTTACAGGAGTCGGATGAATCTGACAAGATTGTGACAGATGGTGTTATTAAAGTCGCATCATAAACGCATAGATAGGTATTTGTCTAAAGTAAAAAACTTCCGTGACCTAATAACTGCAACATAAAGGCCCTGTCGTGTCGAATACCGAAACGGACTCTCTTGAAGCTGAAAGCGGCAGATTACAAGGAGCCAACAAACGAACGAGAATTACAGGTTTCGCGTAATTTTCTGTGAAAACGAGATTCAAAAGAGAGGGGGAGACTCGATTTCTATGTTGAAAAGCGGGCCCGCCCTGGCGAGTTTCAACGTTTTCACTTAACGTTACCATATTATACTCTCCGTGCCACTTTTTTCCCCGCTAAACTGGCGCGAGGGTCATGCTAATTTCATACCACTCAACGAGTGAAACCGCGTAACGCCACGCTGACTGGACGCGTTACGAGAAACGTCGCGTGTTCTCCTCTTTTGCTCTGTCGGCGAAATCCATCGCCTGGACGACCAAGTACCGTCTGTTTCAACGGACTCGACTCCCCTAATTTGCAAACGAAGTCGTAAAGGCGTCCTTTGAGCTTCTCTCCTGCCTTGAATCACTCCCAGGGACACGATGTCTTCAGTGAAAACACCGAAAGAGATACTGATGGCGACAAGCGTAAAAGCTTCGTCTCACCGACGGTGGGAGCTGAAAATATCTCGGCGAATAGTAAACAGAAAGAACGTAACGCGATTGTAGATCCAAGTATCGAATAGTAATACCATTTGGTGGGGATGCAACAAAGAACGTATTCGTTTCGTAGAAGAATTCGAAATCTTGGGCTCTTGGTAAAAGTTATTTGTCAAGATATCTGTGAATCGATACTGTTACGAATATTCTACGTGCATCGAGTATAGACTGTCGAAACCTACTCTCGTGAACATGCATATTAACGTTTCTTGAAGGAAACATAATTAAACGTTGCAACAAAGTGGTTCACTTTCGCCGAGAAGATGAAACAATTTTGACGAGGACGATATCATCTTCCGCGTAGACTGTATATTGGAGCGTGCAGGTATTTACCGAGGTACCACGAGGTTGGCTCACAATGACGCATAATAAGAGTTTCGCAGAAGCATCACAAAAGAGGCCTCGGCTCGTGACCGGCGTTATCTAAAATACGAGTTCCAGAAACTAGAAAATCCCGATCGAAAGAGGGAAGAGAAACGAGTAGACGCACACGGTCGTCGAGTTCAGCGGCTATTTTTAAGGAGGAACTCCCCGCGCGCGAGGGGATCCTATTAACATACAATAAGAACATAATTCTCTGCTGCTCCTGCGGAACACAGGATGCCGCGTGCTGGCTGTCCCTTCGGTCCCCGTTCGCCTCATACGATCCCGCAGGAGCCAGAGACAAAGGAACTGGCAATTTCGCGAATTGCCACCGACACTTTCGTCGCGACCATCGAAGACCATCGAACCTTGGATCCTCCTCTAAAATGACAAACCACTCGTCCGAATAGGATGCTACATATTACTGTATTATACGAGTCGTACAACAGCTACAATCCCATTGCGATCGCTCGTAATTCGAAAATCCTGCCCAAGCTTTCGATCGAAAGTATCAGAAGTCGTGTGTCAAAGATAAAACGACTATAAAACGGTCGAGCATCGGGCGTATTTTAAAATAGTAGCGTTGATACCGGTTTCTCGCTCTTTACATCGCGACGCGACGAAGTAAAGAAAAACGAGTCTGTCGTTATCGCCGTGGTGTTATTGACCTCGTATCGATGTTGCTCTTTAGTCACGTTTTACCATATTTAACAATGCTAATGTACAACTGTATACATCGAAACTGTCATTATATAACATACGACGAACGATCGTCGACGCCTTTACAAGAATTCGTTCGTCGATTCAAGCTACGGTCGAATAAATGCAAGCTCGTTGCAACGCGTCTGCGGCCGGAATAACTCGAGATAAAACATTCCAGCCAACAGCCTGACAAGAATATGCAACGAGACGTGGCCGGTGCTATGGAAGGTTAATCCATGCAAATTCGGCCGGTTGGAATCCCGAAGCTCGTTTGTTATGTATTCCAGAGAGGATTGAAATTAACCCGACGGTCGTGTGCGAGTCGCACACGTGTTACGGGCAAATTGTTAATGGATCGATCGTTCGTGGATCACCTGTTACTTCGACACCGCGTGTCTGTTCACGATCGATACAATTTACACGTATCTGTTGCGTGCGATCGTGAAGGGACACGCTCGATAAGCTTGGCTAATGAAACGGTAGAGAGGAACTTTTAACGACTTTTCAATCGCTCGGAGATCTGTCGTAATAGCTGTAAAACGTCGATAAGTGGTTTTCAAATCGATCGATGATCTTTTATGCAACTCTTGGACGCCGTTTCGAATTTGCACTTAGCTACGAAATTTAAGTAAATAAGATTCTGAATATCAGATTCGTATTTTTCTGAATGGCCTGACAACTTCATAATATATCGTTTCAAATCGAAGAACTGTAAAAACAGCGTTCGTGAATTGTAGAATTCTAGGAACCACAAGTTTTATGAATCTGTAACGACAAAATGTTACCTAATTGTTAGAAAAAGTGCATGTACCATACATGGATTATCTTGATTAAATATTGCAAGGGCAAAATTGAAAGGATCAGACTTAGCGACGCGTATCTTCGTCCCGACATTCTGCCCATTTTTCCGTAAAACCTAAACGAAAAAGAAAACCAGTCCCCTCGAGTGTAGAAGCCGCGGACATTGAAATACACTGGTGGATGCGGTTCGACGAGAGGATTCGTTTTTCTAAAATCGCAAAATAGATTCCAGGATGCGTGGTCTTGAGCGTAACGCCGATCCTCGGGGACTTAGATGGACTACCTGCTTCTACCGGTTTGGTATCGGCGCCAACGCTACGAAAGGCTTCGTCCGCTTCTCTCGGCGACGCATACCGGAATACACGTGCGCGACTTCTCGCAAGACACAGTCTTACGGACTTACAAGAAAAGACAATAGATAATAGAAACGGCGCACGAGGATCGGGCGACTTTTCCTCCGGATTCTTGTCGCTACTATGTCAGAGCCACCGCTGGCATCCTGTTGTTGACTTAAGGAAGAAAGACGCGTCGTTACTAGCCGACGTTAGACTTTTTCATCGGTGTCGTAGTAGAAGGTTAAGTCGTAAAGATTATTTTCGTTTTAATTGTTTTGCGAACTTTATGTAATACCCTTGTGTCGTGTGCGTGGATAACAAGATATTGTGACATTTACGGAGTTGCTTTTCCATGTTTCTGTTGTCATTTATAACTCTGAGGTGGATAGGTCGTGATAGATACTGCTGGTGTATAAGATATTTGTCTTCATCCAGGTTAGGGGATGTTCTGCCAACTATCCGGACCGCTTCCTTTTTCTCTTCTAGGGATGTAAAGATGTTTTCTCTTCTAGGGTGTAAAACAAGACTATGAGTGCCGGGATTCGAACCTGGGTCTGGAACGTTCGTAACCAATTACGCTAACCACAGAGCTGCCGTCGTCCGGGCGTACGATAGGGTCTTTGTGTAGCAAGCCACGGAACAGAAACCGTTGGAAAGTTTTGCTGTCGAGTGCCGCTACAAT
The DNA here is from genome assembly GCF_014825855.1 of Bombus pyrosoma. Classification (NCBI taxonomy): domain Eukaryota; kingdom Metazoa; phylum Arthropoda; class Insecta; order Hymenoptera; family Apidae; genus Bombus; species Bombus pyrosoma. The sequence continues at coordinate 12,642,733 of NC_057776.1, forward strand.
TCTTTGGTTTAGCAGAGTCTAAGCGTTACGTTAAGCTACGTACTTGGAAGTGTTTTATTCTTTTGGAAAGAATCTTCGCAGCATGTTTCAAGTATCGGAAATGTGCGAAAAACACGCGAAATCTAAGAAACTGCAATGTAACGTACAGTAATGAGAAAAACAGGCATTCCATGATTACAGCGATTAAAAGCTGAAATTCCTACTTCAATAATAATATCGCGTAACCTACCAAATATTTCTCAAACACGCTTCTTGAAACTCAAGCCTGTTCCCTAACCTACGAAACCCTCGATTCTATTTTGGAGGAAACACGCGATCAGTCCAGGCGTCTAGAGCCACGCGTGCATTCGCGTCGAGACACGTGACGATTCGTCGACGCGTGCGTGCGTTCCACAAATAAACAGGCCCACGCACTCACGCACGTATGCACGCACGCACGGGAAAATACGGGATCTATAATAATCGCGTTGGCCTGGTCAGTGACACGCGGCGTACCTTGAAGCCCCGTCACGATAAGAAATTATCCGCGCCTGGCAGCCACAAATAAATAGCCACAAGGGCTACGTAGTTGACAAACGGTACAAAGTGCGTTCGCGATTAAAACGGTCGAACCAACGAACGTTCCTCGACACCGTTCGCCGGCGATCGTAAGGTTCGATTCGTTTCGCGTGTCCGAGTCGACCGTGGCTGTACAACTGTATTAATTACTCTCTGGTACCGTGTTCGGATTATTCTTGGCGTCTGGGGGCGTTGGGTTCCGCTTGGGTCAAGAAAAATTCTCGATCCGCTTTGTTGCTCTCGGACACGGTTTGTCGTTTGAGAATGATCAGTAATGTTTTAGCCTCGTGGGAAGATCGAGCAGTTTCTTCTTTTGTACTTAGAAGATGGTTCGATTTAAGATTACGTGTTTCTTTTTCTCATTGAAAAAGAGCGTCTTTTCATTTTTCGAAGCAACAGTCGTTTTTTCCAAACTCGTTGTTTCTTATTTCATAAAAGAATTCTCTGGAATTCAAACTATATTTTGGGAGCGTTGTTAGTGTCACTTCTAATTAATGACGATGGATACTCGGTACTCAATTTCAATTTTAACCGATCGTCAAACACGTGTTATGCATATCGTAGATATGAGTTACGTGTTAGGAATACTCTAAGCATTGAAATAATTTCAGACTGCAACATCCGATGCATAATAATCTACACACGCGCCCCGTTCAACATTCCATCATTCCGCTCGATAAACTAGAAAACTACACGCTCGATCAATTGAAATGGCTGTTTATTCGAATGGACGTGGAACGTGCACCAGAAGCTCCCGGAAAAGACACGGGCCGAAGAACACGACAGGAATGCGACGTGCAACGCCGCTTATCGCTGGCTCCACGGACGAATTCATTACCTGTAATTATTATGTAATCGGCGTCGGTGAGCGCAGCCAGTGAAACGGTCGGTAGCAACGGGAACGTCGGTCCGGAATCGATTTTCAATAAATCAACGGACCATCGGCAGCGCGCAGCCCCTTAGTATGCGCATATTAAGCGCGGCGCGGTACACACGCCGCGAGTTTATCCTCCTCGCCGCGGCAACGCACACGTCCGTTATCGGAAATTTATTCCTCCGACTCGCGAGTTTCTCTCTTTCTACAGCGATCCAACGGCCAACTCGTCTCGCGTCGGTCTGCTTCGCCGCACGCGTCTCCCAATTAGATCTAACGTCGTTCTCCAAGCTTCGAGACGGTTGACTGTGACGATGCACACGAGGTTGGTTAAAAGAATGTGCACGCGAAGAAAACAGTATCGATAGAAGTGGGAGATAGTCGACTGGGAACGTTGCCCTTGATCGCTGAAGTTTAAGTGGCACTTGGTTGGAGGATTGTAACCGTCAAGTGTCGTGATCTTTAAGGACACTTCTTCTCTCTTTACTCCTTCAACTGTTTTTTTTTTTTTTTTTTTTTAATTTCGTTAGTAGGCAGAGAACGATGTGGAGATTAATTTGGACTTGTGTAGTTGGACGATGCACGTTGATCGTTAGGAATGAAATTTTGCTTAGGCGAATAATGCATAAGAATTTATGAACATACTATGACCGAAATCCACCTTATTCGCGAGAAAGAACGATGTACAGTTTCTTACTTCGATTTGAAAAGAAAAAAATCCATAATTCTTCTAATCAGTTTGCAAGTGAATCGGTAGCTTCTGATTGCAAGCCACGTCACATAACCCTTACAACGCATAAGATCAACTTTCAAGTAACCAGAAAGAAAAAAATTCCCGAAACAAGAGCTCCGTTTTTATATTTTCTTGCACCACTGCTCAACATCCATATACGCGACCGGTGCAGCGATCTCGATGCATGTTCCGGACCGGAAGAGCAGCCGGTACAGTTTCGAACAGGCAACCACGTGGCTAGATAAAATCGCGAGCACGCACAAAGAGCGCTTGGCTCGCAAATGGCGCGGCGATACGCTCGTTCGTAAGTACGTATACCGAAAATTCGAGCTGACTCGGGTTACGGGATCTCGTATTATTGCGCAAGCATTGAACCCCAGGTGGAGGACAGGAAGTCGTGCTCGCAGGAGACAAGACGAGCGGACAGGCGGCGCGTTAATGAAGCGTCCTGGGTCGCGTGGGTGCGCTTAACGGACCACGGCGCGGCGCGATGCAAATTCGCACGTGAATCGCTTACGTCGCGCGGCAGTTTATTATTCGCGGTTAAATTATGCTCGTGGAGCGCGCGCCGCGATGATTTATCGCTCGCGAGCGCCGCTTCTGGACTAAAGCGATCTTAGTGGCGAACGATCCCACGTGATCCGACGTCTTTATGCTGGCGGGAATTAGAAACTACAGGTTTCAAAACTGGGCAATTCGTACGTGAAGGGAAATGGTTAAACTCTCTGTGAGTCACGATGGTTTTGCAGAAGAATTGATATTTTCCAAATCGCAAATTCTCGAGAAATAAACTTTTAAAGTTGAACTTTTAAGAGATCGATTATGTATTTATTTACAAAAATAAGCGACAATTTGAGCTCTATAGTCTGCATAAGGGCCAGTGTACCATAACACGTGCAAAACAACGATTTTTCACTCCCATCTTTCTATTTCATCATGCTGTCACTAAGGCATCAAAACCCACTTGGACAGCCGCGAAGAAGTAATGTTCGTACACACACTAAACGCGACATTTAAGCGCGCGTGCGATATTCCATCGTGCGCTTCCATGCGTGCAACGTTGCACGAGTAGATAATACGTCGGTACACGCGAATGCATATGCGAATGCGACGGGCTATATGCATTGTTCTAGAAACGGTGAGGATGCATCGCGTGCTATAGCCTAGTTTGCAATACGAAACCGTCTACGAGCACGGGGCCACGGAGAGAAGACGCAGAAACACACGAGGTACATAGGTCACTACATAATCCCGCTAGATACTTGAGTACATAAAGTAGACCCTACGCGGGATTCCTGGTTGCTTGCTTACGCGGCCTTATAAAGCAGGAACACGCGGACTGTATCATATTCCTGGGTCGAGCACAGTTACATGCATCACCGGCACGGTTTGCTCGCTATAGAGGAACCACTTTCGCGAATTTTCATGCGCTCGAACGTTATGAGTGGCCTGGGGGTGGAATTTGCCCGTGAAATGCACGGCGCGATTCCTCTCGAGAGAAACAGACACGGAGAGTTTATTATGCGAGAACAATAGGATGATTCAGTGGAGGTGTATGTAATCTGTGAAGAATGATTACTCGTTGCGTAATGATAATTGCGAAAAGGGAAGTAATCTCACTGGCTGCTCGCTAGTTGTATCGTTCCTTCTGGTGTTAATTAAACTCGAAGCTCGCTATCGTTATACAAGGTTTCCTTCGTGATCGAGATGATCGAGTCGATCGAGAGATGGGAAAGTATTCAATTTACCGGTGAAAATCGATTGAATGGATACGCGTGTTCCGTAAGACAATATTACGTTGTTTTGTAAGAAAGATTATGTCCGTACCTCAGTAGTGTGCCGTTCACAAGCCACTGGAAAGTACAGAAATGCGATGATGTTACAATCACGAAAATATCATAATAAATAGCACCTACACAGCTAGGATATAGATCGATAGAGAAAAGGAGAAATACAACGACTGGAACAATGCATAACAAGCATTGTCTCTCCGCTCCGCCTTCCAGTTTCGTTCCGTACTATATTGCCTTTATCTCTTATTCCGCTTATTCACCCGCGTGCACCGACACGCAATCACTTGGCGGATCGGAGAAAGAGGCCAGAGAGAAAAAGAAACGGTAACACGGGGAACATGTGCGCTCAATTATCCGGCCGCTTAGCTCCGTTTCTGACGATCGTGTCTACCTACAAATAATCGGGCTCCGTCCGCCGGCGAAAGGGGAAAAATACCAGGGTACACGACACCGGACAACCTGCGACCGATCCTTTCATTCACCAGCTCCCATTATCCGTCGTACGCTCGATGGACAGGGTTGGTCGAGTAGCGAATAAACGCCGTGGCGCGGCAATCCCGTGTATCGATCGTGTTACGCTTACACACGACCAAAGGCCCGCACGATAATGCGACTCTGATTCATTGGGCGCTCGGATTAAAGGTTATCGACTATCTGCCTGACTCCGATCTGCGCGCAGAAAACCTGGCCCGGGTGATTCGAGAAATTGCGTAACTCGATCGACGAAATATTGCTGGGTGATTCGTCGACGGCGTCGTTTCAGTTTTTATGAATTCGAAAATGTTTCAGCGGTACTGAAAATTTTGCTGGTTCGAGTACGATAATACGATTCGTAACTCAAAGTCATTTTCTCAAGGAATGGCGTGCACGTAGAAATTATACATCTCGGAAAGCGTGTCATTTATGGCACAGCGATTTCGATTGGGACTTGAGCTCGGTCGTAATTTCTTACTGTTCGAAGGGAGAAATTTGACGTAGTATGCGACGTTGCTTAAAAAACGATAAGATACAATGTAAAACACTGCACCCACCTGACAGAATTGGCAAGCGCACACATACTCGTATAATCGAATGTTAAGAATGAAAACTTCGAGCAACCAACGAATCGATCCACAGGCTGATTCGCGATCTAAATTCTAACGCGGGACAAAACAAACGATAGCGATTGAAAAAAGGAACGAATCGACCGACAAGAATGGCAAGCGATCCATTCATCGTAACCCAAGGAACGGCGATTTCGCGTTCCACAGCCCCGCCTGTTGCGCGATAAATCGATCGCGACAGTGCACCGCGCAGTTGGCCGAACATGTGTACTCGACTATTCGTTGATCGTTCGACGTCCTCCTGCGCGTATGAATTACCCGTTCAATGATCCTCGAAAACGTCGAGCCAAACCCTTTGCCGTGCCCGACGAGTACGCCCACTTCTCTCCCTCTCTAGTTTCTCTTTCACTTCGCTTCTCTCTTCCTCCGTCGTGGTATCGTTGCCTCATTCATGAGGCTAGTCACTGTTATTTGCTGTACGCGTACCTCTAACGAGCAATAACTGACAAGTCGCATGCCACAGACCGCGAGACCGCGTTCGTTCAACGAGTGTCGTTAAACATCGACAATGAGATTAACGTTCGTGGCGAATTAAAGGCGAAACGCGGTTCTCAAAGACTAATTAATGGCTCGTTCGCGAAATTGATCGTCGACACGTGGATGCGAGGGAAATGGTTAAATTATCGCTCCTGGAAAGTTGTTAAACTGTGTAGAAATTGTGTGGCGTGTGTTTGGTAAGGCCAGAGCGAAGCCAGTTAACCGCGGAAACTCAGGAGAGCGAAAAAACCCAGTGCGATGTTTGACGTACCGGAACTCCGGTTCGGTGTCGCGTTTTACGAGTACAACGCGACGAAACACGTGTTTCAACACGGCGAGACAGGGGTTCCTTTTTCGCGATGACACACGAGGCTTGTTACCGATCGTGTAAACACAGCTGGCCCGTTCTGGTAACGCTACCGATACGCTTCGTAAATACACTTCACAGTACGGGTAAACTGGCGACTGACAAACGTATTTTATATTTTACGTCGATCATACAGTTTTTTATTGCCTGGTTCTTTATTTGGGACACGGTGTACTGCGCGGTTTCTTATAAAGGCAATTTCTGCTAATTTCAGCCGAGTCTACCACCACTGTGCCGATATTGCTTGTTAACGAAAAGAAACGTGCTATTACCTTGGATATTTGTCGCGTGGCCTTAATTGATTTTTTACGACGCGAATGATTTACGAGGACGAGGTTTATTTAAGAACGAAGCGTCGAATTACGCGATCATTTGTCACGGTTAACAATGTGCCTTGCGATGTTGGTTAATTGATTCTTAGTTGCGAAACCACAGCATAGGTTCGTTAGGCGAAGCTGTGGCAGCGTGATCGGATAAATGAAACCGGGAATCATGTACTCGGGTTTTAATTACGCTTATGTTAAGTTTGATTTAATGGTAGATGGAGCTAGGAAAGCCGAACCGTACGATAATTCGTTGCACGGTCTCTGCTAATTAATTTCCATTAAGAATATGCGATTAAATGATGTTGTTAAGCACGGTTGACCTTTGGTTATTAGATGGATATTAATGTTCCATGGGACTGATAATCACTGCGTGTCCCGCGGTGTTAATTAACACGATCCGTGCCGCGCGTGGCATTGGTACCAATTTTAAACAAATACAACAAGCGGAAGGTGTAAATAAATTAATCGAAAGTTTAAACAAATATAGCGGAGAACATTAACAAGCAAATTGAGAATGTAAACGATTAAATCGACGATAAAGACCGCTAGAGACATAATGAGACTAAACGAAAAAGAATTTAGTTCCGATTAATTGTCTACAATTAAAATATTGCTTGGTTACATTCCTTACAACGTTTTTCTTTGACGTTAAGCCAGGCAAATGCACCAATAAATAAAAGTAAAAGAGATTAACTATACAGTAACTTGTACGTCACACAGTGCCATAAATGGTTGACTGGTTTTATTACAACCAGTTGCATTTCCTTATTTATCCGCTACAATAATTACAAAATCGTTCTAACGAAACTAAATAACCAAACCAGCAAACAATCAACCTGTTTTCTATCGTATCATATTAAGCTCAATTAATTAAAATCGCCAGTCAATCAGATATTACAATTACATAATCACGTAGACAAATCTATCGATCAAACCAGCGCTGTAACCAGCAAACGTTATCGTTCTACCTGCCAGTAGAAACGGCAACTTCGGTGGCCATCTGTCACGCGAGCTCGGTTAATTGATTTTTTGTCGAAAATCACCGATTGATTAACCGTTCCACGCGCCATTACGATTACGTAAGTAACCGTGTGCTAGTGTTAACCGTTGGTAACGAGACAGTTATGAAACCACGTTTATTGCCAGCGGAATACAAATGCTCGTTCGCTACGTTGCCTCTGTATTTCAGATTGGTCTTGCCACGAAATGGAAAACCGTTGAAAATGTCACCAACGGGACGTGAATCAATTATCGCAAACGTTTGTAGTTTATATGTGTATACACGGTGGAGAGTAGAAAGAAAAATATTGCAACCGGTCCACCGCCTATGCAACTCTCTCCTTTCCGCTTGTATTCCCGTTTTAGATACGTCGTCGCGTCGATCCGCTTTGGAGTTAAGCAAATCTTAATGATCCAGCTGTAGCGACACATGAACTAGAGGACAATTCAAATCATGTTGTTGTTTTGCCTCGGAGTATCAATATCATTAGGAAATACGTAATGTAACAATAAATAAACTCCGGGCAAAACAATCGTCGAACAAAGACGAATTTGAATTTTCCAATTCTCCCCCGATCAACCTGATAAATAAACGGACGCGATCGTAAGGAAGAGAGTTATCCGTTAGTCCTGTGAATCAGTTATCAACCAGTGATCTAACAGTTATCGATCAGTATCTACGAGTATCTATCGAGTATTTATCAGCGATCTCATTTTGCGATTTATACACTGTACGAGCGTCTCGGCGAATATTGTCTGTATACTAATTTATTTAATTATTCTTTAATATATTCGACGGTTTCAACGACAAGCAATCTCGTCTAATAAATCTCACGACCAAACATCCTCTACACGAGTCCTCTATAGAGCTTTTGTTTTGATTTTTCTGCATTGGATTATCGAGCGATAAAGCAATGAATTTCAATGGCAGATTTTTGTCCGGTTGCAAAAGCGTCGATTTGTGAGAGAAAGGAGAACACGAATGCTTACGTAGAACCCTCTCAAGGTAGTACTAATAAGTATCTAAGTATGTCAGTAGGCATTTAAGAATACTTGAATCTTAATGAAAGTGATAGTTTAACAAAGCTTCAGGGTATAAAGGGTGGTTAACGCGTCTCATCTTTGTTTGAACGATTCCTTTTTCTTCGTTACGTAAGCCCATCCGAGAAGCTACGATTTCAGATCGCGTTTGAATCAGCAATACCAACAGACGCACGAAGCTCCCGTATGATTGGTCGCTCGGAAAGCACTAATCATGCCAACTTAACTTCAGTAATCGAACAACGAGTAATTTCTACTTGGTAGAGAGTTATCGACCGATGAATATCATACTCTACCGAGTGAATTCCAACGGAACGGTAGTTCCTTTTCCTGCATCTGCGTCCTTTAGACCACCCAGAAGATTTTACGTTACAATACCGAGAGACTCCATTGTTCCAGATATCCTTAATTCTATTCATTTCTAACAATCCTATATATTAGTATATATATTTTATTTATTAATTTACAATCCTCGTACGTTTAACAGCCATGTACAACATAAGGTAGAAAAAAATCCGATTTTTACTTTTCTCGCGAAAAATTCTATATGCCACGACCTTCTTAAATAATTCGTTTTTCTATCGCTACGTATCAATTCGTAAACATATATTTCGCCCGTTAAACATATCGTTTTCATTAAAAAAAAGCCCTGTATCCAACATTCACGCGTCGCTTGCCCAGATCCATCCAGCGAATTAACGATCCCACATTAACATTAACAATCGCTCGCTACGAAACGCAAAATACTCCGAAGTTTATTTCGATTCGTGGAACCACGTAGTCGATAATTTCCCGCGTGTCGATTACATCGGGGCGAACGTTCACGATTTCTATCGATCACCGTGCGATCTCGCGTCGATCGCCGGACTAATCCTCGATCAGCCTCAGGGAGCCTTCCCCTTTTACCTGGCTCCGTTCTGCCAGCGGTACACAACGTGACATGCAAATGCCGTTGCACCGCCGCCACACTATCGCATAACAGAGAACGTTGTCCGAGCGGCTGATCCGCTTGCGAAATCTTCGACGATTGGCCGAGTGAGTCCGGGTCTGTGACCACTGCGACCAGAAAACCTACGACCGTTGACCCACAATACATCTGCTGCCTCTCCTTGTATCTATCTATTGTACACGTGACTCAACAAAGTATTTGAATACTTACAGAAATACGTATTTATGAATATACCTGTTATGTGCCATACGAAACGTTCTGAAATTTCATTGCCACGACATACGAGCAGACACGACTGCCATTATATTGGCATAATTTAACCAGTAGATATATTGAGTTGGCAACTAAATCATCGCGGACTTTGTCATTAGACGGTATTGACAAACTCCGCAATCACTTAGTTGCCAGCTCAATAATACACGCAATATATGCATAAAGATCTTCTACGGTGAGCATTAAGACACTTTCTTAAGTTGCAGCGTATGTTTGAGTTTGCGATCGTGTGCGGATGCTTTGTTCGAGCGCGAAAGTCTCGCTACGTATTTCGCTCACGAACACCATGGACGAGGCGGCAGCGTGACTAACGATTATCACTGGTACGGCCCCGTGCGACTTTTCCTCTTCCTATAGATGCCATTTCGAATGTATCGCCACGTCGACGACACGGATGGTGGAAAGCAGCTTCGACGTTCGATCGCTATGTAGCGATATGTTGTCCGAGTCCTGCTGTCTGTTTACTATGTTTGCTGCGAAGCTTTTCACGATGTACGTGTATGTGTATGTTTGTGGGTGGTGGGAAAGCTTGAAATTCGTAACTTTTAAGCAACTCGCGGAATTAAAATACTCGGTGTGATAAATTTTGACAAATACGTAAGAAAAAATTGGGGAAATTAATTCACAAGTAAATAAAAAAATTAATTTTGTCATTATCATCTAATGACAAAATCCGCAATCACCTAGTTGCCGACCCAATAGAACGTACAATATATCTATATTTCATAAATATTATTTCGTACGTATACACACGATATTTGATTTTACTGTTACATTATTACAACGCTACCGAGAAACTCAATGATCATTTGCAACAGTCTCTAATTCTTCCCCCTCCCACAAGAATGCAAATGGTAATCAACATTAACTTTTTTCTCACGAGCGAAGAAAAATACGGCTATAGAGGGAGAATGGAACGTATGTCTGATTAGGTCTAGCAAATGCGGCTACAGGTGCAACAGTGATGCAAGAAATAATAGCGGCGGCGTTACTAATTGAAACAGCACAAGCGACAGTAGCACTACTGTTAGTAAAAGCAACAGTAAACCTAATACCAGCATTACCGATAACAATCCTACTATTAGTAAGGTTAATTGTTCTAGTAACTACATAGTGGCAATACAACATAATTTGAATAACACAGTTTCATTATATCCTGCAAAAAAGAAAAAAGAAAGATAAGAAAGGAGAGGAAAAAGAATCCAGGTACACGCAACGGAACAGAGAATTCTTCGAGTCAAAGAACACCGCGAAGCATCGCATAGCCAATAAACGATTACAACAACGTCATAAAAAAATCAGAAGCGAACAAGAGGCACAGCGAAGAACAGGTTTCGTAATTTCGTGAGGATCGGCGATAAAGCGGCGACGGTGCTGAACGTTTGAGAAAAACGGATGAAAAAGCGTGGATGGAGAAGAGAGAAAGCGCGTTTTGCGAGCGACTTTACGCGCGTTTTTACGCAACGACGCATCCTTCCAACCGCTTTGAACTTTTATTATCAGCTGCCATTCGTAAGAAAGAAAGATATTTCGAAATCGAAACGAAGAAAGAATTTGTGGCTTTGGAATATAGAGACGTGTACGGACATTTAGTTAATCTTTGTCTAAGATGAGCGTAACTGGAAAACACACTATGACGTAATGGACAAGATGCAGCAAGAAAATTCATCGCTACGATACTTCTGGTGGTTCTAATATTATATTTTTGAATTGGTATTTTTGTGTAATTTAAGAATGTAAAAAGCGAAATGTTACGAGAACAGATAGGTTTCAAAAGATTCTCCTACGCCGCAAGATTCTTCGTGCAATATAGATAAATTTTCGCTTGAAATTTTTCGTTAAATCATCGATGGTGTAATTATTTTTCTCGGACATTTCGACTATTTTCTCCTTTAGCGCTTCTAAATATATTTCTAACAAATAGGACTAGAATGGAAACAAATGACGATTATCTCCCTTTAGGTTTAATCAACTTGTCTGTAAAGAGCCGCAAGAGAGAAGAAAAAAAGGCGCAACTTTCGCAAATATTTGCATCGAGCTAATACAGGCGCCAAACGAAATCTTGTCGCGACGAGGGTATAATTAATAACCGTGGCTTGAACAGAGCAATCCTTTGTTCGAGGCTGTCACGGAACCGCAGATAAACGCGAAAACGCGTCGCGGATTGCGCGAGGTGCCTGTTGCAAAGGGAGCGGAACACCGCCGAGGAAAAGTTGGCTGTTGTGACGTCGATTAATCCGTAATTGCTCGACGAGAAAACGTGCAACGAGATCGACGTGCGGTCAGATAACGGACGATTCGAGGGAACAAGGGTAGAGAAGCTCGCGGAGAAAGCGAGGCTCCTATATAAGAGCGCATATACGTATCGTGCGAATGGCTGGCTCCGTTTCGGGAATATCGAACGACCTGACGTACCTTAAACTGATTATGTTTCGACTGACACGTGATAACGGGAAGAGGAAGCGTGAAGGAAATTGGATGGAGTCTGGTTGTACGAGAATCGCCGAGTAAGATTGCTGAAACGACGTTGTTCACGGGTGCAGATAACGTCGATGCCGAAAGTAGGAACGTGTTGCTGTCGTGCGTTTGGGTAGACAGAAGTCGATGGAAGAATATGTTTTTGTTACCTTTAGGGGATTGTACGAAGTGAATGATTGCTACGGTATATTGCTACGGCTCAATGAAGTAGGTATTACAAGCTATTGTTTAGTTAATCAGACATTAGATAACATTTAATATCTTTCCTACTAAGAACGTTTCGTTTTTAGCATGGAATTGATTTTGCTCGTCAGGTTTTTACGACGTTTACTATAATTTTGTTTCTCTTTTTGGCGTTGGATTTATTTCAAATAAAAAGGTTTACGTATTGTATACGCTAGAATAGTTTAACGCCGATTCGATGAATTTAAGACGAATGAGCTTTCACCGAAGAATCAGCTAAAAGGAAGGCTGGAAAATGCCACCGACAAATAACAGGAGATAATATTTCAACTGAAACTATACCACGCTATGATTATTCGTCACTCGGAGCAAATAGGAAAGTCAAAGAAAATGGACAAATGGGTTCCGCATGAGTTAAGCGACAAGCCGGAGCAAAGACGAATGAAGACAGCTTCGCTACTTTAAAGAAACGCACAAGATGGATCGTAAAATATGAAATTTTGTTACGTCCGCCATATTTCTTCAACCCTTAACAATTATCATTTTCCCAAATATCCAAACAATTTTTCGACGAATAAATTATTTCGAAATAAATTATTAGAAACTTTCGTAAATCTATGTTGAGAATTTTTCTCAGAAACGAAGAAACATTTCATCTAATACCTTACCTAGGTACATCTAATACCTGATACTTATCGATACTTATCGCGATCGCTTCGTTACGGATTAATGTCACGTTACTTACCACGATTACGATAACGAATCGAGGGAAACCGAGACAGAAGCCCGTTTCCTTTTCCAGATAATTGCGTCCCGCGGTGACGTCGCGTTTTTACCTGGTCGCCGATCGATTCGCGGAATCGAGACGCCAGGGAAAACCGATGGTGGTCTCTGGAGCCGTTGAACGCGTATCAAGAGAAGTAGACGGAGAAAAAAGTGAAGGAGTAATGTAATTTGCGGATAGAACGCTGTGGTTCAACGGACTAAACACGCTTCTGGAATACTTCACTTCGCGTTGATATATCGCGTCGGTGTACACGCCCCTCGCCCCGTTTCAATTCGACTCTGTCTGGGTATCGCGCCGCCGAATAATCGCGGCCTGTACGCGAAGAGCAATGAAATCTGCATGCGCTTACATGGAGTAGCGCCATTGCGACGATTGGAAATACTTTGGTTTTAGCAGGAACAGAGAAATTGTGAGAGAAACGTTTTGGTTTGACAAGGGTTTGATAGATTGAAAATGATAATATACCGGAAAAAGACAGTTCAATTGAACTACAGGTTAATGAAACAAAGTATTAATTTACTAAAATGTGCAACGCTCGATACTTTGAAGAATCGAGAAATTAAACGATACGAAGGCGTTGAGAAGCCAGGATATACCGAAAAATCAAAGTGTCAAATAAACGTAATATCGAGGAATGGATAGATCAAACGGGCTAAAACAGAGAATCGAATAATCAAGGAACAAAGTATCTTCTGTACATTCCAAAAACCAAAGAAATACACCGGAGAATTATTAATTCTAGGTAATCAAAACTGAGAAATATCAAAGAATTACGTCATTGAGAGACCGAAGTGTGAAAAGAGAAACTTGTGAATTGGATCTTAAGAAACGAAGCTACGAAACAGAACAATTGAATAAATAAAGAAGCAAAGAACGCGGTCGTCGATGTAATTATCCATACGAAGTGATTTTCATCGAAACGATGACGAAGAGCCGATATGGAACGAGGCGAAGCGGTTTTCTATGATCGCGGTGTAGAACCGCGACACACGGTGGCAATCAGTCGGCGCGCTTCCCTTTCGCATCGCGTTATTACGATACATCGTGTTCGCGGTTATGCGTAGGTTGCATCGACAGAGATGCGGCCGCGCGTACCACGTAAATCACCATTGAATCTGCATTAGACGCCCGAAGGGACTCCGACCGTTTGCTGGCTCGGACGTTAACGTCCGCGGGCCTGAAACCTTCGCTTCTTTCTCGAATAACAGAGAAAAATGAGGAAGTCGGCGAGTGGAACGATTACTGTAATCCTGGAAGCAGGAGTTGCCTGATGATCCTCGATCCTGAGGACGCGAAACACCGTTAGACCGTCCTGAGCAAAGTTCCTGCGAAACTTCCGTTTCTTTCACTCTAATTCGTTCGAAAATTTCCACGAACTCGCTATGCAAATTTAGTTCTTGAAACTTCCCCTTCACTTTGATTCTTCCGATTCTATACGATACGAAGACGCAGGTTGGATGATTACTACGAACTTCTTTTTGTAGAAACGTTGTTATTTGTAGATGAGAATCATTAACCTAAATGCTTGACTTACCCATAGAACACAGTGGAAATTTGCTCGATGCATGAGAACGGCACTGAAAGTACAGGCGAGGATTGAGAATTTTGCAGTGAACTAGGTGACCAATTAGCTGCCAATCTTAGATACTTCTTACGGTAAATGCAGCGAGGCTAAGTTCCGTGCTTGGCCGCCTATCGCTTCTTATTTTGGTTATATCAAATTCAGTTTGGTTAATTAAAGTATCCTGCCATGCGTTGGCGAAACGTGACGAACGAAGCTCGCGTGCAAAAACGAGGAAATAATCAAGAGTACAACTATCGAGATCCCGTATATATGATCTCCAGATAGCGTATTTTTATAAAAGAATACCTTCTAACGAGATTTCCTATGGAGCTGCTTCGAAGAAATCAAGAGTAATCTAGAGAGAAAGCAAAAATATTTCACGATTATCCTAAATATCTAGATAGTAGTGGTCGTTATTTGTTAGCGCGTTAGTCGTGTGACCAATTACAGGACAAGTGTGCGACGCTGGTAATGAGAGATTACAGAAACCGGAAATAACTGGCATTACGAAAAGCAAACAATAGCGTGGAACGCGAATTTTACGGCGCAACGCGACGCGGCGTATCGAACGCGCTGGCTCGGTGGTCCTCGAGCTTGACGCGCGATGTCGGCAACGCAACCAAGGCAAATATCAACGATCACGAGCAAAACGTTGCGACAAAATCCGCTTTGTCCGGTGAAAGGAAGCGAGCAAACGCAAAATCGACGACCCTCAGTTTCTCACGTGTTTTTACATAGCGGTTCGAACACTTTTCCTTTCGAGATAATCGATGATTTGTGTCCAGCTGAATGTTTTTCACTTCGATGGTTTGCGTCTTACGACGAGTTTGAACTTGTATAACGAGTAAGAAGAAGAATGGAATGAAAGAAAAATATTTGAGAAGATTCAACGACGTTTGATTTCCTGTTCTGCTTAGATATAAGAATAAATAATGGTTAATTAGCGTGCGAAGGAAATTGGTACAGACGGAACAACGTAATTGGAGAATTAACATACGCTGCACACCGACTATGCTTATTAGAAAGCAAAAATTATTGTGCAGAGAAGGCATGTGGACGTCACATTCAAGGTTAATTATACGACACGTCGTATCATTTGCCACCGTGTCGCGTTAGAAAACTCCGATGTGCCATCGAAACCGCTACGTCACCTTGATGTCACAATGCACGTTAACATCACCAGCGGTACGATCGCGCGTATGTGTCACTTTAACAGACAGACTTGTTTTCTAACTAAGGTATCAAGATCCTAGACGTTCCCGTAAACACAAAATAATATTCTTTTATCCTAATTTTCTTATTTTAATTACCAATCGATCGTTTTCATCGTCCTGATAATTCCATAAGATACGTACCCTCTTCCTTTTGCTCCGATAGTTAAATAAATTTCATAGATTACAGACTCTTCGCCGCTTATTACAAAATAATCCACCACCTCTCGATCCACCCATGCAATTTCTCCATTCTCAATCATTCTGACATTGAAAAATCCTTTATCCACGTGATCGCGCGGTAGAGCAGTTGCAGATAACGATGCCGTCCAGGTCGACCGCGATTCCTCTCGGCGTAAGGAACGCGGGTACACCACGCCATATATCGACTCGATCTTTCCAACGATTTTTCGCATCGGCACGAAGAACGCGAAACGCGAACGACCCACACAGGATCGAGCCGGTGCACCGGGCGCTCCACGAGGGCCACGAATCTCCCGAGTCGATCTTTATGGTGAATGACGTAGCGAGTTGTCGGTGCATTGGCCGCGGGGCCTCGTAATATCAATGATATGAATTATCTAACGGCGTGGGCGTACCTGCGGCCTACCAGCGTGGACCGCTCCGGCACGGCCTTAAGGCGCGTTCCCACACGTGTAACGCGCGAACCCGAGAAACGGATAGCCGTTTTTCGATGAAATTACCGAGCATCTAGTTGCGTGCGTGACGTAAATGGTTTCGACGATTCCGCGGATGATCGGTGTGTTCGCGAGACGATGATGGCCTCTAGCGTTGTTGCATCGCTTCTCCTACAGACTTATGTTCGGACGTTTCAATGCCTGGAAGGTTGGTATTCCTTCTCTCCTACATGTAAGTAATTGATATTTCTATTAGAATAAGAATAACACGTTTTACAGCAATTCGTTGTGATTTTCAGAATGGATATGCTAGATGAAAATGACATACGCTTGTAGAAGTTGCAATTGTTTCCTCTGATCTCTCTCTAATCGAGGATACACATTCTAATTTTTAACAACTATACGTACAGTTTACTACTGTATAGTTTAGATTTTTGCTCGTACGAAAATTCTTATTGAACAAGAAAGTATCAATTCACGAATGATTTTTACAGGCCGAGGCATAGAATACTCGTAAACCTCGCTTCGTGTCACCATGTAATTCTTCGATTTTACGATCACGTCGTATTTATTCCTTACCGATCTTTCAAAATCTAGATTCCAAGCTACGAAACGTAATCTCTATCCAACATCGATCAAACATCTCCGAAAAGGCAATCTCAAACACAAAATTCTTACACCAAATCTCGCAGCTCCACCCTGAACGAATCGATCCCAACTCCGCCCTATTTCGACCTATCACGAGGAAAAGTGAAACCGATGCTTTTCTCTGGTCTAGTTGTACAACACGCCCAGAACGCGTACCATAGCTGGTGAAAACACGGCTTAACCGAGGCTCGCGTGCTCGCTAATAAAGACGGCTCGCGGTATTAGGACGATAATACCCGACGAGCCGGCTCTTGGCGGCCGTATACGCGCATTCCAAACTGCCCACGACTCGGCAGGTAGCACGAGGTGGCCACAGAGCCGACGGGGGGTGGGCGGGAACTGCCAGGGCCAGAAAGAACCGTCCACGGGGTGCAACCGGGGACGAGAGAACAGGGGGCGGTTTAATGGCGCATAATCGAGCGATACGTGGGCGATGCGCTCGCGAAACGAGCGATTTCGAAAACGACAGACCACGGAGCCGCATTCTCAGCTCGGTCGATGGTCGAACGTGAAAGGGGAGCTGCTTCGTATATCATAATTGCCGCCAGGTGCAGGCGCGCGTCATCGACAGGGACACATCGCGCTGCCTGCGTTATGGAGTCTGGCTGAAAGGCTCGATAATTGATTGGAGAACGTGCAATAGACTATGCTGGAGTCGCAACGGGTTTCGCACTGACGTGACGATGTTGGTATGCGCGGTTTTTAATAGGGTTTATTGCAAATAGGAAGCGTGTTTGGTTTAAAATCAATTAGATTCGGTTAGAATCAATTTGGTAGGCGAAAAATTCACATTGAAGCGTGGGTAGTGAGACGATGAATCGTTTTGTAAAACAAAAAAGGTAATTGGGATTGTTACGTGCGTTTTGTTGGTTTGATTTAACGATGGATATGGAAATAACGATGCCTATGGAAGGAAATCTTTCTGATAGAAATATGGCAGCAGTTTTGGTTCTCTCGTTTGATTTCGCTAGAATATCGTGAAAATAGAAAAACACAGAAGCTAACATGCTTTAAGAAGAAATAAAAACACGTAGATTAATTACTCGTATAAGGTAGGTACATGTCACGCTTCACTGAACGATTCACACTTCGTCTTAGCAATGTTTCAGCGCGATACTAAAAAAATATCTAAGAAAATCTTCTCAGTATATATCTTCTCAATTATTCTCCTAACTTTCATCGCGAAATACTTTCGACAAAAACCATCATCGAATTTAACGCTCTCGTCCAATCAAACAACATCGTCTTATCCAGGCAAATCTCTCGACAGACAACAAATCGTTGAAAAGACAGCTGAAAAGAGATCGCGAGGAAACGAGGATCGACGCGTCGACGAGAAAGTGATCGGCCGCGTCCGTGTTTCCAGCAAACGATCGGTGTGTCGCGGGCGTGAAAACACGAACGTAGACAAGCCGAGTCCGTCCGAAATTCTTCAACCGGCGAAACTGTTCTATACATGGCGGGGGCGGAAACTTTCGAAAGCGCCGTGGCTATCGCGACCTGGAACAACGTTAGCCCATTTCGTGAACCTTGTACGCGGACGATATACACGCCCAGGAACGATACGATAACGAGAGCGGAGTTAAGGGGCCTCAAATCCACGATCGCCGGAGCGTGAGATCGAACGTCGAGTCCCCACGATCGAGACGCGATTAAACAACCGATCGAGAGCGTTTTTCTCACGGCCCGGAGGTTTATTGGTCGCCAATGGCAAATCCGCTTCGCGATAAGCTCGCCCCAATTTCGAACTCCGCTTTTTCCTGGACGAACCTTTTCTTGTACGCGAAACGAGCCCCAAGAACGAGAACTCGGATCTTACGAATCGGTTTGCGTAGCCCATCGATGACCAACAACGATCCAAAGCAGTTAAATTCATTTTACGATATTTACGAGAAACGAGAAATCTTATCTTATTACTTGTTATCTGATTAACTTGGAAAATTATAGGAAACTATTAAAATCTTTAGAAATTATTACCTAATTTGTATATTCAAGGAGATGCAAATAATATCCTTGAAAAATGCGAAACTGCTATAATCTAACAGTAACCTGTTACATGCATATTACATTTGCAAAGAAAACAAAGTAAAATGGTATTTACGTTTCCTGAAATTTTCGTAATTATACCAATTATACGTAGAAAAGAAACGATCGTGCAACTGCTTGACAACCAGTGCTTGTTTCATACAAACGAGAAAAGTAAACGGACACCTGTCAAGCCTGTGTCAACGCGCATTAACAAGCTAGATTTCCCACGTCAGGTAGAGCTGAACAGGGTAGAAAAATGTGTCGAATAAAAAATAAGAGCTCACGACCATTCATACGCCGGCGACACATTTTTTCTTTTTCTTTCTTTTTCTTTCGCGAAACAAGAGTGTTCGCGGTCGAACTCGTGGCAACCATTCTCGTCGAGATAAACGCGCGATTATGCCAGACCGACCCGCCAAACTCGTTCTACCGCGATCCAGCCGGCCACCGTAAACGCCGTGAATGGAAATGAGATTCGGACGAGGATAGTTACTGTATAGTTGCCTTACCTTCCCCTCCTCGTCCCCGCCCCTTCCTTCATCCCGTTGCGTAATTATTTCGCCTCGCACCGGTTCCGATTCACAAAGTGCAAGGAAGGAGGAGAGATAGAAGCGAGGATAAGGGGTGAGGGTACGTGGATAACAGCGAGCGTGGCTTTTAATTAATGGCGCCTGGAAATAAACGTGTCGCAAGGCCGATTTACGGGCCGGCAGCCCGTTGTAACGCGCGCGATTTATGGTAGCGCAGCGCCCGTTTCCTCATGATATTTAATACCGTTCGAGGAGAAGAGCTTTCATAGAACTCCTCGCAACCGTGCTTTCCTACGAGCTTACCACGAAGAATATGTGTCGAAGTCTCGAGGACGCGGTTATATTTGACGTAAGGACGCGTTTTATGAGCTTTGCGATATGGGTTACTTCGTGATTTAGAGTACCGGTGATAGTAAACTCGGGTTTTATAGCGCTTTTTCTCGTATGGCTACGTTGCTTCGGGGCTCTGCTTGCTAGAGCTTTAGATAATTTTGTATCACTTTCTATCGAAGGTTTTATTGAATTTTTTATGGGACGTATACGTTACTTAGAAATATTTGAACCTCGAAAGAAAAGTTTGACCACGCACCAATTTCAAATCGAAAACCATCGCAGAAAGCAATCGATCGCAGCGTGGCGAAACTAGAACGAACGATACGTGCCAACGTCGAAGAAACCTAGAAACGATATCCGTTAGACGACGCGGGATCGCTGTGTTACTCTTCGCTCTGACGAATTTCAACATGAAAGGTTTTATCGATCGTGCGAACATCGTAGAAGCGCGAGCACGCGAGCTGTATACGAAGAAACATAAACAATTCTCCGAAGGATTTCCAACGAGATTCCGCGCCTATATAAGAAGTTTGTTAATATGTAAACACTGATTCACTCACCTTCTCTTTCTGTAGAATAATCCCAAACGACGTAAAAACCGGAATATCTTCACTCACAAAAATCCACTTAAATCCCTCTCGGCCAGCAACGTCCTTTTTCACTAAGTCCGATCGGCACACTTGTCACGATTTATTTACGTGTCCCCAGGAACCACAACGAAACGAACAAAAATAACACGTGAATTCGAACGACTGATTCATCAACGATCGATTAACGACCACCGGACATCCTATGAAAAATGGCAACGAAAAATGGCACGAAAACGTTGAGTCGTCGATCAAAGAGAATCCAATGCATCCATAAAGTCGCGATAAACTTCTCTACGAGCCGCTATTGATCGAAGCACGATGTTCCAGCCAATACCGCGAGTCGCTCATCGCGATCCCGTCGTCTCACGAAATTGCAGAACACGATCTCCGTTCCGGACTCAAATCCAACAGCGAGCCGAACCCCAGAGGACATCGTCCGCCGTCGTGTTCCGCTTCGAACGAAGGACTTCACGTATATACGCGAGAAAACGGAGCACAACCGTACCCGACGACCTTCTTCGAGAAACTGACCTACGGCGAATCGCTCGCCACTGGAAGCTTCATTCACCGGCGATCGGTTGAATGGACCACACGCTCGTACGAGAAAAAATATCGCGTCCAATGCCACCTTCGATCACTTCATTTTCGTCGACTGTCTTTCGATCGAGCGACGCCCTTCGTCCCTTCGTTACTCAGCTGCGTTCCGCCGTCTCCTGAAACAGCGACCATCGATCCTCTGCTCGATCGTACATGTTGATCCCTCCAACGGTTCATGGGCTCGAAACTGGTTCATCGATAGAACCACGAGCTAACGATTCACATTCGGTACGATCGATATTCGTTGGTACAATTATCGAGGTAACGTTTTATATATCGTTCTGGTATATCGTGATCGATCACGGTTGGTTGTTGGAACAAGCACCAGAGTATCGAAAATACGTGAACACGTGTCCGACTGAAGTGTGTGGCTGCGAGTGTCCTGCGAGAGGATGTCGCGACGCGCTACGAGACGCTCGATCGGATCGTAACTGCGGCCACGACGGCAATGCCCCCGCGTCGAGCGCTTTAGCGCCGCTGACGCGCTCGAACCCTGAGCTTCTCTCCCCACCACCAGACACATCCCCACTCCGAAGACACTTTTCCGACGCGCTCGCCACTCTGCTCGCTGCCACTCGCTGCCACTCGCTTGTACTCGCTTCTACTCGCTTCCCATCCGCGACACATTCACCCTGTACCGCACGCACTCCCGCTTAATGTACGGTGTCGCGGTTTCACGGGTGGGGTGGTAATTACAGAGACACGTTCTTTTTTTATTTCCTCTGCTCGTTTTTGATGGAAGAGAGGCTGGTTTTGATCAAAGTTGGGGGTTGATGATCATTCCAGGTGTGGCGATGGTGTGACGAAGTCGCGGATAAAAAGCGCAGTTGAAAGAAATTTTGTTCCAGAAAGTAAAGTGATGAGATCGGTTTTATAATTCTGATGTCATTCGATTAATACGAGAGAGTATTTCAATAGGGTAGACTTGTTTGATTCGAAGATACGTTTGTTTAGAAATTGTTATTAGATTCGAGAAGTATAATTATCGACAGTGACTCAAAAATTTATCTAAGTTTTCTAAAACTAACTGTCAAAGCCGTGAAAGTTTAGAAGAAAGCAACGGTGTAATTAATGTTAATACGATGATGTCAACGACGATCAATATTTTCGAACTATTCAAGATAATCAGAACACTGTGTGTCTAATATCATAATCAAACAAAAAAGGGCTTTATTCGATAGATGAAGTACATAATCCAATTATTATAGGATTAATCAATAATGTATGTGTAGAATTCTAAAATTGCTCATTTATAAAAGACAATAGTTAAATCCACTAAATAAATTAAAAAAAGAACTTCAATATGTCGAAACATAAAAAATCGCGTTAGATGCACAATTTATATAAATCCAACCTGACTCACGAACTACGCTTGTTCTTCCGAACAAGGATTAATTAATTCCACATTCCAGAGCTTCCGACACTTTCACGGCACTCCCCTGATCAATTCTTTTGTTTTAGCAGCGAGGAGGTGGCGTCGCGATCAAAGCCCAGAAGACGAAGAATTTTTCATAAAATCGGTAGAACGGGATTTTCGCGTAACCAGAAACTGAGGCGTCGAAATGAAAAATTACCGTCTGCCCGACGACCAAGGGTAGTAACCTCCGTTCACCCTGCAGTCGCAAGTTCAGCCATTCGACCAGGACTATAACCCCGCCCTTACGCAACGCGCCGAATGCCGACAAGCTTTCGAAATTCGCCGTACCGCCATAGGTAGAATAACAGAGGCTGGAAGAATCGCCATTATTCGGCGGATTGCGTCCTTTCGCGACTACGGCGAAACAATGCCGTCAGCCTGCTGTCATCAACACACGTTGCAAGCTTGTACAGGTGAAATTGAATCGTACAGTTGTAAACAAAATGATGGAAGATCTGGAGTTTACGAATTTGTAAACTACAGAATTATGTCGAATGCGAATAGGCTTAATATCCTGTTCGTCGCGAATTCTTCCATTTAAATTTTACGATTTTTGGAAATTTCAAGCAACTTATAGCGTCATAACATGGTTAAATGATAATTTCTACTGGCAAACACAACTTTTTCTTCTCCAACGTCATCGCTTAATTAGTGTTACAAAACAATTATAAAGGATATGGTGCTAACGAAATAATAATAATTGAAAAATTTCGGAGTAGATGGAAATTACGCGAGTCGAATAACAGGATGGACGCACGTGAAGGATGATCTTCGGAGTCTGCAGACCGCGTATTTTCAGGGCCGAGGCACAGTTGCCGCAGCCGCGGTCTCGGTGCTACTTTGTGCTAGGTTGTACCTTGCCTGACCTAGCCGTTGCCGGGCACACAGCACGAACATGGAAAAATATGTAAATATCGGGACTCATCCATTATCCAACGCGGAGAGAGAAACGGAAGAAGAACGAGAAAGAGAGAGAAAGAGAGAGAGAGAAAGAGAGAGTAAAAGGGAAGGGAGGTCCGCTTGCTCGCGCACGTGACTACTAGACGGGAGGGTACAACGACCCTTACCTTGCTGTTTTAGCAACGCGTATCGATTGAGGTGTAACTGTGATTTTTTTTAATTTGGTCAACTTCATCTCTTTCTTCTCTCGTATACATATAAACGAAAATTTATTTTTGGAATCAATTGGTTTGCTCGTAGTATGCCACTATAGTATGCCATCTAGAATAATTGAAACGAAGTGGAAGATTCGTTGCAAAACTCTAATGCCTTGCGCTCTTTGGTAATACGATTGATAATACCTAAATACATTTAGAAATTAATAATCGACTTAATCCCTCTGTTACTGTTCTAAACTTTCACCGATCACCAAACAAAGTATAATTTCTCTATATTGCTTTAAAATGCAGATTATGATAGTAACCCAACACTTTCAAATTCCTAAATTATCTGCATTTTCTCGCATGTCGCTCACGAACGTTCTTGTTAAGGTGCTCGTTTGAGCTCATAGTAAATTCAGAGACGATCGTAAATTTATACGACTTTTCGTTGGCATATTGTTCGTTACGTAGTCTAAATCTCCTCCGGCTATTTTCAAGTGGAATTACTGGGGTGCAGGCAAAATGCTACAACAGTCGTAATGACGTCTGTTCGAGGAACTTAGCCCACCCGTGTCTTTGGAATAATGCACGGATAAAGAACACGTGAAACGCATCAATAGCGTAACGATCGTGCCCTTTCCCATTGCGCAATCGCGAAACCGCCAATCGGGAAAATATCGTAGACGCTATCCTATCATCGCCCGTTCGACATTTCACCGAGCACACGCTGTTCCATATGCATGAAGATCCTCATCATACGCTGGCGTTACGAGTCGATGCATTCTCGCGAGAAACGGTAACGCAACAACGAGGGCAGTTTTCTAACTGCTCTTCAGCTCGAAAGTTTACCTACACCCCCATTTAGAAGTACATACCACATACATACCAAATAACTACGAATTTAAGACCACGAGTTAGGTACACAATCGATACCGAAGATTAGTTTAACGAAAGCCAACCTGCCGCGTCGATCAGAAACGTCTCTTCTTTAAAACCGGAACAAATACTCTCCAACATTGGACCCTTGCATAGCACTCATAGCATAACATCCACTCGTTTCAAGGGAAATGAACAGCCCTCGAAGGGGCAGCGAAACACGCCACGGATCGCAGCGGATTTAATTTATAATCGAGGGGAACGGTCGCGCGTGTACGATACGTAGCTCGCGTTCCGGATCGCTCGGGGGAAGAATCGCGATATTCCAATCGGCGTGACGACGTGATACGCAATTAATCCATCGGGCGCGTCAGAGTCCCGCGCCAGCCAGGAATAATGACGCGTATCGAGAGAGGGTCCTCGCGCGCTCCGTCAGGTAGTCGTTCGATTATCTCGCGCGTGTGACTCGCGCGGAGGCCGCCAGCGCGCTGTGGCCACGTCGTGACCGAGGATTATGATTAATGGCGTTGCTATCAGTGCGTGAACGGCGCAAAACGAAGACAAATAGCTGTGCGGACCTCTTTAAACGCGTTCACCATGGATCCGCTGGTGTTCCATCGGAAACGGCTGTAAACAGACGCGAAATTATCGAGTTCCCGTAGCACAGGCTGGCCGTGCCTGGTCGCCAGTCCCTCCTGGCGATCCAATTAATGAGTACGCGCCGAAAGGTGCGCCTTCCAACGCCACCACCTTTCTCGTTCTCGTGGCTTGTTCGTTCGTCTTTCGTCGGCGGAAAACGTTGTTTTACGTACGTACGGGTCCGTTCGCGTCGATTAGGTGTTTCGTCGATGACGCGTCGCGTGAGAAAGAGAGAGTTGGAAGGGAGAGCCGACGCCTTCTCGACGTATGGAAACCGTGTATCTGATAATTGAATCACCTTTGGGTCAAGTTCCGATTAGCGGCGTGAATTTCGCGCCAACCGAGATACGGTTTTTAATTAATAAAACTATGTGGGAGAAACGTTTTTGACCAGCGACTGTGTCTGATTACATGGAGATAGTGAGATGGAAAGTTAACTTTATCGTGTCTTATGGGTTCTGTTTGAATATATAAATCTTCAACGATATCGATCGATTTAATTTGTTCGATGTAGCCTGGTCTACCTTTCAATTTCGATTTGTATAACCGAACGTGTTTTATCTGTTCGAATTGGTTGATTTCCAGTTAGAGGAACAGTGATAGAAATGATAAAATCGTTAATCTGAGGAAAGTGTGATGTCATGCATTGATATAGAAGATCTATGTACTTCCAAATATCGACATTACGTATTCGTACAGACTTGGAAATTCTTAACAAAATCGTCTAGGTAAATAAAAATCTTACGTTTCTCCAATTATTGACGATAACTATCAACAAGAGATCGACGAATCTCTTAAAAAAATATTCTAATAATGGAAGAAAAACAATAACTTGGAAGACCAGGCAGGTATAACACAATATTTAAAGACTAGTTCGTGAACAAATTCTTGAGAACGTGCTCCAAATTGAACATGCCATCGAATCTGGAGAACACGAAGAAGGAAAATCATTTGTAGGGTAATCGAGGTTCAAGAGGAGAAAGAGAATATGCCAATCACAGCCGGGAGTCGATATCGAATGTCAGGAGAAATCGGTAGACTGCAAGACGCCCTCCAATACCCGTATCCGTTCGTACTTTTAACTGCATAATTTGAGGCGTAACTTCGCGCCGGACTCGGTTCCATTCCCGAGGAGGCTTATCTCTGGCTTCCACGTGGCGAAGCTTGCGCTCCGTTCTCGACGTAATTAAAAGTCTGCCGTCGTCGATCAAACCTCCAGCCACCCCCGCGAGCTCCTCGTGTCGCAGAGAAGCCCGGGAAGGCGCCACGAAAGTTCCAACTTTTCAACTTTCCGCGCCTTGCACTGCACCAGCCTGTTACCGCCGGAACCGACCGTGAACTCGCGCCTTCCCATTTCCATTTCCGACCCTGAGCCGTGTTTCGCGCTCTCGATGCCGCTGTTGCGATTACAAATGCTATTTTTATCTTTGTTTCTCTTGTGCGTTCATGTGTGAACGTAAATTAAGAAGAAAAAAAAAGAGAAAGTACTTAACAGTAAATTTTTTGATCAGAAAGATAAAAGCACGAAGAATCGTGAATTTCAAGATTAATTTCGAAAAATAGCGATATCGTCGTTTTTCTCCACTTTTAAGGTTACGTGGTTGACCAATCTGCTCTCCGAGTGGCTCAAATCGAAAAGCTGATCGGTAACGGTGCCATGATGTACGGACGAAATCAAACAGTACATCAATAATCGAGCAAAACAAACTTGGAGAACACAAGCATATGGATATGTATAATCTTCAAGTCTCGTAATATTAGAGAGGATGAAGGAAGGTAAATTGAAACGGTATATTAAAATTCTCACTTCGAACACGATACTCGTTACATCGAGACGGGAATTAATCGTTGGCAACGAAAGACCGGGATTCGATGGTTCTTCCCACGGACGCCAAAGTTGGTGAATCACGCACGCCTCGCCAACTTCCGACAGATCTTCGGTGGAAGGCCCGAACAACGCGCAATTATTCCTCGCATGCCCGGCTATTGCGTGAGAGTAACGAGGATCCGTATTGTCTGTACGCATCGAATTGGTTCGCGGCACGTTTAACGGAATGTATACATCATTATGGAAATACGCCGTTCGATACACGGAATCCCGTTTTCAAACATTCCCTGCCAGAAATCGCTCGTTTCGCTAGAGCAACTGCTTTCATCAATATCCATGTCACGTTGAGCATTGAACTCTCTAGTTAAGTTCAAATGATCGATGGAAAAAGTAAAAAACATTTAGGTGACTTAAGGAAAAGCAACAAGCCGATGGATATATCTAGAATCCATTATTACACCTTTCAGCTCTGAAAATATGTAGAAACTCGGGAAGCAACGTAGAGATAGCAATTTCTAGTAATAGTGCGCAAATTATATAAATTAATGGCAAATTAGCGAGTAAAAGTAGCAGTTAACTTCTTATGACATCTAGCTGTAAATTATCTGACAAAAAGTTTACCACCACTCAATTAGAACTAAATACGTGATTCGTCGATGTAGCCATTGATTTGAATATCAGTGCTCGAATTAATGAAACTAATTTTCTTCATTTAACTTATGATTTACAAATTATTCAACGCGAAGATAAAAGACTTTCCTAGCTTCTATTATTCTGATAATTATGAACGTTAATATTATTGGCAAATCGATTTTCATAATTTCCATAACTGAACCAATCACATAAAGTACAATTAACGTTAAATTGGATTCTTTCGAAAATAAAGAAATATCTACAAACTTTACGGCACGTCGTATTTCACGCGAGATAAATGCCCCTCATAAACTCCAAATAATATCATATTACGCACAACATACTTCAACTACCGTTCAAACATTCACCGGCATTGATCAATCTTGTAACACGATGCGCGTCTTCGACGATCATTAAGTTCCATCGATTCGATTCGCGATTATGTAAGCACAAGGATACTTCTTGGGCCGTGACTCCGCACCAAGACCTGGGTAACATCCTCAACGGTAATTGCGCGTAACAACCAACGGATACACGCCGATCCACGAAACAAGGTTGCCGGAAGTGGCGGCCGATCAATAGGTAAATAGGCTAATCACCGTTTCGTTCGTCCTGAATGGAGTTTCGAGTGGCGCGAGCGGCCCTACGCGAGCCAACTATTCAACGTTTTATCGATTCGCCGGAAATCACACGCTCGATAGATCCCAAAACGTCGACCTCAACCTGGCTGCACGCAACAACACGTGCACGCATACCAACACGCGACCGAACAGTCGATGGACCCGATGTTCCATTCGTGCAACCGCATCTTAATGGCCTCGCGCACAATGCGAGAATCGGCCCCTGAATGGAGTGAAATCGATAAGAAATTTACCGTGCGGCAACATGCAGGAAATCGTCATTCGATGAGCCGGAATTGAACGTCACACCGATTAAGTTACAACGGACACAAGAGTCGAAGAATGATCATCGAAAAGGGTGGCGAGCATGTGGTGTTTATATGTCAAGGTTGTTCTCGTAGTGACAATCTATAGGTGTACCGCTGCAACTAAGCAGAACGTAAATTCCGTAAGCACCGGACAGCAGCAAAAACTGACTTGGTTAAAAACATCCGAATAAAGTACTCTACGAGAGAAACATCAAAAAAGTCTATTTTTCCATAGACTTCAGAATTAATCAAAGATAAGGATATTATAATATATCAACTGTTGAGTAAGAATATAAAAAGGAGCAGCTGAAATAGTAAAACACATTTTCCTCTGGAAATGCTGAAATAGTAAAAGATACTTTTCTTTGGAAATTATTCAAAACCCCCGTAGGGGTTACCAAAAATTGCCGTAGCCGATGGTTTTTCACATCGTCTTGGCGGGGTATTGGTAAAAGTTTTCAACTAGCAATAATCGCACCTCGGTAGAACCTCATTGGTTACGATATCGCCACTGCGCAAAGCTGAAGATACAACCTGTCCTGATTCCAGATATAACATTCCTCGAACAGTTTTACATGCGAGAAACAATACGAATCGAGTCGCCATCTAGTTCTCGAGGATCGAACTAACGTCCTTCTCTACACACTGTACATAACCGTGTTTTCACCCCTGTTCAAAGTTACTTTACCCCTGTTGGGGAAGTGAACAATCGATTCTAAAAATACTTTTGCAAATTTATTAATATATCTGAATGAACGAGAAATTTCTCGATGACGTTACATACTTTTTGTTAGCGATAAATCATACCTACGATTATTATATGTATATTTCATTGACCAAAGATAGAAATGTAAATGCTTTAAACGACCATGCTTGATAACCGTTGCATTTCGTATAAAAAGCCGAAAGATATTAATTCAAAAAGTTGTACGAGTTTAAATTATACGCTGAGCGGCTGTATTTAATCGTCACAGCTCGAGTAAAAAATTAATTTATAGACATTCGTAACACGAGCGAAGTGGAAAGTAAATGAGTGCTTCCCGCAGCCCTCCTGTAATTATTCTACCACGCATGGTAGTGAGATTTATTGTAGGTTTTTCTAAGTGTAATAGCGCACGCATTACCCTTTCATCAAGAAGTTATGCTGAAACGAGCCTGTAAACACAAATGGTACACGTATTCAATCACGTCGCAAGTTTCTCTCGAATTCATAGAAAGGAAGCGCTAGAACCCCGATTCCTTTCGATTTTATACGATTCCATACGCATGTTAACGTGGATCTATTCAAAAAGACAATTGCAAAATAGGTCACAGTCTAACGAATTCCTCCCACGATTATTAAGAACATAATCCTAACGTACGTAAGTACTGGCATCAGAAATACCAGCACGACGTAATGATAATAATTATCAAGTTTTTTCACGATTGCCGTATTTTCTCGCGAAACGCGGGAAAACATGATTGCTCCAATCACGATCGTATCTCACCACGTGCAAAATTTCTACCGTGAAAATCATTCCGCGTGCACGCACGCGCCGGACGCAAACACCAGCGATATACACTTTCTCCGACGACTTTACGTTTTCATACGCCCACGACTAGATTATTACCGGTTTCCGATGTTATCGCGAAAAGCTCGCAACGAGACGGCGAGTTTTCCCGCGTCTTTAACACAATCCGCCTTAGTCGAATCCGCCTAAATCCAACCCAAAACGACAAATCGTCTGAATAAGCTTCTGATTACCCTGGATGCATTTTCCGACAGACTGTCGTTTTAATATAATATTTATATATATAATAAAACATCAGAACGCCGAAATGCATACGTTCATAGTTATCCTGACGCACGTATTGGTCAAAACATCAAAACGTACCCTAAACCTAATGCGGCGTCATTACGATTTCCTGGTAGTAAATCTACGCGAGTCGACGAGATTATATTGTTAATAACGCAATTCACACAGGCGTACGAACCTGTTATTGGAAATATAGACGTGCAAAATTACACAGAATCGCTGTTGTAAGGTCCGATATAGACTAGCAATTTTTTGACATTGCGTTCTCCTCGTTTTTAATTGGGAAAAACAAAGAAAGACGTACGAAGCAGCGAGAACAAAGCGTCAAAAAGTCGCTCGTTCCGCGTCGCGGATCCAAAATCTCAACGACACCGCACCCTTCGCGTGCATCCTCGTCTAGTAGCAAAAACTTCACGTTATCGCATACCTTTCGAACGGTCGAAGACTTCATGAAACAACGCATCGATGCTACTCGTGCTTCGCACGAATCAAAGAATAGCACAATAGAAAAACGAACTTAGAACGCATTCTCACGCGACGCGGCGTAATCGCGGTACGAATAAACCGAACGGTCATTAGAAGGCGACGTCCGCACATGTGCGAGATACATCTCCGATACTCAATCTCCTCGGCGATCAATCACGTTGAAAAGTACCGCGCGCTTTCACTGCGAACGCAGCGCCGCTGTTTTCGTACGCCTCTGTCATCAATATCGCGCGAACCAACTCCGCCAGATCGATTACTGACGGTAATTATTTAATTTCCCGCGCGATCTCGCGCGGCCCACATCCACGGCTGCCGATCCATTATCATCAGGGCATTATTCTCTAGCACCTGCTCCGCTCGACTCTATCGGCTCTCCCCCCTCCCCCCGCATGGATTAACGAGCCACGCGGTAATAAGTAGCGAGGGGGGAAGAAACTGCTTTTAGAGATTCAATTACGTTATCCGCATGGTAGCGTAATGATAATGGTCTTCGACTGGTTCTCGAATTTAGTTGCGTATGTACCAGCGAGGTAACGAACGAGGAAGCACGTTGGTAAGAAACATTCTCTCTCATAAATATCCCAGTTCGCCTAGCTTATGGTAATCTATCCGTTGATCTAATTTGGACCGAAAAGGAACGTTCTGGCATAATTAGAACTCGTGTGTGTAACGCTGCTCGATTTATCGAGGTTTACGGATACGTAGTTTGATTTCTTATTTCGTCCGAGAGGAGACTCTTTTCGACGGCTGACTAATCGTTTCGTGAATTATTAAAATTTCGAGAGAAAGATACGTATAGGCTTTGAAATGTATGTATATTTAGATAAGTAACGACAGATTCGTAGAAACTCCTACCAACGACCTATGCTATCTGGAATTCAACATCCTGGAATATAGGACCTCGCTCGACGACCGGAGGCACGTAGGGACTCAAATTCGCAGTTGCCAGAAATTTCAGACAACGTCATGAGATGAACGTTTCGTGAACGGTCGTAAAGTACCAGAGATATCGAGGCATGCAACACCCTAGATTTACAGATCACCGTATCGCGTATATTGATTTCGATAACGTCATTTACATCGAACGTAATGGATCCAATGTCTATATCAGGTTCAATGAGCCATTTGTGCAAGCTCCTGCAATTTCTGGATAGTATACACAGCGTTCTAAGTATGACATTTCACCTACACTCTACGTGCTTAGAATCAGTTGCAACGACTTCTACGAATCCCCAAGTACCTATAACAAACCGTGATCTTAACATTAACCATATCGAATTCTAGGAACCTATGATCAACCGCATCACATTCTACGATTCTATGCTTATCGACATTCAACCCCATAATTGGAAACTCGTTAATCCAGTGTTACACAAATCACAAATTATTACCTTGCTCAATACGACACCTACAATTCTCAGAAACTGTCCGTTTCAGGCACCAACCGAAGTTCCATCTATTTTGTAACCAAAAAGCTCGGTTTCCATCGAACCGAAGGCACATGCTAAAGGCAGCCAAAGAGATTCTAATTCGCGATGCCGACATGAACAGTTCTTCCTGGACGTCGCGGCTCACCGCTTATTACAAGGCGTGTAATGGGCTTCCGCGCGCGACTCGAGGCTTCCCTGACTTAAGATAACGAGCGACGAGAAAAGGACCGCGAGCAGATTAACAGTACCGACTGTCGGGACCCGATCCGATTAAACCGCGCATAATAAATCGCCGAGAGTGCGATCATTCAATTAATAGCTGGCGATGCAGCTCCGTGAAAACTTCTTCGTATCGCGCCTTTTCTTTTAAATATCGCACCTACGTAAACCGTCACGTTCACGCCTGATAAGAAACTCGCGCCAGCTCTATACTACTTGCTTCTAATTGCTCTTTCTACGTACTGGGTGACCAGATTGTAAAAGACTTATTATAGCCGATGACAAACGTTCGAGTTCTTAGGATTACTTGAAATTTTTCGATTACGTACTTCTTTGTTCTTGCGTAAGATCGTGCAAACTTTTTTATTTTGCTTTTTCGCGAAGTTTTCAGTCTTGCATATATCAACGACGAAGAAGATATCCGTGTTACACAAATCACTGTGTATAACTCATTTGTCCAACTTTTTATCAGAATATTGTTTCATTAGCACATGGGTAAAGTGGTCGGTGAGATGCGGCGATTCATAGTACTTGAATCATAACAGTAATTATAATGGACATCGGACGTTCTAGCTGCTAACGATGAGAGATTCCACGAGGTTTAATGGCAATACCGTAAATTCCAGGCAACGCGTGTAACACGAGCGCATAGACGAAGCGTTCGCGAGTTCCTCCGGCGCGCTTAATAAAACGATGCGCCAGCTGGAAAAGGAAGAATGTGCTGTTTCGTGCATTTAACACGTGGTCTATCTCACGTGTATTCGAGTATTCCTCGGACTTTCAAATTTTATATCTGTGTTCTACGTATTCCTCACGAGGAATATCCCAAATTAAAGACGAAGCTAATTGACTTATTGACTAATGACCTAAGCTTATTGGCCAAAAACCTAATTGACTTAAAACATAAAACATCAAATAAAATATAAGATCATAATCTAGATATAACGTTAATTTAGATGATTTATTAGAAAATTAATAAGTTTCCTCTTTACATAAATCGGAGCGTTCTCTAATTGCATGCCTCTGTAATCTTCATCTGGAATAATATTCGATATTTTAAGCTTTTAAAAATAATCACCAAGATAACGTTTCTACGTTTAAGAATCGATTTTTCTCATCGTTGTGTTTCCCGTTTCCTGTACGGTTAATCACCCGGCGTATCCTCGAGGGAAGAACGCGTTTCACGCGTAAAATTTCACAAATTCGAAACTAGAAACGTCACACGAGCGTGAAGGCTCGCGCGCGTCAACGGCGACAAGAAAGAGCGGGCCGCAGGGCATCGCGAAGAGGATGTATCCCGGCGTGAAAGCGATGGCATTCCATCGGGAGAAATAGATCGAACCACGGGAAACGGACTCGTTAGCGACCAACGAATCTCGTCCGGCGTATGATTGCTTTCTCATGCCGGTCACCGCTGGCTACCGTTTGACTCGACGATTTACGAACACCACTTTCTCCGTTCCAACGACGTTATCCAACGTAACCTGGCGTCAAAGCTAAACATCCAACTCTGATCGATCCGAGCAACCTACTACGCGTTATGTCACTCGCTATTCGCAAATTGAACCGGTTGAACTCAAAGAACGGAAAGTTTCTAGTAGTTTGTTCGTTCATCTTCGTAATCTAGGGGATATAATCCTTTAAAGAGAAGTGAGAGAACGTTGAAAGGTATACGTAATTCAAATGGATATATACGAGAAGAAATTGAATTTTACTATACGTAATTGAAGATTTTCATTACAATACTTACAGTCGAATAGATTCCAATTGATTCGAATAATTCCTAACACGTCAATAATCTTCTAATAGTTTCTCAGTATCTCGTTCTTCGATAAATAGCCTAATACCTCTGAGCAGGGGTGTACATCGCAATTTACCAGTTTTTAGATATCAAAACGCAACGAGAAACCTGGACTTCAGGCCAGAGACAGAAGGATGGTGTTCAAGGTGAAAGGCTGAGGAAGTTGAGCTCCAATTAAATTGTATCTCCTTTAAGAGGGCCGCTGCCGTTACAGATAGCCCGCGTGCCGCTTGTTTAAGGCAGAACGCGAGCGAGAGCTCGCGGGTACAGCTCTCCCCCGCGTGTAAGAGAGCGAGCACACGAACGAACACACCGGCTACCGCAACCGGAGGAGAACAAGCTTATGAAGCAGCGCCAGTTTTTGCCCCGTCCGCAACGTTATGGGACTAATTTATTAACTACCCGATCGAGCATCACGGAACCGTTCCACCATCGGCTGCCTTCGGCCTTCGTACGCGTACAGGCCAAGCCACTCGCAAGAAACTCGCGTAATCTTCCTTCCAATCTTCGTGAAACGCAAGCCGTTTGATTCGCCAACGTTTCATCACGCCACTTTCTTGCCCAGCCTAGAACCATCGTCTCAAGGGTTTCAAGACTGATTTCACGGTAATTTCAAGGGGATCTTAATCGATTGGACGCTACGCTTTTGGAAGCGGATGGTGAGTGTTACATATTGGACTTCATGCATCATTGCTTTGGAATCTTGAGAAAGTCTTCTAATTTTGTTTTTGATGATCTAGGTGGTCTTGATACGTTTGTTGCAACGAGACGTTTCCTTTACTACGAGGAGAGTATCGAATGACAATGTTGATTAGGCGAATTCATTCCGTTTAGACTAAGTTTCGCGAAAAAGATTGTAACATTTTTTATATCATAGCTGAATGTAAATAGAGCGAATCAGGAATAACGTTTCATCTCTTCGCGATATCTCTGATACGCCGCGGCGTGTCAAACTTTCCCGTGTCAAAGTGATACAAAAATGTCATTCGACATCAAAAATTGAAATATCTTGTATTATTAACGATACTCGTCGTATCTCGATTTTACTACAACGCGAATTGTTTTCTTTTTAGTTGTTGTATACAAAAATCTTCGGGATTCAATAAAACGCAGAAGATCGAAGAAACGTCAAAAACACTTCCTATCCCAGCAATCTTATTGCTACAAGCTTTCGCCTAACTTTCCTCGGTCCTTGCCACAAGGAGAGACGCGATTTCTCAATAAGTTATTGGTTGCCGCGTTGAGATAAGTACCTCGTTGACAAACTGAATTGCAAGATCGAGGAAGTACGAAGGCAAGCAGATGGAAACAAGCGCATCCTTGGTATAGCCGTGGACGTAGGCCGGGCCCCGTGATAGGATGACAAGCCTCGCGGCGTATCTTATCGCGATCTCCCATCGAATCGATACGATGGGAGGGAGGGGGTCCATGCGTAGTTAAGCGTTTTACGTTGGCGAGACTGTCCACGCGCGTTACCAGTTATCCCTCCCCCCGCCACGTTTCTAACCACCTATTAGAAATTGGTCGCAGTTTTTACACGCGCGGATTCAACGCGACCCGCCTCGTTGCCCGCTCGATCGCGCTTACGTAAATAAAACAAAAATTCCCCGCCGCGTTTCCTCGCTTTCCTATTCATTATGTAAAAGGGGCCCGTTTGGAAAATAACACTTGCTTCATTTATCTTCCATTCCCGCTGCTCCCCCCGCTTCCCGGCGCGGCGTTGCTCGCGCGGATGCAGGAAGAGGAGAAAGGCTCTCTCGGACCCGAGAGATTGAATCTTCCACGAACAATGAGCCGCTGTGATACGCGTAAGCGATGCCAACGCAGATACCGCCCGTTTCTCGCAACGAAAGAAGAGGCAAAAGGAAGCGCAAAGCTATCGACTTTTCTTCGATTTCTTCGCAGCTCGACACTCGCAGGTGATTCTTGCTAGATTAGGTTCGTGGCTGAAGCGGTTATCTAAAGAATAGCAAACGGGTCTGGTAGTCATTGGAGTACTTGTCGTTCTTATTCGAAAGTCGGTTTAAAGATTGAGCTGTAGGATGTTTTAAATTTCTGTAAGTTTCGAAGAAATGAATATTCCCAAGCTTCTGCTGTTCGACAGATTTTCCAAGTTCCCGTCGAAGAAGCATCGGCGAACAACGAACGGTAGCTGGAAAGCGAGGACGCCTCATTGTCTCTCGCATGGAGGTCGGTCCTCGTTTGGTAACCGGCAAGTAGGTAGGTAGGTAATGTAACCAGTCGCATACGTAACCGATTGGTCGCGGGTTAAGTAGCTGGTAGCAGCACGCGGATACTGTCTCCTCGGTATCGATATATCACGCGGTGCGAGGCGGTCGAGCCTCGAGCGTGTCGTCGATCCCGCGAGCACGAGCCTCGCTTTACCTGTGCAGGCGAAAACTCGCATACTAATAAGCAGCGCGTGAACCACGTACGCATTGGCTCCGTTCAACGAAACCTTAAAATTCCCCATGGCCTGATGCCCGTGCGTTCGCCGGTGACAAATGGTTCATGGTGAAGAGATTTCTCCACGGTAGCATTTTAGTAGGTTTTTCATGACTCGATAACGAAACCGTATTGAACGAGGTCAGGGTTAGGGAAGGGAACGAACATTTGACGAGTATTTGTGAAATTTATCGTTTAATGATTTCGAACGATGACGTTGAGAATCTCGGAGGAGTAGGATATTTCGATTTTTTGAGAACCGTAGATAAAGTACACATAAGTCAATTCTGATTGGGCTAACTCTGTCTTAAGCGAAAGGATCATAGACGAAAATTGTATATTTCAAGCGCTCTATCATCCTATGACGAATTTTACACACATTGTATAACACCTTTCTCTGTCTTAACGAAGCCGAGCTTTCCACCGGCCTATCCAATATCGGGGGATATCGATGACAGAAGATCGTGGAAATAGCCTTAATTTAATCGAACGGGAATAATAGGAGCGCATTGGGCGGTTGTTCGAACGAGACGGTCGAGAGAAACCAAGCGATCGCGTGGCGTGGGCCGTCGTTTCTGCTCCCGGCGCAGATCTTCCAGATTCAATGGCGAAAGATCGCCGGATAGCCACAACAGAGACCTACATACATGTACACCCATTGGTGGTTTACACGAGGAACCTAGAACCTGGCTATGACTATCGCAGTCCCGAGTCGAAACCCGCAGCCTTCAATCATTGTCAATCAGTTCGGACGAGGCACCGTTACGGTGTCTTCGATGCACTCGTCCCGTGCTATCTGGCTACACCTACCTACTGCTATTCTTCGCCGACATTCCAGCCTTTACCTTACAGTCCCGTTTTCAACCAGCTTCGTCAATCTGTGCACACCCTTCGACTACGTGGACGCAGGTCCATCTTGGTCCTGGCTACCTAGCACAACCTCTCGATCAAATTGACTAGACTGGACGTCCTGAATTTAAGAAGCGAACGTTGGATCTACTCTTTGTTTGGAGATGATTGGATCTGGGAGGTCTCGTTGAAACGAACATTAAGCTAACGAAAACGCTTGATCAACTTCTAAAGAATGAAAAAGTGCGCCCTAAAAGCCCCAAAGACACTCAAAATCTGTCGATGTGGCGAGATCAAGAACCGTATCGACTGCTCTATCGACATGTCATCGAGGTTAACGCGAGACAGTTATCGCGTTAAAACTGCCAAGCTGTTTAACAAGACATTCTGCTCGAGAGAATGGAACTGGAATCGTATTTCATCGCTAACTCGAGACGCGATTTCACATGCAACGGGAACGTCGCCGAAGAAACAATACCGAAGGTGAACAGAAAGAGAATCGAGAACGAGTGGATGATTGAAACGGACCGACCCACCACTGACCCCCGTCGTTTCTTTCGCGATCGTAGTCTCCCAAGTATGCTCGATAAGCGTCTCGACTGTAACTTGATGTTGCGATACGAACGGAAATAAATGTCGCGGGGTTCTCTCGGCCCCGTACACCTGTGCGACCGTTCGCCAGTCCGCGTTTATCTGCAGGGCTCGACCCACCCACGCGAATTCCTGCCCTTCGAATATCGAGTCAAGCACTATGCACGTTTCTAGCACTCTCTCTCTCTCTCTCTCTCTCTCTCTCTCTCTCTCTCTCTCTGTGCTGCTGCTGCTGCTGCAGCGTAGTCACAACCTCGCTGGTGATTCCTCGGTGAAACGTTCTTCCAGCAGAAACAACCGTTACGATAGCTCCAAAACTGGACGTGGGACTTCGAAGTGAAGCATGTGAATTGTTTTTTGTTTCAAATGAATTGCAGAAATATTAAGTTATGGAAATATTTCGAGGTCGTCGTATAAATTCTCGAATTTTACTACCTGAATACGTGATTAGGGTTCAACTTCTTAAAAAAAAAAGACTACCTCTCTAAGCTTATTTATTGCAAACAGACGATATAAATAATGGCAAACTCCAACGTAAATGTTAAAACATATTTGTAACATCCATACCTTTCTGTTCATTTTGGTTAACGAAGTTGGACGACACGATTTCAGGAAGTATCTCTACTACTACATCCTCCATCCAACCGTCGATTAAGTTTATCCAAAGTATCGAAAGAAGTGCGACGAGCAGCAACTAACCAGCTATAAATCAATTTTTCTCCGTTCCAATTTCCCAAAACGAAAATCACTGGGCCAGTTAAGAGCCTGAAAAGCCGCGAAATGATATTTACGAGCGTGTTCTCCGGTTGAACGTGAAGGGCGAGTCCGGAGCCGTTCTTAGTCCGTCGGGCGTCCCTTTTCCGTATACGGTTCGAAATGGTCGTTACTTGGCAAGAAATTATTGCTATTACGGACGAAGCACACGCGCGTAACCTTGTTATCGGCTTGGTTGATACGGCGATTACGGATGCGTCGCGTGGTGGCGAAGCACCATGTGCCTACGTACACCAGCTCGTACACGGAAAATCACTAGTCACACTCGCGTAAGAGAGAAAAAGAGAAAGAAGCAGCGTCTAGGCTAGTTTAATTGGATACAAGCTCGGGTGTAACGAGCTCTATCGAATTACTTGTCCGGTAGGTAATTCACTCGGCGCAACATTCGACAACCTTTCGCTCCGCGAAGCCGGTCGTCGTTTAACGACGGATAATTCCTGTTTCGTCCCGTATACATCGTGCAGGATGTTTATTGATCGAAACGACGCTGGCAAATTGCGCTGATGTACCGCCTCTCGGACGCTTTCGTCGCTCGCGAGCTACCTATTCCAGTTTTTCCAAGGGACTGCTCCATGTTGCATCGAACTTTCTACCAGGATAATTCTTCTAGGGTGAGTAATTACATCGTACGACAGTGGGAGGGATTTATTAAGTTTCTGCGGGTAGTTGTTAAGGTAAGTCAAGTTAGCGAACAGTCATACTCGTTCTAGCAAATTCATTCTTTACGGTCTGATTCAACTACAGATTCTGTTACATTCAAGATTTCAATATAATTGGTTTTTATAGGTTAAATTCGAACGTTTATGGTCGTCCCGTTAATTAGCAAAATTCTACGATTCTTCAACCCTGATTGTTCCTCGATCGAAGAGCTTTAAAAGGCAATCTACTAATCGCAACGAAGACAACGACGCGACCGAAATGGCTAGCTAGAAGACAAGTCCCGAATCGTGACGGAAGAGTCGACTGGTCTGCGGACAAATTTCCAGATCGACAGTACCGGATGTGATTGCGCGCGGACAAAGGCCACAGCTCGCCTATATTAGGTAGAACGCGTCGGTTAGCTTCTCTGCCTACCTACTTTCAGAAATTCTACGCTAACGAGCGAGCAGAGCTCAGTTCGCGTCGCTCCGCTTTCCACCGTGGACATCGCTGCCCCATATCTGCCAAATTGTCGTGAGCCAGCGCGTCGTTTTCTTTATTGGTCTTCTCCTTAGAATTTATCGAGCGCCGCTCGCCGTGCCTTCCATTGTGTAGAAATTTCCCTCGTACCCGCTTCACGTCGTAATAAGAGTTAGTTTTCGGAAATTCCTCGTTGAGGCTTCAGGGTAGAACGATGGACCCGTAATCTTATCAGGTTCTTACTATTGGGTCGAGTATTCTCTTCGATAATTGACAGTTCGTTTCAAACACAGTCAACCTATTTTTACTTGCGACAAGCTTGGTCTGCGAACAGAGTCGACGTTACTTTCTTCTATCCTCTCTAAATTTATTTGAAGATTAATTCCCCAACCATTCCGAACACGAACACTGTCTCGTTCGACTCTTAATAAACTATAACTTTGGAACGTCAAAGTACATTTTTCGATAAAACACAACAGCTTTGATTTTGATGACACCGCTAGACTGTGCAAAAATGTCGAATCTCCGATTACAAACTCGTATATCACTAACATTCTATATCGTCATACCTCTAACCACAACTCAACTCCACCATCAGAAATTCATTTCTCCGATCAAACACAATTCAGGTCGGCCGAATCAATCAGTCAGTTCTCAGCGCCAATTACCGACCTTCCAAACGTTATTCATCAAACCCATCTTCCCCTCGAATCATCTCGAATCCAGAGCGTTCCTCCGCCGAGTAGAAGCGGTTTGGTGTCACGAGATTAGGTTATTTCGCCACGTGCTCGACCGTTACCCCAAGCCGAGAACTGTCCCTATTTCACTGCGAATTTTAATTAACGTTTACGAACCGTACAGCGGGAGATTTCGAGATCGGAGGTTAGGTGGAGGCTTTTGCGAACGCCCTCTCGAGACACTTTGTGCGACTGGCGTGGCTTTCCGCGTAAATAAATTAACCTCGGTGAAGGCACGTGCTTCGACGCGCTGACAACCCTCGTCGCTCGAGATTCGAGACAGGCCGGTTACCCGCAACTACAAGTGTTATTAGCGACGATCGACCGGCAAGGGTTGCCTTTCTTCTCGACGACCACTCCTCGCTCGACAATTCTTGCCGGTTTAATTGAATTTCTAAGCGTTAACGCTGAACTGTCTCTTGGAATGTCTCGCGTACCTGGTACTGAGTACCTTTGCGAGGGCGTTACTCGGTTAATCTGCCGTTATATCGCATTCACGCCAGCCGCGTTATGTCATTGGAGACAAACTTCGGAAGGTTAAGTAACTACCTATGTACCAGGTCAAGGGAAAAATCGCGATTTTTCTGAAAAGTTTAATTTTAAGTTTAATTTTGCTAGATTCTAAGTCATTTTCGATCCTATCGTTTTCAGTTTAATTTCTGGCCTCGATTTTTTGTTGAAATTATAAATATTGAAAGCGTAAAATGTTAAGCATCTTTTTCTTTGTTCAAACGGTACCGAGATTACGATAAGAAAAAATTCGTAGATCGTAACAGAGGCAAAGGACACCGATCGGAAACTCTGCTATCTTCGCGTGTTCTCCAGCTATCAAAGAAACAACCGCCGAACAAAAAGATGAATTTCTCGATGCGCGCTTTCATCGCCGATTAAATCGGTCACCGGTTATATAAATAGAAGGCCGTGTCATCCGGACGATAAGTCGGATTTCGCAATTGGTCGCGAAGTGGATCCGGTCGCGACCATACTTGGACATAGCCATCTATGAGACTGATTACTTTAATCGCTTCGAGGAACAATCCGTCCGTTGAGCCGCATTCCCGCCGCTCTTTCACCTTTCCTGCCTCGCGGACGATCCAGTTTCACGGACGAACCTCGTACATTCGCGAGTGACTACGTGAAAAGAGGAAATAAACTCACCGTTTCGGAGGCGACAGACTTCACTTCCGCCAGAAGGGACGCAGCTGGTGACAGATAAGTCCTGAGGAAGTTCTCCA
Organism: Bombus pyrosoma; assembly: GCF_014825855.1. Taxonomy (NCBI): domain Eukaryota; kingdom Metazoa; phylum Arthropoda; class Insecta; order Hymenoptera; family Apidae; genus Bombus; species Bombus pyrosoma. The sequence continues at coordinate 12,684,716 of NC_057776.1, forward strand.
AGTTGCCGTGATAAGCGCACACCAGGATGTCCCGGGCCTGTCTTATCAGCAGATTGATAACGCCATCGCCGTAAATCGGTCCGAGCAAGTTCCGGACCAGCGATGCGACATCTCCGCGACCCTGCAACAAAGCGGTCCTTTCACGAGCCTGTTTTCCGGAGAAACGTTACATATTACCGTGAAGTGACGTGGCTTGTTCGTATCTGGACAGGAATGAATTTCAAGGGTTGGCACGTGATAGAATGGCGACAGGTGGTGGAACGTGATGTAATGCGATGTGACGAACGAGTCATTCGGAATTCAAATCGATCCTTCGTGTACTTTATTAATTTTAGTGTCACAGCTACACGCGTGATCAGAATTTAAGTTTAGAAATTTGGCACGGAGAACAAGTTCGGTAGCGAATAACTGTTCCTTGTTCGCGGGATTCTTTCGGATGGAGGCCTAATCCAGGAACACGAAATTAATTTTAGAAAACAATTGATAATTGAATATACAATCCCCATTATCGCTAATGAACGGTATAATGGCTGGTAAAGGTCGAGATAGTTGCATTGTTAATATTCAGCACTTATCACGGACGCAGCAGCACAATGCGCGCGTTCTTATCTCCTTATTGTAGCCCCGTGATAAATGGACGAATACCAGATCATTATTATTATACCTGGTAGTAAGCTGGGGCAAACCAGATTAATTCCAACAGATAGTCGATAATTAACTACATTGTTGCCACTACATGTACGTCGATATACAATGAAACAGCGTCCGATTAAATCTCCTATGAAATCGGCCCAGTTATTCCTGCATAATATCATAACGATATCATAATATAATAATAGCGCAAAATAGGGTAAGGATATTACTACTGGCCATTACCTTACTATATTCGTAATGTAGAGATTTCACGTAATATATGGCGGCGTACATTCCTGAGTTACATAACACCTTCGGATTTCCGCGTTCCCAGAAGCTTTTAACGCGCTGAGCCATGGTTCCGGAAACGGGAAGCGGTCGAAGAAGCCGAGGGGACAAGCGAGCTAACGGTTCCAAGTTCTCTTCCATATTGTTATGGAATCATGGCCTACGCCAGGAGAATCTGTTATCGACACCGATCTCCCCCAACGGTGAGAACAAACAAGGGGGAATAAATTGAATTTTATGGCAGCACCCGTCCACCACTTCCAATGAACTCTTGGAACTTGCTTTTGGGGAGGTATGCGCGACAATTCCAGGAGCATCGCTGGACTCCGTTTCTTCCGCCTGTCTTTTGTGCTTTCGAAAGATGTACGCAAAGTGAATTGAAAGGAGGGTGCTGATTTATCGAGGAACTTTTCGCTTTAATTCAAGATGGCTATGTACTTTTGCTTATAGTCGCGCAGTTACGTGGTAAAATTTTACAGTCTCAAGAGTTGAATTCTAGCACATTACGAACTAAACATTTTACGTACTAAACGAACCTAATTCTTTCGTGTCAAATATTACACGTTAAATAAATCACTGTCAACCTTTCTTATCTTGTCGTTTATTTTAAGCATAAAATCTTGATCAAATTTCTTGTCTGATATCTTCACGAAACACAGGATATTTCGTCAACAGCCTTTGACAATAAAATACAAATACACGAGATCTCTTCGTTCACCTATAACGTGTCAACGATTCAAACTCCATAAGAAACTAAAAGAAAAAAAGGACCACCTTCGTAAAAACCAACGAAAGAGAACGATTCTCCTTGGTATTTACACAAATCACCAGCAGACGTAAACGCGTTTATCCAAGATCCCTTCCTCCAATCCGCGTGGTCCTTCGCCTTCATCGATGCGAATCGAGGCGATCCAGTTTGTCTTTTTCGAGGAACGCAAAGTTGGTCGGCCTCTCGAGACCGTAAACCAGATACTTTCCAGCAAAATCGGCTGGTTGTTCGCAGAACGACGACGCAGCGGGGATCGGGACTCGGTGCTATCCGCTTACGAATCGCTCGGCCGGCGGGCGTCGGATGGCGAAGCGGACAAGTGGCATGCGTCGCCCCAGCGGCGATGTGGCTGCATTATATCGGCGTGCATCGTTACACCGGACTGCATAAACATCGCAGTTTAGCGGCCACTCGAGAAACCGGGGAACACCGCGATGTAACCATTATACGTGTACTCGATCGCCCACGTGTGTCCGCCCTCATCCGCCTGGTCTCCGTGCTCGATGAGCGAAAATGCTACGAAACTTGCGCGAGGTACGCGTGGAATGCATCCGGTTGAGAGTTTAATGGGATACTTTTTGTTTGTCATTATGTTTCAGCTTGAGATTTTCAGAAGATTTAGTAGAGGTCACAACTTTAAAAGATAGTACATCACAAATTTGCAAATGGATAGAGTTGAACTTACAACTATTAAGACAACGTTACTTATCTTCATTGCTGCTACTCCCTTTCACACGCTCCTGCGCTTATCGTTTCAACCTTGCTTTTGTAAAGAAATAGCGTTACATCAAAGAATTGCAGATAAAGTAGTCGAGTATAAATACGGCATCGGACTTTACAAGCTCGAGTAAAGTAATAGCGACATATTGTCGTCGATTTCACAAACAAAACCATAAACTAGATAGAACAAATACATTCCTTTCTCTGAAAACAGCGATCTAACAAGATCAAACAGTTTAAGAAAAGAATCTAAATCACCCTCGACAATCGCTATTCGCTCGCTTGGATCGCCGCTCGAGTGACAGCCACTTCAATTTGTAATGTCCCGATTACATGGTTCGAACAACTGTTACCGATCTCATAAACGAGTAGTATAAATCAGCTATTGTCTCGTTGGATCGATAATGCCGAGTATCGATAATTTTCGTGGTGGAACGGGAGTCCGACCCTCAGGATACGACGATATTCGAATAATAGGGCTATTTCAGGGTTCGTCAATACCAATATTTGGTCAGTCGAAATTTATGGGAAAAGGGTAAGTCGACGGTGCATAAAAGACTCGTTAGGGGAGGATGGTCTCGTCCCTATGGGGATTCCGGGGAATGGAAAGGGACATGGAAGCCGAGGGTTCGCATAAATTAACCGTGGCTACAGCGCTAGCTGTTTTAATAGACCACCTTATGGAGGCATATTGTTTATTAATGCGTTTGCTCGCACGAACAGTCCGCTCTTGATTCACCGTAATGTATCTACACTTCCCTGTGATAATGTGATTTATGAAATGCTGGGTTAAACACGCTTCGATGTTTAGAAACACGTGGTGGGTTTTGAAGGCAGATGTGTTATTAACAAAGCGATTTAAATACTCTAATGAGAGTTAGGTGGGAAGTTCGTTGAAAATTTACATACGAGTTTCGAAAATTCTATATTTAATGACCTTATTGATAGACTGCGACTATATTTACTAATAACACGATAAGATTGACAAATCTAGCACAAAAGTTCAACAAGGATCGCTATCATAAACAGCTTGAACAAATGAAAATATTTTCCCTAATTTCAACCCAACCTAAATTGTGGATACACAATACTTCCAAACGAGAGCTCTCTACCAAAACAATGCCGAATTAATCAACCTCCAAGCAAACATTCGATAAAGCCCGACAATTTAACCTGGCATAACGAAATCAAAGATACTTCAAACGAATTTCAGTGGCCGTTTCCCTTGCCAACTCGCCCCACCAAACATCAATCGGATCAACCGCTACAAGAGCCTTCGATCGAATTCACTCAAATCCCCGCAGCGAATGCATTCATTAAGCTTCGTTGCAACGAAAAGAAAAAGAGAGAGAGAGAGAGAGGGAGAGTCATCGGAGGGTGAGAAGGTAGAAAAAAGTATAACGCGAAAGAGAAAAATAGAGAGAGAGAGAGAGAGAGTCGAAATTGTCGGCGGTACAAAGCGGAGTGCCGGCATAGAAAGAACGCGAGGAGAATTGGGACGTCAGCATGCCAGCAACCCTGCCTTTTTCATGCGCCCGTCTCGCTGACAGCAAAGCTGGAACGATCGCGGAATTGAAATTGACCGAGAACGCCACGGGGTGGGCCTTGATTAGCCCCTTTGTTTAACCGGTCGCTTTGTTTAATCGCGTCCCGTTATAAGCGCCGTGATTTCCTTTCACGCCCACCAATTTGCATTTCTTACGTACTCGCGAATTTCATGTTGCAGCACGGTCTGAGTTTTTGTGTATGATTGGGATTTTGTGGGAGATGGAGTCTCCCCCACTTGGTAGAAAGTGGAAGGAAAAGGGGTGAACGTTGCGCGAGAGGGTAAACTTGCTCGAAAACTTTAGTCGACTCGGGTCTAACGTTTATAAATACCGTTGCTCCAGGGTATTTGCATATTTGCTTATTTTGAACAAGTTAAGTTACTGACAAAGTTGATTTTATTGTTCAGTCGCTGTTCTCGTACGTATTATAGAATATTGTAAGACGACAAAATTAACGTTTGCTCGTACGATAGGAAGGCTTTAGTTCAATGATATTCATAAGTTTCTCAGCAAATAATTCAAATTGACGGAAGCTAATACCTGTCATCCTCGATCACTATAAGGTTTATCATGAACGTACACGATTCGAATAACACCCACATACTGTTGCTACAAGCCAAAGGTGTTTTCCAAGAGAACAATTAATATCTACGCCTGGATCACGTTTTTCCATCGGCACCAATCGTTATTAATTCGTCGAACTGTCCGAGACAGCGTTCTGCTCGTGTAAACCAGTTTGTATCGAGCGACCACGTCAACCGGTGAACATTTGATTAGTACGTTCGAGCCGAACAGATATTCGAGGTATACAGATTTCGCAATGATCTAATGTAATCCCGGGAGATTTGTCTTCACCGTGACACCGATCGCGGCTCGAAAACTCCGGTCATGGGAATCTATGGTGATCATAATGGAAACAATGAAACGTAACCGAGAGGAAGAAGAAGGAAAGAGAAAAAGAGAGAAGGAGGCAGGCTGCAAGGCAGAGAGCATAGAATACTTTTCTCGCGCGGGAATAATACAGATCGTGAAAACATTTGTTACACGATCTCCCTAACCAATCAGCCAGACGTCCAGTCCATTCTCCGCGATGCGTGTCTGCGGCATAGAATATAATTTAATACATTTATATAACTGACGGGTTATCACTCTCGCTGGCGTGTCTGACACTTCTTACGTGGCCGGTATTCGCGAGGGCTTGTGGCGAATTCGCACCAGTCTCTGCCTGCGATTCTCTCGCGGTCGATTCCCCTTGAGTCTGCGTGAAAATTCCTATTCTACTTCTTCGTAAGTACTTCGTTTCGTTCGCCTCACTGACTCGTCCTTTCAATACTTCTACAGGATTTCATGGTCGATTTGCAAAGATCCTTTGGCTGTCTCAACAGCAGGGAAATCAACATTTTGAAACTAGAAAAGCTGCTTCTTCGTTGCAGTTTTATGGAGAACGCTTTCCTACGTCTATGTACATCTCTCTATTTGCTTCTACCTAATTTACCAACATTTTACAGTCGATAAAGTTATATTATTATTAAAACTAAGTTTCCAATCTCCGTTTGAAATCTACACCTCGTCGTGCGAACGAGGATCAAATCAAATTATCGTAAGTACAAACTTCACGACCGTGCTTCAAACGCTATCATACTTTCCCATGAATAACAACAGTGTACCGCTAGGCCGAGACCCTGAACCGGACGATAGACACCGGGTAACGACAATCGAACCGAACAGATAACCATCGTGATAGAGAAGAAAACGCAAATCGATCGGTCGTTCTCGAAGATCGTGTTTGAGCAAAGTTCGTTAAAGGTATCGACGTTGCAAGCGTTGTGAGAAGTGGCAGGGACACTTTTGCAGCTCGATCCACTTACTTTCGCCGATATTTTCTCGTTCTCGTCTCGTTAAGAACTCTCCTAAGCGGCCAGCCGACCGTTTCACGATCGACCGACGCGACGGTGACGCGGCGTCGCTTCGTAATTATCGAAAAATCGAAACACACGGAGAGAAAGAGTGGAGAGGCCGGTGTCGTTAATTAAATCGCCGCGGCGACCGAGAAAAGCCATCGGAAGCGGAGCCGCGAGCCAGCTTCCAATGGTTGCACAATACACCAGAAGCGCTCGCGATATCCATCAATGCTGCGTTGTTTAGGATCAGGATAATGCAACGGACCACCGAGTCCGCGAGCCGAAGGAGAGAGTTTCTCGAGCGAGACGGAACGAACACAGAAGGAAAGGGGAAGAGGGACACGCGGGATGGAAACGCGCATTAATCAATCTCCGCACGTGGAAACCCGCGCTGGCCTGATGAAGTGCCTCTCGCTCGCTAGTCCGATAAGCTTCGTGAATTGTCGTTTTCTAACGCTGTGGCACGCACGTGAGATTCGTTAGACACGCGTTTCTTTTTCTTTCCGCTTTCGGCAGTAGGGAGGTAGGTGTCGTTATTTGAACGTTTGATGTAATCGTGATTCAGAACCGCACGCTACAAACTTAAAGCTTCGACAAAATTACAAAGACGTAATTAATCGAAACATTAGAAAATAACAACTCTGAAAAAAATCATAAATTTTACCCTTAGCGATAGACGCAAGGTATCAGAAGGACAGAGAACAGAGTTTAGAAGTGTTAAAAATTTATCGCAAAAATTGGTGCTAATCGAATAAAGTTCATCGACCTTTCCCGGATAGGACAACAACAGAGGTCGCAACAACTTTATATGTCAGTGTGATATTTGTATCTAAAATTGATCCCTTATCTCGGTTCCACGGCGAATACGGTCTTCCGTCGACGGAACAATGGCAGCCGCTTTCGAGAAAGCAACAGGCCGACGCGCGGCGTGTTCGATCCCCGACGAGCGGACCGGAGCGCAATCGCAATAGCGACGACGACGACGACGACTCAATCCAACCAGCCCGGTGCATTCCAAGGATTTGTTTCTACTCAGATTACAACGGCAGATATCGACGACAACCGACCGATATTTCATGTTAGAAACGGCCACCAATGCCCGTCGTTAACTCACCGGTTTCCACGCTGCGGGGGTTGAGCGCAGAGGAAGTTACCTTCTTTCTGTTTCTAAAATTTTTATTATCTTTTATACGAGGGTGAAAAAAGATTATTGGAAGGAAAAACTACTAGGGAGATAAATAATCTATCTCCTCTTTGCTGGGGAAATGTCTGTTGGAAAGGGAGAATGAAACTTTCTATGAAAACTCGTATAATTTTATTAGAGTGGTGGATAACATAGCGTATGGGAAATATGTGACTTTCACTTCAAATTGTCACGTATTATTTACAGTAATATTCTTTAAAATTTTTTTGTCAACGTTATTTTATAGCTTTCCTGTCGATTCATTTTCTACTGAAAAATCGATATGTCCCAACATTTGCATAACTTTCTCCAAATGCTACATTTACGTTTATACGAATAACTTCCACGAATATTTTCACCTATTAAATACGAAAAAGTAGTTTACTACGATTTCGATAACAGAATTCGAGAACGAAATTAATTAAAAAATTCGTTGGTCGATTACGAATTTGTAACGTCTGTGTTAACAATCTTGCAAATATTCCATACAGATTGTGCCAAAGCAAAATTTATTCTTCTTTCGTGTCATCGACGATGATTGACAGCGAGATGGAACATAACAAACGGTATTAACCCATGGAAACGATATTTCGCATGCATCGGTCTAACGTCGGTTCACTACGAGAAATCAAAATTAATGAAAACGACGTGAAACGTGGCAAGCAACCCTGAATCAGAAAAACTGTCGGAATACCGTGCAGCACTTCCTATTGCGACACCCCCGGTCAGCTGCCACGTCAATCTCCACCCTGTACCGATTTGATTGCGGTCGCGCAATTAATTCGCTGTCCCGCAAAAACGCTCGAAGCAACATTGTAGCAGAACGCAAGTCGAAGCCCACGGATCACCGATCCAGCAAAAATTTCTCCAGCCTCTATTACGTGCTCGGCGCACGTGACTCGTGCGATTGCGTTACTCGAGCAACGATGCAATGCAGCCACGCCAAACAGAAAGAGAAAGAGACAATCTCTCTGTGTAGACACGCTCGCGATATCACTGACACCTCTCGACAACTACTCGAAAGAGAACGAGTCAGAGGTCGATTCGACGTTGACAAGAGAATTATGCCGGAATAAAGCGTTTTAAAGTCTAATTGAGTTTCTATGCGTGTAAACAAGAAGAAAAAATGGTATAAGTTGTAACGAGGAATATGTAGAGTCACGCGGCAGTTGGAACGCAGATGCTGGATTATCGGTGGTGGATATCAAGAATCCGACTTTCGCGCGCCAACAGAACGGAGGAAAGAATTGGCTGTGCAGGTCGCGGCGACGGGTCACGGCTGCGGCACCCTGTATATAGGACGATGACGTCACCGCGGCTTACCTACCGGAGCAGAGTGTGTAAAATGCATCCGGTGGGTGTGTCGCTCCCATACCCTTTATGACTCCGCGCTGGCGCTACGAGCGACCAGCCCGCTCCTTACAAACGCCGCGCGGCTTTAACCGTCGCAGAGTCGCGCCGCGTCGCGTAAACGACCCGCCGCGAAAGGGAAGGTAATCGTAGCCGGCCACCACCGCGATTCGCCATCCCGTTTGCACCGACGTTCCCAGCAGGAAATATCGTAGTATTTCGAATTTCAAGCTTAGAACTCGGAATGTTTTATGATTTTTTGGCGAGTTCTATTGTATGGCTCTGGACCAAACGTTATACACGAAATTTCCTAAAAAAGTTTTTCCAATATGTTCGACCGTTCGCGGAGAGACGCGATCGCGAGGAAGCGCGCCAACGGGAATCGTAAATTCCCGTTACGATTAGATAATCGACGCCACGAAATGATCGATCCCCTATTTCGTTTAGGATAATAGAAGTGGTTGAACTGATTATAACACTGAAGTAACAGATTACAATATGCACTTTATTCCAACAACTTTATAGACATAGACAATTACGCTCAGTGCGTATATATAGGTTAAATAGATGACTGATCTAAGGGTGGAAAACCAGTGAAGTTCGGTGACGGTGCTGTGGCGGAGGAAAGCTATTGATGGGTGTTCTAGCACATCGGATTCGTTGATGGCAATTTTGGCCAGGAAAGTGAGGGCAATAATCATTGCTTCTAATTGGATAAAAAAAAGGTTGGTGGGCAAGGAAGGGTTCTAGCCGCCCCCGAGAGAAAGTTGCTAGCGGGAGACACCGTAGATGAGAAAAACCAAATTTCTTGTACCTTCCCAGAGTGGACAATAAATACTAAGGAACGCTTGAAGTAAAAAGATACATGTTTGGTCTGAAGGATCTTAACTGTGAAACTGCCAAGATTTATAGTGGGTCCTTGAGATTGCAGAGGGTACGCAATAAGGGCGTGTAGACATCTGGGCGTAGTTTGTGTAGAGAGTCACCGGACGTAACACAATGCGTCACGAAAATTCACTTTACGGAAGTTCAAAGAACTCGTGCAATTTATTTACGAACGAACTTGTGCTATCGTAAGCGAAATTTACAAGATCGTTTCTTATATGACGTAGCAAGAAATTCTGAAATGTAACATCGCCAGAATATGCCAAGGTACGTGCTACAGCCTGTGAAACGTTTTTGTAGCAATCGAACGGATCGAAAAGCTCGCTACACGAGCCACGAAACAAATAAGGGAAAGTCGAATAACGCGGAGCAGGGGAACGAGTAATAATGGAAACGCGACAGATCGTACGAGACAACTATTTACCAGTCGATATCGTTTAACTCTCTCCTCCAAATCTAAAAATCAAGCTGAACGTTGGTCCCAATTGGTTGACAAGCGCGCGTAAACGCGTAGAAAACGCGACTCAACTGAAAAATTCATTCGGTGATTACTGTAATTCGCGTTCCACGTTATCAACGACATTGCCAATTATGCTCTTAATGTCGCTCGCGAGTTCTGCGGAAATATCGTGCGCGCTGTAATAAATCAATCGCCATCTACGTTGCTTGCAAATTGGTACTATGAAGTTACTACGTATAAAGCGCTTTGAAATTACTTCATTTTTATTATCGATCTTGAACAGAGAAGTTTCAGATCTTTCAATTTGTAATTCTCTGTTCGACGAAACTTGAGTTCCGAGTGTCTGCTAAGTAAAGATCATTTCTACTTCCAAACTGAAACTTAAACTCAAACTCAAATTCAAATCCAGACCGAATTCAAATTCATGTTTGAATCTTCAAATTTAGATAATTCGAGCTTTTAATTAACTATCGAACCTCATCAGGAAACGTCAAGTAGAATTCGAAAACGAAATTTTGACACAACCTCTTGTTCGCTCCCGTGGATCCGTGCGATTAAATTCTCATTGCGTGCACGGTTGAAATTAATTGCGGCTGGCACGAGGGCCACCCGCAAAGAAGTCGCGGAAGCGCTTTAACTCCAACAAACGTTCTACACGCGAGCATTTCCTCCCGTCTCTTTTGCTCACTGTAACCTGTAATATTTGCTCCAATTTTCTTGCGTTACATCGTCCCGCAAATCGCACCCGTTTACTGCAAACTTCGAAGCGGCTAACAGTGTTGCGCAACGGAAATCTCCACGTCGAATTGCCACAGTGTCGTTAACTCGAAGGAAAATTACCGTACGTACGATTATGTAAGACGGACGCTTTGGCGCGGTCGAAAATCGTAAGCGAGAAAGGACGCGGCGAGATGGCTTTTAACGATAATGGAGGTTGAGGTGACGGGTTTATAAAGGAGAGAACGATGTCGTTATTTGATTCGTCGATTGCCCGATCCATCGCGGATAATATCTCGAAAATGATGAATCGATTTCTAGGATCGTTGAGGATCTTGTAATAACTTTCAGTCCCGTCACTATTAACGCGGAATATTTGCTCCATATGATTTTAACAAAATTTTCACAGAAATCTTCCAATCGAAAATATTTAATCCGTGTTAGAAGAATTGAATGACATTAATATAACAGTATTTTTAAATACTGTAACTTCTTCTGAATTTCTATAAAAATTCTAAATGTCAAAAGTAAATTCCAAAAATATAACTATAAGGCGGAAGAAAGAGTTAGAAGTATACAGGCTTCGCTAAGAACTTAGAAAATTAAAACATATCACGGTCGCTTATCACGCTAAACAACGCGCGATCCTCTCATCCGCAAAGACGAACATCGTCATTTACTTTCTCACCAAATCAACACACCCACGCTATCGATCCAATTTATCGATCCTCCGCTAGAAGATCGCTGGCAACAACGGCGGTCCCTAGCCGTTACATTCTCTTCAAAAACGTTTCCATGTATCCACGAAGTTATCGGTGGATCGGACGACAGGAACCGCTCGAGGCCGGGAAACACGCACCCCGTAAATCAGCTTGGAGACTCACTCGCATTCGCGCGTTGTGCAACATCCGCGGCGGTAACAAAGTCCCTGGGTGATGAACGAGTACAGCTAGTTCAAGGGAGTCGAATTTCCTCAACCTCCGCGTGATTTTCCATGTTCCAAGCGAGATGTATATAATCTCGTATAGCCTGCTTATCCGTGTTCGTGAAAAAATCAGCCTCGATTCTCTTCTAGCGAGTTTGCGGTAACGTAAAAGCAAATGATCCTTACCCGGTGAAAGAAGAACGTTAGACTATATTTACATTGTAATGTGTTGCAAAATATGTTGAATATATCCGAATTTGTGCACCGTATAGAAGATAGAACACCTGCTGACTAATTGTATCATGTTCTGATGAATGAGACATCCGTAGACGAAACTACATATACATCCGTGTCCATAATATCGTATATTTGATTATCCTGACAAATGCGTCAGAACACGGATCTACCGTAACCGTGACATAAGATAGTAGACTTCTAAGCTGATTTCGTATAATAATTCTATGAGCTCTATAAAACACATAGCGGTCCAACAATTTTAGCGAATGGGATACACCTCGAATCACGAGTCTTTATTTTTATTCAGTAAAATTTCAATAGTTTCGATTAATCACGCTGGTTACGCCGTTCCTTATTTTTCTCCGCTCATCGTGTATATCTGTAACGGAGCTTATATCAGGATTAGGTGTACAAAATCGAAGAAGGAGAAAGAAAGCAACGAGGCAGGCGAAGGATCCGAGGAGATAGACTTTCACCTCGCGCTTGGCACGACGATCACGAGGGATCCGAGCGTGCTGCATAAAAGAAAGGACAGACGCCGCCTGGAGATCACCGAGCCGCCTTGAATCGCGCGGCAAATGAAATCCCCGTTGCTCTCGGACCGCGGAAACTGTCCCTTCCGGCGACTCGTAGGTGGAAACTCGGATCTCGATGCTCGCGTACCGATCGACCACAGAAGCAACCGCTTCTCTCAAGCGCTTCGAGCTTCGTACTCCCTTCGTTTCCTCGTCCCTCCGTTTTAACTCCCTTTCGTTCTCTTTCTCTTTATCCGTTCTTTCGAGCCATTCTCCGCCTTTATTAACCCTGCGAGCTGAACGTGTTCACATCCCGACTACGACGATACCGCAAATATTTGCCCATCGACTTTACGCCATTCCTGCACGGCCGAGAAACAGGTCGCTGCCCTTTATAAACATTTAACGCCATCACCGGGAATTTCTTGCTGGGTTAAGTTATATTGGAACGGACTGAACGGTGTTACGCAGTGGTACGCGTTTATGAGGGGAAATTTACGAGGTCAGAATCGTTGGTAGAGTCGGAGTAAAGGTAGAACATCGATTTTTATGTGAGAATTTATGGAAATTATGAAGATACTTTTGAAACTTTCTCAAATTTCATAAAGTCGTAGGATTTAGATAGAAGATACGTTTTATAAACGTAGAATTTCCATAGCGTGAAATGTTTGGAAAAAAGAAATTGAGGAAAATGGAGCAATTTGTTAGAAATTTCAATTGTTCCCTTAACGATAGCGTAAACGAAACGCAATTTCGCGAACATCCAACCAGCTTCGTCATTTCATCTCCTGTTATCCGATCAGAAATGATAGGAAGAATCCGAATGAGAAGCGGTCGTTTTACGTAACGCTGTGTCGGTTTCGTTATTCGAATCGGCTTGGATTAACCAGCCTCGACCGCAAAACCCTATCAACCGTTGGGCCTCAGCCGTTGAATTAAAGCCAGCGACGTAATATCCGCGGACAGTTATGACAATAGCCCGTGATTCGTGTTAGAGTTAGAGTTAGAATTGAGGAACGTGATCGTGCGATGAGCGCTGAGACATCGCTCGATTACGTACAAGAAATAGTATTAATTACCCCTTAATTGCATCGCGACGATTCCAGGGATTGTAATTTAAAGGAAATCGCGGTATCGTACCGCAACGAGGATTCTACGTTCGTTAAAACGAAGCGGAGAGTAATTACGTTAATTTCAATCGAATCATGGATTACCGATGATTGCTATACCGTTTGGTACAGATGAAGTCACTCGAGTGGCTGTTTGATGAAACGGTGTATGTGGAAAATATTTGAAAGGAATTCCTCTTAATGGTACGATAGTTCTTATTAAATGTAAAAATATTAACTCGATATTTTTAATTTTTAGTTGATAGTTTAATTTATTACTTGAAACAGCGTTGAAATAATCATACAAATTCTACATGTTGCCACTTCCTAATGGCGACAGACAGAATGGAAAAATGTCGAATGCCATAGAAAATTAGATTTTCATAGAAAAAAGAATGTAGCAGTATAAAATGGCAATTTCGCGGTTCACTGAACCGTACTGCCTTCGTAATTGGACCACCAACAGTTGTTTCCAACCTAGTCCAAATCCTTGGTCCGAACAACAGGAAAAATTCGTTCTCTGGACTGTAAAACGCTTGAACAAGGACGCGGCATCTATCACCAGCGAATAATTAATCGAGGCCACCATTCAGGTAACGTTCATCTTTGCTAATAAGAAGACACGCGGGTTTATCGATGCATACGATGCAACTCGTCTGCATTATTAATCAACATCCACGAAGTCGAGGCGATTCGAGACGGAGAGACAAGCGGAATCGTGATAAATCGCGAGGCGGCTCGGAGTTCGAGGTCGTAGACGAGAATAGACAACGCCTTGCTTCGAATTACGGTCAACTAGAAATTTTGAGGTACTCGGAAAGGTCGAGGTTACGATAGACTGTCTTTTTACATTGCTCGAATTGGCACGCCGTTTCACACAGCGATAAGATAAGTAACTTTCCAAAAAAAAAGAAGAAACAATCGTGTGACCATAGTTTTTTCTTCTTCTTATCTCGGCGTATATACGGAAAAACGATACGAAAGTGCCACATTTTCCGTCAAATTGTTATGCGTCACGAGTAATTATTCTCGCGTTTCATATTTCTCTGCGAACCGTATCGTTCGGCTGGAATCCATCTTGATAACACCGCGAGGATAACTGGAATAGTTCAGAACGAAGCGCGAGCTACCGGTGCTCGCGAGCCTCGCGTGGAACTATGCGCTATACCTCTGGCTAATTCTCTCGAGCAAACGCGCCGGGTAATTAAGCTACGCGCTAATTAATCGGGAACGAACGCAACGAAACAGGGATAGGGGAAGAACGATGTCTCGGGGCAGGGACGATCGCATCTTTATGTCTTACTTTAGGCTAAGTGGTCTCGACTGGTATGGTCGTTAGCGAGGCATTTGCATTTTTAAGCGACAGTAAGTGCGCAATAATGTCGGATTCCTGGAATGAAATCCTTGAACGATCTAAAAACTAACGTAGAGACTTTGTTAACTTTAGTGCAGATGAAGAACTGCCATGTAAAACGGTGATTATTGTTCTTTGTCATTTTATCACACGTTCGAAGCTTCAGTGGAGACATGCACATTTATGCAAATTATTTTTATTTTGCCAACGTTCTTAATTGCTTTTACTCGCTTATTCTGACTCTTTTTATATCGCGTTAAAAGTCTCTTTATGATAATACATATACAAGATATAAATTTCATCCGCGATTTTGTACAGAAAAATATGGAAATCGCCCGCTGGAGGGTTAATACAATCTACAATCATTCTCCAACACACTCATCTTCCCTTACCACTCTACATCATCCCCCGAGCTATCCCAAAAACCCACGTGCGCAATAACCCAGCTCCTCCCTCCATTTATCAATCCTAATTCCTACTTTCCACTATCTGCAACCTCGCCCATCGGCCGCAACAGGAAACGAGCCGCTAACGGAACCCTTAATAAATCCAAACGTGTGTGCGGAATCCAATCCGTTCGCTACAACTCTCCACGACTTTGATAGTAACATAGTTCAGCCACGGATTCAATAAGCAAGAAGGAGAAGGCCGATAGATTCGAGTGATAAAGACCGTAAAAGCTTGGTCAGGGGCGCATTGTGCGTGTCGCCGCGGCGGACAGCACAGTAAGCGCGTTCTGTCAGCGGCGTGCGAGCGGGCGCGCACGCGTTTAGCAAGAGGAACGCGCGGTGCCTTTTGCAAACGGCAGCCGGCGGCGCACGCTCGCGTGGGTGGAAACGGGCTCGCTTTGCAACCGTTCCGTAACAGGCTAACTTCATGCAAATCAGAGGGGACACGATGGAAAGGACTTGTACCGCGCTATCGTCCCGTTTCTTCTAACCTCGCTGCCGCTCTCAAAGCTCCACCAACGGTACAGAACGCCACCACGAGCTTTCCTTGTTCCTAGACGGTTCTTTCGAGTTCATTTGGTGAACCGTTGGTGAAACGAATCGGGAAGATAGATTAGGGAATCTTGTAGCGGAACTTTGTTCGATGATAACTAGAGTTATGCTATCTGACTCCTTGTATAGCGGGAAAAGTGGGGAATAACGGTAAATGGGGAGTTTTAATGAATTTCCAATTCGATTAATCGTTCCGAATTAGATTCTTCCTTATTAAAAAGAGAAATCTTTACCATAGATCTTGGAAAGAAAGATTTTTCTCTGTCGAGAATTAGATCTTCTCAATTGCTATTTTACTACCAAAACTGCCAAAACTGAAAATTTGTTGGAAAAAATTCATCATGGTTCCATCTATTTCTTCCTATAGTATAGAAAGAAGGACTAGGAAAGAAAGAAGTTTGGAAAGTTGTGGGATTCTTGTGCAACTAATCGGAGTAAAGAAAGGTTGAGGCCGGCCATTGAAATTTTTATATGTAACATCTTAGGATAGAGAAAGTTGATTTTACAAATTAACAAGATGTTTGTAGCATGTTTGCGTTTAAAGGGTAACCAGTAGAACCTACAATTAGTAGAGTCAATAATCTACTTGTCTAATCTTCAAACTCACGCAAACTGTCTCCACTTATTAGCCTACCCTATCGAACATAGAGTTACAATTTCTCAGATCCAATCAACCGATCTACTACCTCCCAGGACTGATCCTAACGTCGTAAAATACTATCGGGGACGATGGTTAAATTTCAAATACCAATCGATCAATTAACCAACGTCAAACCTGCCGATAGGAACATCATATTCCAACTTTCTCCAAACAGATCTTCGACAACGTCGACCACCCATCAGAAGCCACCTGGAGATGTTTACGTTTCCCAATACAGTTTCCAAAATATACTTTCTCGACCATCGAACGAATCGACGATTCAACTGCTTCGCGACATCGTTGACCCCTTTTCGCCACGACACTTGGGGTCGACGATGGAAACGTCATCGGGTCGACGATCCTCGGTTCACGACGCGAGGTTATCCGCTTCCAGGTTGCAGGAAGCATTAACGTCACGGGCGCCGATCAACCGACCTGTCCAAGGAACACGGCACACTTGCACCGCGCACCAACGCAAACACACGCTTCCGTGCGCAAACACCGAGCGGACAGCGGCTGCCGACTAACAGCAGTCAGCTTCTATGAACTTTCATTTTCATTTTTCCGTGAGATAGTGACACGTGGAAATTTTCGACAAGTTTTCTGGTAAGAATCGTACGAATAACGTATTTTATTTAGGCTACGAACGTTTCACGCTTGAACGTTTCGGTCTTTTTTTTAAGATTCGAGGAAGTGGAGGAGAAGTGGAAGTGGAGGAGAAGTGGAAGTGGAGGGAGAGACGAAAATTCTATGGGAAGAAGAAAAAGATATTTAGTTCGATACTTTCATTGTCATTTTTCTATGAAAGAGACACACGTGGGAATTTTCGACGAATTTTTTGGGAAAGATTGCTACGAACGACGTATACCGTATTTACATTATGAACTTTCACAAGTGGAAGAAGCTTTCAGCATTTTTGAAGATTCTACGACTGAGGGTGAGGTAAGATAAAGATGCCATGGAACGAAAAGGAAGATGGATGCTTCGTGTCACTGGTGAAGCGGTATTGGTTCGATGTAGTGTTCTCGACTACGTCCAAGTCAGCGCTAGACAAGACGGCAAATATTGATCCTCGGACGACTTCGCTTCTATGGTTCCTATATACTCTCCCTATCGACTTTTCGCCGTGGAAAAATTCTTTCGAAGAACAGAGTACTGGGAACCTTCCGATTTTGTTTCCCGCATTGCGTATTCGTGTACTTAGTATTTACATAAAGTTTGTCGTAAGAATGCCATACCAAGAGTCTATTGCCTTCATAATTTTACAGGTGGACAGTAGTAAGCCTCGATGTTCTATACCAGATGATAGCAATGATATACAGTTACGCTCAGAATACGTACATCGTAATCGCCTTTCCACACACTCTGTACAATGTCTGTAGGTCATGAAAATAGACCAAGGTAAATGCAAGTGGAACGTTAGTTTCTCTACGGGGCAAGTGGCTCGGACAAGGGTGACCTTTAATTGCGATATGCCAGGCACGATGATGAGCCGAAAGATGGCGAACTATCGGGATGGTTTCGCGCATGGAAACGGGTCTGTTCGCACCAGGGGGGTATCCTCCCGTCGTAGCAGGGTCTCGATTGAGCCGTCCAGATGGACGTCTCGACACACCGGGACGTCTGAACGGTCTTTAATGAAGAAAGACATCCAGTGTCGTGGTGGCTGACGGACTACAAGCGTTGCTAACACGCCGCTAATCCTTCCTTATCCTTTCCTTCCTCGTCCTTTGCCTCTATCCTTCCTTGGTACTTCTTCTCCACGTCCTTTCATCCCGTTGTGTCGCTTCTCTTCCCGCCAGACTTTCCATAGAACGGCGTTCAACCCGGGCTGACTCGGGTTCTCGGCTTTCTTTGCCAAAGAAACCGGTGAAGTGCGATCAACTGGTCGCCGGGTGCTTTCTACCGGTCACGCCGGCCACCAGCGTGAGATAAAAAGAAGAGAGAAGAGAGTCATCGTCGCTGGGTAAAAAGCGCGAGTATCTCATTGCACACGAGAGAGAAGAGGAGGATCGTCCTTCGACGAAAACTGCTTTCGCCCGGGACGGATTCAATCAACTTTTTCAATCGGCCACCGGTCTTTATTAACAGGTTCGTTTAACCTTGCTCTTCCGGTCTCCTTTGAAGTCTCATAACAAGACCCACCGCTGATCAAGTGATTTTCTCGAGTGCAGTAAGGTGGAAAAATCTGTATCTTTGCGATTCCCTCCTCTTCCAAACATTTCCAGATCCTAACAGCACGTACGTTGCATGGAAGATTATCGACGGACTCGGCGTCAAAGGGCGAGACCGAAACCTTGAGTTGCTCGGCCATAATCGGAATTACTAAACGCGCGTGACCTGCTTGTAAAATGGTTTACGATCACGTGACGGTGGTCACTGAAAATTGGATGGCGAGAGCATTCGAGTCAAGGCTAAGGTAACCTTCAGGAAACGTACAGGCTGGGGAGAAATCGCAAGAAACTAGAAACGTTCGAGTAAAATTTCTAAATTTGACTTCTTCGAGAACGAAGTCGTAAAAAGGCAATGTTTCATACCAAAGTTTGTGCTTATTCCTTCACATAGAACCACTCTATTCCAGATATATTATTCTTCGATCTCACTGCAACCGTGCTTCCTATAATTAATTTGCTAAAAGTCAGCACACAAACGCTTCCCTAATTTAATTTATTTTTACGAAGGATCATAACAGGACTAACAAACCCACGAAATTCGAGATTACCAAATTGCGGTATGCGAGTCTACATGACCCTTCATCGTACATAAGCACAGCGTGCCACTTGGACATCGCGTTTCCTCTATCCTGAGGGCTTCAATCACAGCAACGGAACCGGGTCCATAAATTTGTCAGGCGGGTTAGCGGCATGGTTGGCGCACGATGATCGTGCAACTCGCGGGGACGACGACATGGAAAATGTCATCCTCGTGGCGGAAGAGGAGTCTCGACCGTGGGATGTGGGTCGCAGGGATCGTCGAGTGTGATCGTCTTGGAAAAAGCGAAGAAACGCGATGGATGCCACGTCGGTGATCGCCAACACGACACCGTGTTCGCGTCACCAATGTAATGACCACCCATTACTTAATATCCGTGACTGCACACGGGGTAGTCCGTGATTTTCAGACCTCGTGCACGAACGACGCGTCGTCGTTGACACGATATATCCGCTGGCAGTGTGTTTGCGAGCGGCAGTCGATCACGTCTTGGCTCCCAGCCGGGCGTTGGTTCGAAACATCTTATCTCCTTTCGAGAAGAATCGAATCTTTGGCAAGTTCGATAACCAACGCTGCGTTATCTATGACGCGTTCGTATCGTACAAAGACCATAGGGAACACGATAACTTTAACTTACTTTTTCTAAGGAAGCATTTTTAAAATAGCATGTTGTCAATTAATCACGTTACCAACAAAATTCTTGCCCGAATAATTATACCTTCTAAAACAAATTGTCAACGATATGTTCGGACCTAACAGATTCTTTCCATTTGTAGCTACGTTGTATTAAAATATCCCTTGGTAGTCGTTAAAATATTTTCCTGCGATCTTCGTATTATACGAGCGTCGCTATTAGAAAGTGGCAAACAAAAATTCTTAATCTTTTCGATATTCGATAACCGATAGAATACTGACAAATACGATCGAACCTTGATGAACAGAAATAGTACGGAGCTACGCGAAGAAGTTGCACAAGTATGGCAACTTTTCGCTTCGATCGCGTTCTCCACGAACATTTGCGTAGAGCGCGCGGGTACATTCGTGATCGATCGTCGTGATTCATCGGGGTTCTTTGGAACGAATATGGGTTACACGGAGCCGCATGGTCGTGCCATGGAAATAGAATCACGCAACGCTTGTCCTAAATCCGAAGCATGTCGTTCTTCACTGCGAAACACACGAAACTTACGGAGCCCGGTGGGTAAGGCAACGAGCGGCCTGGTCGACCATTAATCGACCGTATCCTTTAATCCCTCAGACGTGTACAGCCGTAACCGTTCGTGGCAGAAGAAACGCCGCCTCGAACCTTCCCTTTGTTCCAACTCTAGACTTCCGTACCGCGCCGAGAATACCACCATGAATTTGTACTCGATTCGAGTTTCTGCGAGTTCCACGACTTTACCACGGAGCGAACGAGAATTCTCCTTCGATCGAGGAAATTAGATCGCGTCGAATTTAATTGGCACTCTTAATTCGTTCCACAATTAATCGTTTGTCGGTGTTGGAGATACTAGAAGATATTATTTAAAAACGAAAAATATGAGACATTTTTATCCGTTTACAGAGAATATGTAACTCAATCATGAAAAATCATGGGAAAGAATAAAGCACTTTTAAAATTAATCGGCACTCGTATTTTCACTGGATTCAAACAGTGCTAACGCGATTGTAAACTACTGATTTCCGGCGAGTGAATTTCGATTACCGATGTATTTTCAACGTACTCACCGAAGCAGCCGTGAAAAAGTTGTCGAGCGTGTTTGTTCGATACGTTTATGCGGTAGTCGCGCGCCCCAGCCTCGCGTATACATACGCGTAACGTGATAAATTTTCGAGCCAAACGAATAACGAGCGTAACGTTCCGACGAACGAGAGGAAAAAATTAATTAATGCTTCACCGTTCTTTATCGTGTCGTTGGTCGTTCGCCGTGAAATTCATATAGGTTTAATAATTCGGGCGCGCTTCGAGCGCTTAAAACCAAGTCAATCTCGTTTGAAAATGCTTTATGAACTCGCTCTTCAAAAATAAATCCCCGATAAATTCCCAAATTTTATTCGTGCGTCTAACAAAACCACGTTTGAATTTCTGTCAGAAAAATAGAGAGTTTCACGAGTTTTATTACATAATTAATTCTCAATAATTGCTCAAATTTCGGCCATTCGCTCCAACACCGCGTTCAATTAAAAGCAAAAGAAACTTTTAAATTCCAATTCAAACAGCTGAAAACTCCACTACTTTCTCAACCTCGCGCAACCGTTCATTTCATTCCGTCCGATACCTTTCGTGCCTCGATTGAAATCCTACGTTTGAGGTGGTTTTCACAACTGTCCGTTTAATTTGTACCTTCACAAATCACCGACAAAGTACAAAACGAGTAGCCGCGTGAAACGACAAACGAACTTCCCGCAGTTACGCTCGAATCGTCGCTTAATTCGCTAATTTTCACCGTGCAGCCCCAAATGAACCGCACAATCAGCCGGTCCCTGATCCGAGTGTCCGGATACGAACAACAATCGACAGATGTAACCGCTGTCTCGACCTCGCCGATGACGTGAACCATTAATTACCGGAAACGTGACCCGCTGGTTGGTGACACGCGCTGCACGGCTCATGTGCATCGGGTGCAGCGAGAGAAGATATCGTCGTATCACGAGCATCACGAAAGAACGTCGACTCGAGCAGGGCGTCGAGACTACGAGTCTCTCTCTGACCAATCACTTTCTCTCGGCGAACACGTCCGCCCGATTCTCATCTGATTCGACCGAATCCTGCCAGCGGCAAAACTTTGCATCCTCGAAATATTCATAGTCGTAAACTTCTCAACTTCCGTGGGACATTTTGAGGATATTCTTCGATGTTCGTTGGGAAGATGGAAGATTGTGAATGGTTGTAATAGAAGGGAAATTAAGAACTGGCATTACCGGTACCTACTAATTATCAAATTATTAAATCGAATAAATCAATGGATTCGTAGCAAAAGAAGGTGTGAGAGTGGAAGAAGTTCAACTTAAATGGACAACCAGACGACGAGCCAGAGACCAGGAAGATCTCGAGTTACTGTTCTGGAATATCGCAAAGTGTCAGGTGGTGTAACATCTGGAAAAAGTATCCTCTTAGGATACTCGGTGGTTTTGTGAAAGCGGTAGTTTCCGCGAATGCTTTCTCCCTCGTGTATTGCAATTTCGAGGATTCGTATGAACCGAGTCAACAGCTGCTTACGACCGAGTCGCCAGATTCACAAGAATCTTTTGGACAGCTTCATGGAAACGACCGTAGTTGATAAATCCTCGCTGATTTCCAGTATTTTCTGTTATACGTTAAGAGATTATTTACCGACAGTTTACGAATAAACCAACTTCTCGACGATTTCATCCTTGTCGAGGATAAATTGTCTCTTAGCGATAATTACGATCGTTTATACGAAGACTAAAACAGTTTTCTCATTTTGCTGATTGAGCATCTCCTAAGACCATCGAAATTTCTCCCGTATTTCAGAACAGATCTTTCCAAATTTTCCAAATTTCATAAAAAATGTGAAAGTTCTTAACTGAACTTTACCGAACCCGAACATCTTTATGTTTCTTTCGTAATATTCATAACAATATACAAGTTTCTTATATCAGAAGCAAAAATGTCGATAGCCTTAAAAATGTTGAAACTTTCTCGCTCTCCTAAGAGTCCATCTATATACGAAATAATTCTTCAAATCTTTCATATGTAGTAACGAATTTTTATCTCGAATATTCATGGATTCTTAACCATAACAGTCATCCTTTCGTATTCGCGGTCGAATTTGTACCGTCCGATTTCAAACATACATAAAAACAAGTGTTCGTAAATCCGTTACGAAAGATCACGTAACGCGTATCATTGCCACATTGATCGGACTCTTCCCATTCAGAATAATCGCATAAACATTATCGATTTCGATTTCACCGTGCTGTACCGGTGTACCAGTAACCGAGGATCGCTATTAAATCGCATCGCCGCGTTCAATAGAGGCGAAACCGCGTTCAATAACGTTATCAAGCGACGAGATTCGCTCGCGACGGGCCGGGTACCTTTCTAGTTTCTTTATTAGCATCGTGTGCCGGCTATTTAAATATGGAAGATATTGAATAAGCCGGTTACGTTCGCGGTGAGGGTTCTCGAGTGTCGGATAAAGGATCGTTTCTTCGTTGAACCGTGTCCGATCGCCAGTTCGCCGATCGAATCTTATGGGCGATCCTTTGTAAAACGAGAAAAAGAGAACGAGAGGAGAGAGAAAGGAAGAAAGAAGGCTCCGCCACGGGATTATTCCGCGTGACTTCCGATCGGAATATAGTTTAGCGGGCCATTCTTTTCACTCGGTGACTTTCGCCGTGCCGCGGAGAACGAGCAGAGCAATTTCTTCTTCCCCATGATCGCGGCCCCCAGGCACACCGATAATAAGGTGTCAACGTTCACGAACCCCTAGTCTCGTGTCAGACAACCGTTTCCGGGTTATGCTCGTGCGAACCCAAACAACCGTACCCTGCTATATTCGTCCGAGGATTGCGGTCGATCGCTCTTCGCTGACCTCCAACAATGAACCCGATCGATTTGGAGCGAGACTGTTGTGACGTTCAACTTAATATTCAGACCACTCTTTAGTGTTGATTCAGTGTTGTGTGCCGTTTGAATTTCTGAACGGATATTCTCCACGAACTGCTCAAGCGTGCACGAACAAACCGCGCTTTAAAGATTTGTATTTTTGCAAATTTTGAGTTACAAAGGCAAATATAAAAAATTAACGAATGCGCGAGATATTCCAATCTTTCCAGTACTAACCAACGCGAAATAATTCGCGTCAATCAAAATTATTGCTTTCCCTCCATTTACTTGCGTGGTTTTCTGTCTAACATTTAATGAGAATTAACGACACGAACGTCTCTCCCTTTTGTATTGATCCGTTACTAAATTGTTGGACACTTAAGAGCGAAAGTGGGATCGAAAACACGCAATACCGTGAACATCAATGTAACACCGTGAACGTATTACAAAGAGTATCGAAGAAGCAGTAATCCAGCTCGTAAGTCCCCTCATGAAATCCAAACCGTGTTTTTCTCCTCGACAAACGCTACAATCTTCGCCGATACGAGGACAATGCTTACCGGTGCCGCGAAACTGCGAAACGATCGCCTCGAAATGACATGTAATTTTCCAATACGTAACAGATTATCCGCGGCCAATTATCGGTAAGTTATCGGCACCTAATCGACGATAATCGTAGGTAACGACGTTTTGACTGGCATTTGTCCTTTTTCTTAAAATGTAGGATCGAGGGACCTGAGGGTTTCTCGAAAACGGACTGGTCATTAATATTTCCCGAGTGTTTGAAACGAGCAACACCCGATACCCACCACTTGGAACGTATAAGATTACAATCCTCTCTCTCGCTACGGTACCTGACTACCGTTAAATATATGTTTTACAACGTGTTCGGAACGCGCGATTCTCTTTGTCGCTCTTTCGAGTTCCTCGTCGCGAAGCGAGCAGAGAATCATCGTCGTCGGCGGTGGTATAGAAAGGAGAACTGGTCGATTGAGAAGCGAACGCGTTATATGTCCTGTCGACGGGACGATCCGGGCGAGATCGACTTTCAAGGTCGTCGAGTTTCCCGCGAGAATTCAATGCCAGGCATACGGGACACTGCTGTTGACTAACGAGCAATTAAATTTCGCGGTTTACGGACCACGCGAGCTGCGGTGAACCACATCCACCCGGGTGCGTTCCGAGATCGCGAGTCACGCGAGTCAATCGGATCGTTTCTTATGGCGGATCGATATCGAGGGCCGACACGATTTTCTCGATCTCTGACAGTGATAGAATAAATGGATTAAAATTTTTAATTTGATTGATTGATTGATTGATTGATTGATTGATGGTTAAGATCGGTTTTTAGTCGAAATTTAATTAACTTCTATTTGTATTAAGCGAAGACTGTCAACGAGTAAAACTGATTGATATCAGACCCGAGGGCAGATTTGAATATTAGTTGCACAATGAAGAGAATTTGAATAGGTCGTTTACGTAATTGGCAATTACACTGACGAATTTGTCAGAACAATTGAACAGACAGATTCTTACGAGAGCAGCTACGTTGCATGCATTTCGTTCGTCGCGTGTTTCGTTCGAACATAATCGTTGATTATAATCGTACATCGGTCGCAGCAAAGTTTCATTCCTAATCACGATCGTTGAAGTATCTCCTAATCCTAATCGCCAACCGTTAATTGCATTAAACATTGTCCAATATTGGACATTTCTCGCGTGTTTACATATAAAACAGAGTGTAAACTAAATGCCTCTCGGATTCACAGCAACCTGTAAGAAAGAATTTCTCAAGACTAGAATCATCGTAGGATGAACAGAAAGCTCCTTCGACGCTACGTTTCACACCAAATGCCTCCTCAATGTCCAATAAAACGAAGAAGCTCCGATCTTCTTTATACTCTTTATACTCTTCGATATACGCAGCCAATAATACATACTCTGAGAATAGCGTGCGGTTCTAAACGCACACGGAACTCAACGAGGCGTCCGTGGCACGGCTGTTTAATGGCGACGATGGTGGCAGCGACGGCGTAAAACCGTCATTACCGCCAATTACAATAAATCCCGCACAGTATTCCGCTTATCGTTTTTCCACGCGGAGGCGCGGCTTAATCTATAATCCGGCCGATGTAACGGGTTCGCGATGCCTATGCGCAGCTCGAAAACCGAACAAGGACGGAGAGGAAGGAAAACGGAGAAGAGCAGAGGCTGGGTGGGTGCGTGCGTGCGTGCGTGGCGTGCACGCGGACACGGCCGATCATTTTCCCCGGCTACACTTTCACGACTGATGATCGGGTAGCGTTTCAGCGGCGATCGACTCTGTCGACTGGTCAGATTTACGCCACCCCGTGTGCGTACGTGCCACGGAACCACGCTGCCGGCCACTCTCGGCCCACTGCACGCTCTAATGCCAGTGCAAACGCGCCCACCTATTGCCTACCTGTGGCTATTGCCTCACGCGAACCAAACACACGCTTCCCATCGCATCGAATCTCAGCCCTGGAGACAAGTGGAACGTACTTATCCACCACTTCCGGGACCTTTCGCCCAGTATCGTTTTAAGATAGTAGAAAAATTCGAGGTAAATGCGTGGAAAACTTAAATTATCACTTTTTACTCTCGTATCTATAGTGCTTTCACTAGGTAAAATGTCTTATCGATTTTGTTTTTCTTCGTTCCATTTGAAATATCGAATCACCTTTACCGTTACATTATACGTACGTATATTTAGGTTTCAGACCTCCTGAAGAATGACACGCGGAATTGCATCACTTTATTGGAGGATATAAATCTTTCTATATAATTGCAACGAATGTCCAGAGGTATTCAAAAGATAACCTTCGGCCTTTAGCTCTTACATATTGTACTGTCGAAAAATACAAAGATTGACTGCAATTATCTACGATCTTAGATAAAATTTAGTAGCTAATCTCAATCGTAAACGTTCAGTTTCTTAGACATTGAATGTCAAGGTTCACTGAATAGTTAACGAAATCCAGGGGTTGTTTTAATTACGAAGAAAAATCCACCGTCCAATGGAGAATCCTCGAAAGATCGTTCGATTGTCAGTACACGACGCTTCTAGAGTACACTCGATGATTTGTGGCAGGACGTGCACGGCGCATCGTGGTCCAGATAAATCACGTCCGATATAATTAATGAGCACGAGCTACAATTCCCATACACACCTCTGGCGGGACCGCCTTAACAAGTACCTCGACGAAGTCAACCCAACCTAAACCTAATCAGGTATACAACAGAGTGACACAAGCGAGAGTGACAGAGTGACAACAAGTCATGCCGACGACAGAATTATTCTACTCGCGGGGAGGTTATGTAGGTATCTAGGTGAGAGGCGCCGCGCATGTTCCCGTGTGGCCACGACAATATTTCAGAAAAAATGCGCTCTGGTCGCACTGTCGTCTAATAATCGGAGCACCGCCCGAACGCTATTATTGCCTATCGATTATCAAACGATTTGCATAGCGCGGAATGCCGTGTCCCTACCCACTTCCAGTAAAAGAATTGGAAAGAACGACCGATGAAACGATTCCGAGAGACATTCTCTGGTCGGGGAGTATTGTGTATCGATGGTGATTGTTTCCGGGTGAAAGCGACGTGATTTTTAAAACGACTGCATTGTATGGGAGGGTTGGAATCTTTGTGAAAATGAAAGAGACTTTGAGGGGCAGGTACTCTTTGCTGCGTAATTCTTAACTGTAAGTTTTTAACTGTTCTTTAAAAATCTACCTTTTTCCTTCTTTTTAATCGTAGCATGGCAAAAGCAAACCGAGATTCACGTCCAACATTACCTCACGCCTTTTCAAACTTCCTAAAATCCCTACCCATATAAACTTGGCACAATATCCATAAAACATCCGGCAACCTGCCCTAAATCAAACTCTTCGATGGCGCAACGAAGAAAAAGGAAACTAAAAGTCACGCAACCCTTCATCTTCGTTCCAAACTTCAATTACCACGGTCGCGTGGCATTTGCGAGCACGCTCATATTGTCACGTGGTTTACGACCGTTTTTCCACGATCACGAGCAGGCGTGCAACGCTATTGGGGCACAGCGTGCGACGTGCAACATTATTGCACGCACCTTTCGGCACAGGCGCGGCGTCATGAAACGCCCTACATCGTCGTTTGTCAACCGTGGCCCGCCGCTAACTCGCGCGCGGTATGAGCTCGAATCCAAGTCATGTAGCCACGCCGACTGTCATCGATAAGCCACGATCGATAAACGAGACAAATTCACGGTTATCTCTGCAGAGTTACGCCCACGTGAATTTCAACTGCAGAGACAAAGATCGAAACCGAAGAAATACGGACGAGCTCGCGTGTCTCGTGGTACTCGTAAATTCAACGATTGCGACAGGCAAATCTTCCTGTGTCGTTCTCGAAAGAACAGTCGGATTTTATAATTAATGAAATTGAAGTCGTATAAGACGACGAATTAAAACTAAAAGACGGATGCATTTATCATATTTTCCATTCGTGACCTTCGTGTAAGATAAACAGCCGCGGTGTTGATTATGAGCAATAATATCCTTCTTTCTAGCACCGTACAGTATACGTTTTTAAAATCTGTTTGCCATATAAACAACACTCATATTATACGGTCAATTTTCAACTACCTTTTCACGAACCCGAAGCAACTTGATCGCCTTCGATCACTGCATTCCCACAAAACGCCGAATTTCATCAGCCGTACGCGGTGGAATACGCGACGCACGATCGTAGGACTTGGTATCTATCCCACGACAACGGAATGGCCCGTCGTAAATCACGAGGCGACTGCGAAACTGGGCGCCGTAAATCATGAACCAGGTGAAAAAGGCCGCGCACGTTTACCCGTATCCGTGGAAATTACGTTTTAATCATCGGTACAAGTGCATTAAGAGCGACGGTATAAATTACCGAGAGAGGCCGACGTTGCCCGTGGCCGCCTCTCTGTGTGTTGCAATTTGCTTTAGCGGCGTGCCCGCGCGCGCTCGCACACGCGGCAACCGTTTGTGGTTTGTATTCAAATGGGAGCTGCACGCTCCTTTTCCGTGCCTTCCACGCCGATGGTACCGTTAGATTCGATACAACCACCGTCTCGAATCGATGCTATCGGCCCCGGTATCGGGAGAAATCTCGCGTTATGAGTGATTCCTATGTTTGTCCAACGACGATCGCACGAACGCGCGAACGCAAGTAAACAAAGAGTACAATCGAAGATCACGGTATAATCGAATAGTCTACTCACCCCGAGCAGAGACAGAGCGTTCGGTGTTTCACCGTCCACCTCCTGGTCGCGCGTTTCTTCCTCCTTTCCCTCCTCAACGTCGACCAGTGACGGGCTGTCCGGTCCACTGGCCGCCACTTCCGCTATCAGAGTGTCGTTCGAGTCGCACTTATTCAAATTCGTATCTTCCGTGGTCAGAGTTTCCAGAGACACTGCATCGTTTCTCTCGGGTTTATCGGATACGCAGGATTCTTCTACCGTACACTCTCGATCGTTTATGCAATCTCTAGCATCCTCGTACACGGACGTCCGGCTTCTTCTCAAGTCACTCGTTTCGTTAGGTTCATCCTCGGTTAGTCTTGTCAGAGCTTCGTCGTTAGGGTCGTCGCGATCGTCCTCTTTCGTGAGATTTGTCAGAGGATCGGTTATTGGTAATGTATCAATTGGTAATGGAGTGTCTTCCAAGGTCTCGTCTGGTATCAGATTCGAAGCTTCTTGCGCTTCCACGATCCTATCGTCCAGATATTCTGACTGTTTCTGTAAGAGAACGTCGAGATCCTCTTGGTGAGACTCGTCCAGGTACCACGAGGTACAGTGTTCGTGACGTTTCTTGTCCGAGGAAGCTTCGTCACCTTTGGAAAGGGCGCCCTTACACTTCCTCAGGTAACTTTTCACTTTTTTCGTTTTGCTCTTCCTGGTTTCTTGGCTGCGTGGTAAGGTCCCACCTTCTGGATGCTCGCCGGTTTCACCCGTATCTCCGACAATCCGAGATTGCGTGGGATCCACATCGTGGACTGGTTTGGATTTGACATCGGAGATGTCGTCGAAGAAGGAACATGGGTCGTGTTGGTCCGGGGCCAGCGTCCAGGTCTCTTCTCGCTCTGGCATACGACGCTCCGCCGGTATTACCTGTGACAGAAAGATTTTGCTGCTGAAAATGTTTGTCAGTGTACGTTGGCGTAACATTACGCCTTTCGTGGCCAAATATTTGTTAACGAAAGCTTTCCCGAAGATTTCCAGATCGCGATTCTTTTTTATAAACATTAAAGTAAAATTGAGGATGTGAGTCATTTGGAACGTTACTCTTAAGAGGAAGATAAAGTGGCGATAATGTGATCGAAAAAAAGATCCTCTTTGAAATATGAACTAGGAAGTTGATAAATCGACCTTTCCATTCCCTGCAATTTAGGGAAGTGGGTTCGTACTTATCAGAATTGATAAATCGGAGGCAACAGCTATTTGGGATATTGGATACATGGGAAAGTCTGTTTAGATTAGGGAGGTGGTGTAGAAAAATATGATTTAGTATCTTAATCCACTGATATAAGCTGATTACTCCAAGTTTTCCTTCCTGAAGATCTAGGAAATAAGATTCAGCCGTGTATCTTTCAGTTTTGTTGTTTCATCGCCTATGATTTCTTATGCTATCTCAAGCACGAGGGGTGGTTATTTCAACTTATCTCCGACCCAAGTATTTTTCTCAGAAACAAAAATATTGCCTGTAGCGTCCTTTCCCCAAAAATACTCTTATTATAAATTTCTTTCTTTATTACAAGTCGCATTACAGTTGTTCGACTCCCCCGCCTCGACTGTCGATCGATACCAAAAACTTTCATCGAGTCCCTTACAAGATTACTACATTCATCCCTTGTATCCATATCTGCAGCTCTAAATCCGCCACAGAGCACGAAAGAACAACGAAAGCGTCGCATAGGTATTGGGAATCGTAGGCAACGTCACGATCAACGGCAGCGGTTTCGCAAGCTGAGCTTGCTTCAGAAGCTGATTAATTCTGCGTTGATCTACTATGGGAAAATCAGGAGCTGAACATTGGATAAAAAGGCGAGACGGATCGAAATCGAGCGCAAACAGCGTAGCGGCGAACGGTCATTCAATTCTATTTCGCAAGAGCGGAGTTCCGCAGTTGGTAGCGGGCGCGGAGGTGCGCCGAGCGTACAACTGTATCAGCGGCTGTCTGCCAACGTTCAGCGCAGCATAAAACAATGGGGCTTATAGTAAATATCGGCGGGCGGCGCCGTCGTTGCTAATATTAACCTCGAGCGGTGCATAACGATGATATTTTACGCTACGCTTCAGCACCGCCATAGCTGGACCGTGCCCATAAGATCACGCTGAATACAACTTCCTCGCGTAATATCTCCGATTTCATAATACACACCGACTTCCTGCTTTCCTGCTTTCTGAAATACAACGTGAATCAGGGGATCCTACGTGAACGTGAGTCACGCTGCGCTGACTTACGAACCCGTGTACATCCCGGGCCGGACCCTGTTCGCTGGTTCACCGTCCTTTGCACACGCGAGCAACAGATTACGCTTGCTACGAATCGTCCCGTGAAACCTCATCCCTCGCTGTCAGGGATCGCACAAATCTTATCGATGCAACTTGCGACGCGATATATCGTACGATTTTCGGCGATATATTGATGAAAAAAATTAGGGGACTCTGAGGATTGTAATTTGATGATTTAGGTATGGCAATATGTCTTTGGAAATTTTTGCGAATTTACTAAAAATCTAAAAATTATCTCGTTCGCGGTCTGTGTCGTCTTTAAACGTTACCTACCACGGGCATTTCACGTACGGGTATCGCGTAGAGTAAAAGAGAGAAATAAATTTATACGCATACTCGTAAAACGAATAAAATAAATAAATGAATAAATCAACAGCGGCAAGCATATTCTTAATTCATAAGACGCAAACAGACGATAAATCGATGATAGTTTAGAAAATGCGGGACGCATAGATCATCTAACGCATTGGGTCTCGCGCCGCACAAGGAAGCTGAAAAACCGGGGACCGACTATCGTATTTAACGTCATCATCGGTCACCGTCGTGGCGCGAATACATGGTTATCTTTCTCCGTTCATATTTCGTCTGATTTACGCGTCTTCTGCGACTAAATCGATAAGCGGCTCGTCCGCGAGAACATCAATTCTCCTCGGGTCCGCGGCAGCGCGATGGTATTCAATGTAAACGCGGAAACGACCGGCGAATATCTCTTCCTTAATAAGTTTAGCTAACAGAGTTTGCATGTTTTCGCGGTGAGCGAGGCTGGAGTGCGGATCGACAGCGGGGCCGGCTGCTTTTATCGTCCGAGGAGTCTGGAAGCGGCGAGATTCAATCTCTGCGATGACGCGATAGCGAGATGAGGCGTGGGAGCGAGTCGAAGCTAATCTTTCGAGGCAAGCAGCTCATTCAAAGCGCGTGTCTCCTCGGCTCCCTCTTCGCCGAACCCATCAAGAGGGAAAGTTCGTTCGAGCGCGGTCTTCTCGTCGACGCGATCGCTTAGCGCGACGCGCGCAAAAATCGCT
Source organism: Bombus pyrosoma (assembly GCF_014825855.1). Taxonomy (NCBI): domain Eukaryota; kingdom Metazoa; phylum Arthropoda; class Insecta; order Hymenoptera; family Apidae; genus Bombus; species Bombus pyrosoma. Next base: position 12,716,806 of record NC_057776.1, read on the forward strand.
AAAGAATATTAAACGGTCCTGCCAACTGTTCTTTGTGAGAAGAGAAAGATTAGAGAACGCAGGCGAGTACCCTTTCTCTCGAACCGACCGCTTCAACGAGCTTCCTGATCGAATTGTTTGGTACACCTTTTCATCTCTCATTCTCTCCCCGTGATTTTCAACTCTGTGTTTATCTTATTACTCGAAGCTGCAGGTGGTAGACATTTAGCGTGCTCGATTTCGAAAGAATAAAAGACGCGAGATCTTCCTTCTCCGCCCCATAATACATAATACAGTAAGTAAAACCTAGTTGTAAGATTCTTCCGCCAGAAGAGTTGGTAAAATATGCGTTTAGCGCAGCGTAAGTACGCAGCATTTCCTCTGCGCATGCGCAGCCTCCGTAGCGATCTACCTGCACAGTTCACGGGTCGCTTTCGCCTTTCCCGAAACCGTTTCCTCGCTGTCGAACTGGCAACTTCGACTAAAAACGTCAGCCTTGACTCGATGTAGAATAACGGGCGTAAATTCTTGATCGCTTACGGCATGCCTTCCTTCCGAGAACCGATAATACAAGCCGTGACACGTGAAATCGACGCGATCCATGGCAGTGCTACGCGACTCCGTCGCGACGCCGCTAAATCACCTCTCCGCCGGAACCACGGTCGCAAGACGCGCGTGTACGCGACACAAGTGCAACCAGCACTCCTCTGTACGGAAACCCGTTAAGAAATGGCCGCTTGGCGGTAGTCTCGGTAACGAGAAGTTACCGATCGTCAATGCAACGGGGGTTTATAAATAGGTATACCGGTAACCGCGCTCGTAGCGTTACGCAAACACTCTCGCCAAAAGGGTGTACAGCCGTGGATAATTGCGCAACAATGCTCGACGAGACAATGAAATATCGTGTAATCGTGTACCCAAGAGAAGCTGCCGGTGTTGCGTACACCAGCGTCATCTTTTCACCGTGTCGTGTCGCTTAAGTACGCTCGACGCAACGTGTTTCCTGAACTCGCGAACGTACGGTAAATAGGAACGCGTATGTTCTTGCAACTAAGAAGAATGTTTTAAGGGCTAAGATCTTTCGGTATCGCGAAGTAATTGAAATACGAAACTAGGAAGAGATCAAAGATTTTATTGTGATTACTAAAGATGGTAACTTTATATGTGTACGGAAAATTTAGAAAGTCCATCACTCGTTCGAAATGGTAAATAATGTTGAACGATTGCCAACATTGTTAAATCTAACAAACCAATCTGACAATTTACGAAATTTAAATCATGGTATAAACAAGATCCGATTCAACGACTTTCCAAATTGTAAAGAAATTTCTCGCGGATTAAAACACGATATAACCCGAAATAATGCACTTTATCGCTCGATAAACTTAGGAACGTATTCCGCTACGTACATTCAGTTTCCGCGCGAAGATATAAAATCATAGTCCATAATCCAAGAGCCTCCATAATACTGTATATCGAACGTCTGCCCTTTTAACAAGTCTACTTGTAAACCTTTTTCTCCGTCGACTTACGAGTACGATCCTCGAAACGGTAAGCCGAGTGTGACGAGCTTAACGTCCAACGGATGAGCAACAAAAAGCCAAGCAAACGCCTGTCAACGGAGCGATCTACAGGCGATTTGCACGCGAAATTAATTCCTCGGGGTCGAACGGGTTCTTAGGAGTAGCCAGAGAATTTCCAGATAACACCGCGTAGCCAGTGAAGAAGGTCTCGATTAATCTTGACTCGCCCACCCCCGCATGCAATGGCGATGCAACTCAAAGTCCGGTTCCTCGCGAGGCGTCCACTCGCTAGGCGACAATGTTAATTGGCCCGAGAGTAATTTATACATCGGTACCCTATCTGTCGCCCAGAGGCCGGCGAAGCGGAATGGATTGCGTTAGGAAACAGAGAGGAGCGTCGCGGACGACTTGTTCGTAAATCACGCGCAGCCTGCGACGTATGAAGAAACCTCCTCCGGGACTCGAGGCGAGCCCACCTCGCGAACCAGCCGAGCCAACACGCGGTTCTGTCGCGTGGGTCTCCGTAATTCACGATCGATCGTATTTAGGTCGTTTCGATCGTCTATCGACCTGCGGTGGATCTGTCTTTCCAACAATGGAACGTAGATTTGAAAAGATACGATTGTTTGTTAGCGAGGAAAATTTTCCTTTGATCTCAACCTGTTAACCGGACTCTCTTACGAACGTAAAATGTAATAAAAGCTCATAGATCTTACTTGGATTCGTTTCGTCTTTGCAGACGTAAATATGAAACGAGAACAACGGTTAATTCGAAATATTTAAAAAATTACCCTTTAAAAAATGTAGAACGTAGGCAAATATACGTACACGCGGAAAATGTGGATGGGAAAGGTTGTATAATTTCTTCGTAAAAGAAATGCCGTAGAAGGCGCCTTGTAGCAGAGCACACCCTTAATTTGGTAGAAGCAGTCATTGGAACTATCCTTTCGTTTCCTCGAATTATCCTTTCTCGACCGTTGCGAATTAGTTCCAGCTCTTTTCTTTCACATTTCGTATGATTTACGTCTTACGCGGGGTATGCGTTTTGCCTCTGAGCGAAAGAGAAAGCAAGCTGTCGTTAAGGAATGCGTAACAAGTAAAATTGTCAATAGGCAAATTGCAATCTTAGGAGGCGTTTGCAAAAGGAAACTCTCGGAACTAGTTTACAAAACTAAATACATAGGTGAACGGACAGATTCGACGAGGAAGAAAAAGGTTTACACGAGAAACTTTCTCAACCGAAATGCAAACGTGTGCCGAAACGTTTAAAAAAAAATATTAAATTCGATGATTTTGTGATATGGCCTCGGATTTCGATCCTGACTCTACGAATTGGCTTCTCTCTTCGTTTCAGCTTAATGACAGATCCGATGGAATGTAAATACCCAGAAGCGTGAAACAGGCTTCTCGAAGCAGGATCGTTAATCAGAATTACGCTTCGCTGAGAGAACATGGGATTCTTGCATAGTCATTCGACTTTACTATGCACGTTTTCAAAAATCTTAGGGTGTCTACTATATAAATACCTGTCGTTTCTCATCATTAATTTAAATCCCTTCTAAAACTGTTAAACTGTGACTAATGGTCAGTACTATGCGACGATGAGACGAGTAAAAAGAAATCTGGGTGAAATAAAAAATTCTGTAATGTGGACATATTAGAAGGAAACGTGGTCCATGTAGTTTAAAGGATGGAATCTTCAATATGACGTACGTAAGAAGAAAGATTTTAAGATATGCGAATGAGCTTCGCGACATAAAGTAGAATTGCTAAGACAAGTTAAATCGTTTGATAGATGGGAAAGACAGATGCGATTAACGAGACAAGCTTTAACTGTTGTTCGACTGCAGTTTAAACAGAAGTTTCAGCGAAATTCGACTAAACATTTGCATATTCCGAATTCTCATAAAGTCGATACATAAAGATCGAGTTCTAACATATTTTGTTCTTGACCCAAATGTATTTCATTCAGAATTGTCCAAGTTCATTTGTCCTAATCCATCGATGCTATGATAATTATCCACTTTCGACATCGTTGAAATTTCAATTCACAAAATTACAATCGTATTTCCCTGAAATTATACTTTCAATTCTCGTAACCAAAACATCCGAAACAGATAGCATAATCAACAACGATTAGTTCACGCAAACGATCGAAATAAGCGAATTACCAAATTAGTATGCCTGTTTAACACCATTTCGCGTTTTAACCGACCAACAAGGTTCTCGATGGAATTATGCCTGCGTTGATTTTAATGCCCAGCGATCGGACCCCGTATCGAGGCTTTCGAGTAACTCGAGCGTGAAACCCCGTGAAATTCAAGCTTAAATTTCACCCAGAAGACCATTCACGTCTCCGCGTCGTTGATCGTCATGAAATAAGGTTATTGAGATATAATCGGGGTCAGCTAAGGCGAGATATAGAGAGAATCACTGGTAGACACGGATGACCGCGAGCTACATCGACGTCTCCGTTCGCGTTTTACGTCCGTCCGAGAGAGAAATTTTGGTTAAGAAGAAACAGGCCGCGCGGGTGGCCAGTATGTCGCCAAGACTTTCGTTTCATCTTCTTCTACGTTAATTTCGCGGTTTCGAAACTTTTTAATAACGCTTCATCATCGATCAATTTCTTGCTCGGTGAGCATCGGAGTCGACGTTTTTTCGATGCGGGAACGTGTGGACTGATTTTTAAAGGACGCTGCACCGATTAGTATTGGGAAACTTATCTGGTGATTTTCGTACATGGATATTTTCCAACGATGGGCTTCATTCGTGAGCAGAAAGGAATAGATGTTAAATAGGTGAGACAAATTCAAAGTGCTGTGTGTTATTCCGTGATGCTAGAAATTGAAACGTATTCGATGATTTGTATTTCAATATGGAAGCGAAATATTTTGATCGTAGAGAGTTGAAAATGGAAATCTTTCTTCTTAAACTCGTTAGATTTCAAAACACAGCGAATCTTATCTATAAATGTAGAAATTTTTAATCGAATCCTGTATGCTCTTGTTTATTCCGTCATAATTCTAACGTATCGTATTTTCAAAGATACACGCTTCTCAAAAAAAGAAAACGATGTTACAATTCCATATATATGATTCAAGAAACAGTCAGAAAATTTGTAGAAGACCACTCGATGTCCAATTCCTATATATTTAATTCTTACGTGCGATTGTTTGATATTCGAAGAGATTTCCTCTCCAATTGCGGTACAATTACTCGAAAGCCACTCTAAGAAAATTGAGTCTGTCAAACGCGTTTAGGTTTATTCGTGGTACGCGATCCTACACGAGCAAAGAGAAGAGAAGTTTGGCTCTCGTCCAATGAAGTTTCCATTATAACTCGCCGCAAGCCGAGCGAAATTTCATTCACGGACCACGTACTGGTCATCGTGCACGTTACGGTAGTAACGAGTCTACGTGATCACCATAATACGTAGAATCGGATAAATCGTGACTACGAACCTGATTTACTTTCCTATGAAATCGACGCTGATGTACGTTTGAGTTATTTACACCTACACGAATCAGTATTAGTGATTACGTGTACTGCATTATACTAATTTGACATCAAATTTCTCATCTAGAATTTTGCCATACTAAGATCTCAACTGAATATGACTGATCGATTCGACTCAAAATAATGTAATACAGAAGCAAGTGATTTAAACGCTACTATGCATACATATATCATTCGTCTTATATAAATTAACATATTGCAGTACAAATACCGTACTAACCATCACACGTACCATTATTCCACGATAACCATCAAACCTATAATTCACTATTCTATAATCACACCCATTGTCAACACCGTCTAACCCAAACAATTCTACTCTCCCTCGTTCAATCCCTTCGGCCTATTCTACCAAAAAATTCCCAGGTCAATTTTATAGGCAATAAATATCTCGCCGCATAACCCAAGCCATCTTTCTACGTCACCGAAAAAGAAAATACATTTTAAGCAAACAGCAACCACTCGAACCAGAGGAGAATAAAAAAAGCAGGAAACAGGTAGTAACCCTCTCAAAAAAAAAAAAAAAAAATAAAAGAGAAACGCGGAAATAAAACACCCTTTCGTATGATGAACGCGACAGGCCAGTTTCCCAAACATCCGACACCGCGCGTACAGGCGAATTCACAAGGGCGGAAGTTGTGTCTACTCGATGAAAGAGGAGAGAAAGAGATAGAGATAGATAGATAGATAGAGAGAGAGAGAGAGAGAGAAAGAGAGAGTTGGCGGTCCAAGGGCAAGGAGAGGCTGGGGAGCATGGCGGGACGAAGAAAATAGCCAGAAGGGGTTGAGATCCACAAAGCAGCACAGCATCGAGGGTGAAAGAGCTTTTTGCTACGGGGTTGCCAGTCCTCGAAGCGACTCAGCGGGCCAACAGCCGCTGCAAAGGGGTAGCCGGGGGTGCAGAATCGATTTCAGCCCCACCCGCAGACGCGATAGGCAACCGACAGAGGCACTATCCTCGATCCTCGTGCACTCGTAGACGCAGCATCGCCGAGGGAAACGCGTCGTGTCGTGCTTTATAATAAGATACTTTATCGACCACGCGACAGGTGGAAAATCGTGAAATATATCGCTTGTCAACGGCATCTCTGGTCTATCTTCCCTACGGAGAGGGTGGAGCTCTCGTCCAACAACTTGCTTTTCCCCTTCGAAGGATCTTACGCTGTTAAAATCACGCCGTATCGGGTCTTCGAGAGTAAATAGAATGCCGAGTCTCGGAATGGAATTCTTAGATCTGGCAGCTTCTGAGGTAGAGAGATAAGCCTTTATACCAAGTTCGTGATTCTTTTCGATCGTAACAATAAATGGAAAGTTTACTTTCAGGAATTGTCGAAGTAAGCTTCGTGGTCTCGCTTCCTTTCGATCTTTCTCCGTTCGTTTTTGATTTTCCGTCGTTACAAAATCTTTCAAGATCGGGAAATAATCGTTGTTAGTACTTTTTTGAATGAAACTTGCATCGGGACATAAAAATTTGAGTATCGTAATAAGATGAGATTTTAAAGAAGCTAAAATACGTTTTATCAACAACACGTAAAAATACCTAGCAATTCTTCCACCCGAAGAAACAAGTTCCTCGAAACATTCTGTTCAAACGTTCGTCTGTAAATTTACGATTCGAGCAGACCAGTTCCCAGGGTGGTTAGCGGAACGCAGCTTTCTCTGGCATTTTCAAAATAGACAAACGATCGGCGTGTCCGCGATTACCGAGAAAAATCAAACACATAAGAGGACAAGCATCGAGGGATCGCGTGTACCACCGATGCTATTTGTTCTCATAAAAGTGGGCGTAGTAGCTCGTAAAAAATGTATTGACAATACCATTAGACCAAGCGGATTGCCGCGTCCCCCTGCTGTATTTGCCGAGGCTCGTAAAACCCGGGAATTTACCAAGAGCCTTCACGTATGTACGTCTGCGCGAAGATTGGACGCGCTCCTGCCGCTTTTCCAAAGTTATTAAACTCCCGCTGCCGCGAGAATCGGTATACCGTGACAAACATGTCGCGAATACATAGAGAAGCGCAACAGGGATGTTCATTAAAATAATTTCGACTCGGGCGCGCGGCAACTATTACGATCGGACAAGTAAATTGACTTTTCTTGTGTCAAGGACCGATGCTCGATACAGTTTAGCACGAAAATGTCTTTCATTAACTGTGAAGCAACTGTTGATTAACTGTCAGAACATACGCTGTGTTACAACTGGACAGTAGGTTGTTTTATAAATAAAAGTAAGTGGGAAAAGAAGAATAATATTTTCCCGTATAAGGTTTCGTTTTCGAGAAAATTGAATTCGAAATTGGTATGTTTGAGATTTCAACATCGGAAACAAGGCTACGAAGGAAAAGACTTTACTGTTTTCTTTTCCTTTCGATTTATCTTCGCATAACACAGCCTGTAAATACGAATATAAAGTTTTGGAAAATATGGGGAACTGCAGAATCGGTGATAATTTTATATAACTGGAATATATGTCTATTATAAAGAAGAAGTTCCATTTACGAATTATTGTTTGATCCAGTTAGGTAAAGGTTATGCAAAGCGTGTAGTAATGTAAAGATAAAGTCTGAGAAGTGTTTTCAGGACAGATATCCTGCTTGATCTTATCTCAAACTTAGCTATTTACCTATTCCAAATGGGAAGAGGAATCGTAAAACCGTAAGAAGAAACATGGGCATACAGTACCTCTAACAAAAGCTGCCTTGTACTTGATTTCACAAGAAAGGTCATCCGCCTATCTGGCTTATCAGGAGAATAGCAAGAAGCACATAAACGTCTATATCAAACTCAATTCTAAATAGCAACGTAACTGTAAACATACACGTCTTATACATGTGGTCTAACGTTGCCAACTTTCAACTATTTTGCTAACACTATAAACATTGCTTAGTCCGATCATGTACTGATACTACACTTATACCGTAGACTACGTTACTGTTACTTATACGTCTACTTATCCGCTATTATTTACGAATGAAGACCACAGAGGAAAAGACGTAAGCCACATTTTGCATTTTTTTATAGGAGAATATCTTTGAAATTCTACGTACTATCAATCCTAATTAAGCGACGTTCTTTTCGTTTAATTTTTGGATTAAACATATGTGTTCGAGCACTTGAAAGATATCGATCGTTTGATTGAACGTACCATCTGTCTCTGGATTTTTATATCCTCGAACCTATAAGATTGTTAACTTTTACAACAATTTTACGTAAAACCACTCTCACCCAACCAGCAACTAACACAAAGTTGAAAAAATCTCATGTCTATATTTTCCAGCGTAAAGAACTTGTTTCCTCTAACTTTATATGTTCATAATCGTTGCGTAATACTATAACGTATTATAAAATGAAGATATTATAAAATTTCTAGATAATTTAAGAACATAGTATGAAAAAAAGTGATCGATATATGTATGATCATTAACCCCGACAACACGAGGCTATTCCTGGTGCAAGTGTGCCCGACGAAACTTAAATAGACGACTGCAGACGCGATTATTGATTTGTAACTACATCGACCCTCCTCCTACCCTCTAGCTAGCCAATGCACGCTTCTGTTGGCCTACTTTAACGCTATGCAAACGACACAGTCACGAAAAGTCATGGAAAATTCCGTTCACAGTTTCGCACGCGATATTCGATTTTCATCGGTGCGATGCATCACGAAAACCGGACCGATCGATCGCCTAGTTTGCGTACAAGTATGTCGTACGTGACGTTTCTGGCCGAACGACGAGACTATCGGTACGTTAAAATATAGCGTGAACTGTGAATGACAGAAATAACGAGCTAAAAGTATTGCTTCCCTTTTTTCTTTGCCGGAGTTTCCTCGGTTCCGGTGAAATTGCGAGTTGTCGAAAGTTCAAAGTCGCAATTTTACGGTCTAGCGGTTTCAAGTACTTAACTAAATTTACTTCATCGATATTTTTCTTCATAACGTGACGTTAAATAGAAGTAGAAGTTAAAATTATTTCAAATTAAATTTATTTGATCGATATTTCTCTCGAGAATTGAAAATTATAATTGCCATTTTCCAAATGTGGAAGATCTTCCTAAAGTTGTAAATTTAGTTAAAGCTAATTTATTTTAGATTTGAAAGGGATAGAATCAAAGTTTAAGGATAAAGACGCGCGACGACGACTCCATATTTCACAAGTTGCACGTAAAGGAACGCTTAGTTCCATTTGTCCGCTGTTCGTGTTTCCCAGCACGATCCCGTGCCCGTCGCGGTTTGAATACCGAAACGTTTTAAAACTCTTTCCATTACGAGAAACCGCGTGTCGATACCATCGAACCTACGCCACAGGAACAACGGTTTATGTAATAACCGCGGCTCGTATTCTGCGCAACTATTTTACCGGAAACACGATGATCCGAGGCAACAAAAAGGAAGAGATATCGTTTCGTTGCCGCAATTGCAGAAAGAAAGGATGCTTTCGACGACGAGCACGAGAAATTATTATTGCGTACTGTAACTGTACAAACGTCTCTGTTGAGAATATATATGAACCTTTAAATAATCGAGACAATAAAAATATCTTGTTTGTCATTTTTGAGAAAGAAACGCTGTTGCCCGATTTTTTGTGATGGAAACGCTCAGTGGAAAAGTGGAACAAGGAACAAAATTTTCGATTAAGTAGAGCCGAAGTTAAGCAGCAACATAGAGCACTCGAGTAAAGTTCCAAAAGGACAAAGTTTCCATGAAAGCATGTTTGATCGATGGCAGGAATACTTAGAAGTGACGTGTCCAGAAGACAAAGCAGGGACTTGATGAAACGAAAAATGAAGAAGGTGATAGGCTGTGAGCGTGGGAATCGTTTAGCTGCCGCGATAATGTCCTCTCACTACTCAGATTCGCAGGGCTCGCGAGCAGAGACGCGATTCGATTTATTGCTCCTTGCGTAGGCTACTTTTTCCACGGTACGTTGTTTCGATAGAGAAACCTCCAAGTGAAACGAACAACGTGCAACGTCAAACCGCAGAAATTCAATGCAATGAATTTAGAAAGAGAGAGAGAGAAAAAGAGGAACGAAAATATCTAACTCTCTGGGCGCAACTTGAGTCATCAAAGATTTACGCAAAATTTCACCTTTGAATTTGTTTTTCAAAATAAGGCTACGAGTACTTTTGTAGCCTTACTTTTTGTAGCCATTGTAAATCATCAAGCGTTATCAAACTGTATCATGCGCCGATCATCGTCATAACACAAGCACCATATGTTCTCGAAAGCCATACGTACGTTCGTGGAGATGGCGGAACTTGGACGCACATCTGCGCGATAATTGGCAAAGGTAAATGAATTAAGCTGTAAGTAGCTTTCACCAGGTGGTGTCGAGCAATAATTTCATGCAGGAAAGTTTGCATTACTTTGCTAATAGGGCTGTTTCGATGATATTTACGAAGGCGTTTCGTAATACGTTGTACGGCAGGTCGATTATTATTGGAGGCACGCCACGCTGTCCCGCTCCTCCTATCATTCCATATAACTTTTCTTACCAGTTTTTCAACGCGATACGATACCTAACTCGCGAGTTGTGGCCCGCCTTATCCACGTGAAACATCTCGATCGATCGAAAGATGTGCCTCCGTTGATCGTGCCTGCGCGCACGTGTACGCCTCACGATATGCGCAACGTATCAACGATAATCCTGTCTCACGTTGCAAATTATTAGCACCAACAGATGCTCTTATATTACGTTACAACAAATTTGATAGCGAAAGGATCATTCATTTACGAGTCATTCGATTATCCTAAAATCATAAAAGAGAAGTCCATAATTTACAATTTTTCACTCGTCAATTCGTTAATGTTATTACTTAGAAAATGATTGTTTAGGAAAGTCTTGATTTACAAGCTCGTCATTCAATCAGGCGCACGCCAGTTACTTAACTTCTAAATCGATAATCGAAAATCAATGGATCGAACTACGCTCCTCTATGCAACAAATCGTGAATTCGGGAGAAACTCTAGGACCCGAAGAGAATGGAAGCTCTAGGGAAGACACAGTACACGCCGGGAGGCTGGTTATATTAGATTTACGTGGAAAGGCTGAAAGGAGCGCCATCAGCGGCAATTCGGTATTAATTAACCAAGATTCCTCGGAAGCATCGGTTTTTCTACGGTGTGTTCTGGTATCGACCGTCGACGGAGAAAGCACGCCTCCGTTTCTCGCGCACGATCGCTCTGGTTCACGCGGTTGACTCGAAATTCCCATTAACTCTGGTTGTCCTCGCGGAACCCTACAGCCAGCAATGCCTCGATGAAAGTACCGACTTCAGTTGCACGGAAGAACCTTGAATTACAACGTTGAAGAACGTGTACAAACAGCGTAGCAAAACTGAGAAGTAACTGGGCCAAGTGGTACCTACATCGCTAAATAGTCTTATAGCTGTGCATATAACTACTTTCTAGAGGATGCGACGGTTTAGGAGATGTTTGTTTAATCGTGATTTCCGTGTTTTAGAAAGAAGAGCGAGGATATAAATTGTAGAGCAAAGTCAATAGACAGAAAGCGTCGTCCTCCCAACCCTTAAATAACTCCACAGACTATTTTTTCAAGTTTGCAAAACAAGTCGCAATCGATGCTTTAGAAGACGTTTTCTTATTCCTGGTTTTTGTATTTGATGAAGAAACACGGATAATGGAGGAAATATGAGGAAAAAGGATCCCATTTGAAGAACAGGAAGTGAGTTCTTCGTTAATTATAGAGCTCCACCCTAAATCCACTGCAGACCTTCCCTCGTCAAAATACCGGTCGAAAAGTCGCAATTTCATGGTTCCGTTCCCCGACCCATCGATAAAATGGCATTTACAGGAAATTGCAGCAGGATCGTCCATCTGTCAGTAGCACTATCTCCATCTCCTGTAGCAGAGGGGGAAGCCAGGACGACAACGGACGAGGCGGACTACGTCAACGACTCGGTCGCGACCATTGACAAATGGATGATAACGGTCGGAGCAACGCCTTTATTATGGGCATCATCCATTTACCTGGCCGCTACTCGCATCGTTCCATCGTTCGTACAGGATCCACCCCCGTGCTAATTTTTCCACGGGTCGATAAGTCGAGTAACGGTGACGGAGCATGCGAGGGGTCAAGAGTTCGGAATAGGAGCACACGGAAAGTGTGTTCGCGTCGCGAAGACAGGCTGTGTGTGTACCTTCTTCCGGCGCAGCAGCTTCCAGTCGAAGTGACTCATCCTGTTCGCCTCGTTAGCCTCTCTTTTATCGTGCTTCGTCCTCCCGCGACTCCTTTCGTCTTCGTTTTCTATCTCTCTCTTTCTCTCTCTCTCGCTCTCTTTCTCTTTTCCTTTCTTCCTTTCTTCGTACCTCTACGCTCGTGTCACCCTGGCTTAGGTGGTCGATTTATTCCCACGCCGCTGCAACACACGGGGCATACACGCACACACAACACGAGTACACACGAGACAGCGTCCTCGTGGTCGCCTCGTCCTTCTTCGTCGTCGTGGAACGAAGACCAAGCTAGGTTTGGTTGACGCGTCTCGTTGACGGGAACGACGACGCCGACGACGAGGGAAGACACGACCGACACGAGACGCTATGGACTCTGCATTCCCGACACGGCATCCTCGCGAGCCTCCACGTTGAAATCCTCATTGTTCTGCGGTCTCGCGCCCGAGGATACGTGTCCTTGGTATGGACAGCGGCATCCGCCCACTTGGAATACACGCGAACAACGCGGGATCCGTCCAGACCCGCTCGAGAGAACGGTTTAACGCCGAGAGATTCGCCGCCAAGGTCTACTGATTTTTCCTTTTCTTATACCCTCGCTCCTTTCTTCTCCCTTCTCCTTGTCTTTTTCTTTCTTTCGTTCCACCACTGACCATCAACGAATCAACGATGCACGAAACAGTCTTCTAACAGACTCGCGTTAAAAGCATCATTTTTTCCCTCGAGTATCATGCCCCTTCTCCTGTTTCGTTAATAATATCGTTTCACCGATCATCTGCGAGACGTTCGACCGACAGCGTTTACACGTCACCCCTTCACGATCACCACCGGACGTGGTATTCATAACGAAGCATTCATCACGCTACTTAAACACGACGACACATTCGAAGCATAATTAAGACGTACGAAGGACGCATCGAGGGCCACCTCGCTGCTTTTGTCACTGTTTCACACGCCTCGAGCACCGTGACACCGGTATTCGGCTTTTATCGCGGGCGATCGATGAACGCGGCGGCGGAATGATCAACGCGACGATTCCCGCACCCTCGCATCGCTCGTGCAGCCGACGAGCTCGCGTGCCATCTTTCCACCCCTCGCCGACGACCAAACCTCTACGACGCGATGTTTCGTGACACGACTTTCCTTCGCCGATACACGTAAATCTCTGGGCCCTCCTCCGCCCCTGGAGGCAACCGGAACATTCATTCTACGAGCACACGAGCGCACCAACACTCTCGCGAAACTCGCCTCGACGTCTATCGACTGACCTGATTCCGAAAGTGGCGCTCTGGTACAACGCCATCGACACAAACTCCTATCTTTCGAACCTTTGCACCGGAAGTTCCTTGTCTTTTTCACGAGATGAAGAATCGGAAAGTTCGGTGGGGCGCGAGAGAGGAGTGACGACGAGGGTGGCACCGAGCGGAGGATGCAGGGCGGCGTACTGTCAAAATATCTGCCGTTTCCACGGAGCCGACGTCGACGTGCCGGGGCTCTGCGCGCTACACGGGCATGCGTGATGAACGCGGTCCTCCCGTCAACGCGGGGATAATCGAACACCGTCCTCTCTCTGCCATCGACTCTACGCCAGCTACTAGCTCAATGAAAGTAACGTGCTACGGTAAAGGTCCACCGTCGAGATTTATTATGGGTAGTTTACGCGGTGTGTGTCTGTCGTGCGCGTTGTGTGATTTGTTGGCGGAACGAGAAGAATTTTTAAATGACGAGAGAGTTTAGGGTAGTTTTTGGAGTTGGTTTGAGTGTATTTTGGACCTATGGTCGTAGGAAACAATTTGGCTCCACGCACAGAGATTGGGAGTTTGATATTTTCCGCTCTTCTTTTTCATTACTTAACGTATTTTAATGTTCCAGTGTTTGTGTGTGATCCAGGAAATTTTTTGGAGACGTTTACTATTATCTTTTTCCTTATCGCTTCGTCTATTTTAATACCATGTGTCAATAATAATTTAAATGTTCCAAATTGTTCTCCAGCGTTTACTTAAAATATTCCTTTTATATCCGTTTTCGTTTCAGTGGAACGAGAAAAGGAAGAAAGCGAGTCTACAAAAGTAAATTCGATAAATACTGCGGGCAACTTCCTCGATTGAAAATCAATTTGCACGATGATAAAAAACCTTGACACTTTCGCAGCTTCCAATTTGTAAAACGAAGTAATTTCGTAGATTCGTGGCAAAGTAACCAAGCGTGATGGAAAAGCGGAGGAAGCATAGAGATGGACGTAAAGAGAATCGGTGTAATGCGCTTTCCCACGGCATGAAGCATCGGGGAAAGGCTACGAAATTATTTATCAATGTCGACGAGAATTTTACGGTTTAATGGCGCATTGTACGTTCACCGTGCCTGGATATATCTGGCTTGTATATCGGCGAGGAAAATACGTTTTGTCGGATTTAAAGCGACGATTGTCATCGGCGAACACAGAGGTTACGACTCTTCCACTCGTGACTGCTCGCGTGACTATGAAATCACGGTCTTTAATGTCGTCGCAGTCATCTTCTTTGTTGAATCGCGAGAGCAAGATACCGAGAGGTCGCCTCTCGTTGGATCGTCTCTTCCGTCCCGTCATCCAGTACTCGATCAATCGAATGACTCTTTCATCCGCTATCGAGTCGTACCGTGGTCGTCAATCTTCTTCGCGAAATCTCCATCGTTGCATGATAGGTAAATTGTAGATGTTTAAAGGTACGCATTGTTTCTTTAAAATCAGAAAGCTTTTTAAGCTACATGTATTATACACGAGACAAAAATAATTACAAGGGTACTCAAGAGTGTTGTAAGATAAATATTATCAGGTATACGATATTATACGATACGAATTGTGAATCGATGGTTTAACTTTGATACGCACTTGCATTTGATCATTTAATATGTTATGTATATATGTTTATACTCGCTATTTCTCTATCTATTTTTCGACGATCAAAAAAAAAAAGCTTGAATTACAAGCAAAAATTCTTCTCTGACCATTTCCATCCAATAATCCGAGTTCCAATTCATTCCCCAAACTCGGAAGTCCCGAGAGAAGCCCCAGGTATCGAAGTTGAAAGAGCGTCGTGACTGCCTCCAGTCACGTCTGTTCTCCGGGAATCATAACAGTTAATTCTTATTTCAATCGCAACGTCGAATTTAATTTCTACGTAGAATCGCGTGCACCGGTCCCATTCGTGCTCTCGAAAGCTATTCCGGCAACATGCTCCGAATCGCGTTGCAACAATGAAGATTAATTCGCAGAGAACTTCCGACCGAAATCTGACGTTGATCTCTTACGTTCGTCGAAACATACAATTAAACCAATGTAATGAAAGTATGTACATAATTATCTTCTTCTGACTGAATAAAGAAAAAACAATTTTATATGTCACACGAATTTTCTCCATTTTTACATCTTTAAATCTTTCATGAAGTTGTAAACGTTCACAGTCAAACGGAGAACGGTATAAACACATTCAATTCCCCTAACAGCATTAACTTTTTACTCCTCCTACTTCGTTTTTTTTTTTTTTTTCTTTCTTTTTTCATTTTAAACGTCGAGACCTCGTTGTCCAACAAAGCCGAGCGAAATTTATCGGGTGGCTCGTTCGCCGCGCTTATCTTGCAAATCCACCGCGGCCACTCGTTCCTCGCGTACTTTCATCTCACGCGAATTGCTTCGCGTGATCGTTCGCGGCCGACGAAGTGAAAATCCTACATATCACGGGACGAAACTTCATCTGTTTTCACTTCCACCGGGGATCCTTTAATATTATACGATTATGATTTTCAACGATAAATCTTACGATAGAGATCCTCGTAACGAAACCACGCTGACGGTTCATACATTTCGTCGATGATCAATTTTACAGATGAATTTCACGCAGAATACAGATTGAACCTGATACTTTTCGAACTCGCCGCGGAAGAGAAATCTTTTGAGCTCTTGTTATTCCATTCACGTTTTGTTTTATCAATGCAACTTAGATAAATGCGTTTCTAATTGTATGTTTTTCCTCCGGTGAAAAAATGCAGAGGTTCCAGGAATTATATGGCATCGTATTAATTCTGATCAACAACGAAATTTCAATTATATAATTAAAAATTTCCAACTATTTAAAGAAAATAGTCGATGCCTTTCATTACTTTCTTAGAATTCCTTTGTCCGTGTAATCGATCAAACATTGGTGTAAAATTCTACAATTCCAATTTTTAAAGGAAAGGACGATAAGAAAATCGATTTTTCTGAAGACGAAGACATGGTACTGCAATTGCAAGGTGCTTAATCTGTGAAACTCGAAGAGCAAAATCGTGCTACCATCGCAGACTCTTTGAAGTAAAAACGAAACTGTGTCACCGATATTAAAAATTCCAAATTATTAATCGTGGCTGGAAAGTGCGACAAAGTTCGATCACCGTTATTCGGCACGGATATGGCGGGAGAATGGGCAAAAAATCGCGATATGCAAGTTTGATGGGTGGATAGACTGGCGCCATCTATCAGGAGAAGTCAGCACCAAGGGAACCTCTTCCGCGTTTCATCAACAATGCAGTCGGGATCGTGATAGATCAACAGGAGACCCTCGAATATCACCACTAACGAGAAAGTCATTGCAAATTTGTATGCAAATCGGCCGTACCATGTACTATTAGCTCGTCTTTTCCAACTTCCCCTGTGCAAAATCGCGCGTTCGTCGTCGATTAAAAATCCAATTTCTCGCATCGATCACCGAACCACGATTGGTCGTGAAAATTGCTAAATTATAAAATATATAACGGGCAAACGATTTTTACCAGTGAATTTAACCTCGCAAAAATGTCACTTTCTATGCGATACAAAAACATTCGAGGCAACGCACGACCTCATTCTCACCCGAACCTTTGTAACGTGTGTACAGATAAAAAAAATATTTTTTACTCGCTTACTCTTGTAATATCGACTTTAAGTAGGCATTGCATGTTATCGTATATTATTAAGACTTAATAATGGAAAGATTAAGATTTCCCTATTCTTATTCTTCTTACCTATTAAATACAATAATTGATTGTTCTCACGATTATTGGTTCGCGTTACACTCGTGGGACAACGTGGGCCGAGGCGAGACCGCGTAGGATGACTAGAGACTCGCTTTTAAGTCTCGCACCTAGTATATTCGTTAACCGTCAATTGCTAATTTTTACTCGATAATTCTAAACACCAGCAACTCGAATCTTTCTGTCAAAAATAACGTGTCATCGTTCAGTTAACCCATATTCACGTAATAACGTGTGCTTGCTCGGGAAACGAGTTCAGCAGTACGTCTTGTCTCCAAAACCGCAAATTACAGGCGCAAGAGGGGAGGGCGCGTGAGCGATGAATCGCGACCGGGAATCGCCACGAGTCGACTCGCTCTCTTGGTAAAGAATGTGCACGGCCGAGCCGAAGCGCTATGATTCAATTACGGGGTAACCGGCATCACGATCACGTGTAAATCAAGATAAATCGCCGGTGTACTCGACTGTCCTGGTTCGACGATGTTGCGATATCGCTGCCGGATAGCAATCAAATTGTCAGACGCTCTAAGTGCGAATCCCACTTCTTCGTTGCTCTAAATATACGAGAGCAAAGAGAAAGAGAGCCCACCTTCAACTACCAAGCCTTTCTTCTTCCTTTTAATCTTTCCACTCTGTAGATCAATCCAGCGAGAGCAGGAAATATCGATACCAGGCGTCGATGATACGATCCTGGCATCCGCTCCAACCATCTTCAATCTTCTTTCTTATAACAGAGTTTGTTCGATCGACCGTTTTAGATTCATCCCTCGTTGGGCCTTGTTTGATTGCTTAATTTACTCGATGTTAGGTTATGTCAAAGTCATGATATAGGATGATTGTAAAATTGGTCAGCGATCGTGATATATAATCACGTTTCAAATGTTGAAACAACAGAATCGACAGAGATACGGACATGTGGGCAAACAAAATTTCAATCGAAGACTTACCAGAAAGAGATCATCGATCGATGCAATGATACTAAGTACGATCGTATCTATAAACAGAACTACTAATCTCATCTTTAAAGTTACACTTAGATTAAATCATCGCGTAGTCGTCGTAATTTATGTCTTAGCCTTTTCAACGCGAATATCTTTTTATAATTTCAGGAAGAAAGAACATGCACTTTCTTTCATTTACTTAATTTCTCAACATATGATGTTTAACGTTAGAAACACTCTACGATATGCATACATAGATTCGATAACGCGTTTCGAATAAATGGTTAGATCATGCATCGAGGGATTAAAATAGCACGCAATTAGCAATGAGCGTGATGCGTGAAAAACGAGGCTCGTTATAATTTGCTTATATAATTCGCTCTCGAGTACGAAGATTTCAGATTAGGAACGCTACAACCTTAGATGCTTTAAATATTCCAAGTTCTAACGAAGAGTAAAATAAAACAACTTTGGAAATGGCTCGAAGGAAATTTTAATATACGTTGAAGGATTTGAAAATCAAACGCATAATGGTTATCACGAAACAAGGAATTTAAGTAATTACTCTCCATCTATCGTCAAATCAACGCTGCAAACAATTCATAGATTTAAAGTTCTCTCTAAGATTTGTTCGTGGGAACATGCAAACGTTATTTTAATGCGATTTAATCGTAACGACTTTAGTTCGATCATCCATTGATTCCCCGTACACGGAGGATAAAAACACAGTAGAAAAACATTGTTCGCTATAGTAGAGAGTTCTCGAAGCGAGTTCCATTGGCAACATGGAGCGTTCGTTTGCACGTGCTATTGTGGCTGGGCGGTCGCGCGCACGTTTGATTGCGTCGAGGATCTTAATGAGGCGAGGAAGCTTCTTTCGCAATTGATTCGCGTCAGCCAACGTAATGCGTACTCTCTTACCACGGCTCGTCTTCTTTCCGGCTGATTTAAGAGGCACAATGATGCGCACGCCAGGTGAGAAGAAAATACGCGACCGATAAATTTCATTATAAAATTTTATCGACGTTTTTGTAATTGTCGTTCGATCGATGGCTCGGCCGGTTCTCTCCGCGCTAGCAAAGAAGTTGATTATCCTTTGCAGCAAAAACAACCGATAAGCGTTTCCGTGTTGCTCGAAGAACTTTGAAGAGTTAATTAAAGGTATCTTGAAAATTGTAAGATTGACTGGGATTTATAGTACAATGCAATAGCTCGCGAAACTATTTTAATACCCATCTTCGAAAACTGTGACGCGTGTATTGTGTGATTTTTGTATAAAACATTCTGAAATTTCATGACTGTATTGCTGAAACTTGAAACCAATCTGAAAATGTATACGTGCAAGTCAGAGGATGTTTATCGCAGGCATATATGTAATAAAAAATTAAGGTCTCGTGTCTTGGTCCCAGTAAATATCGAGGTTTACTAAATGTTTCAAAATATTTTATATAATACGTACAAGTTTTCTATGGTAAGCGTTCAAATAGTTTCGTGATCCAGTATATATCTCTGGTTTCAACTTCGTTGTAGAAAACAGAAGTAGACTAGTTTCATGTCACGAAGTTTCCAATGCATCGAGAAAATGCAACACGATTTACCTGGAACATTTTTCCAGCGACCGAGTCGTAGATCGGTATGAGAGATACGATTTGCGGCAGGCTAAAGTTTCTCAAGGCAGGGAATAATGGGAAAAATCGTTGTTTCAGC
The DNA here is from genome assembly GCF_014825855.1 of Bombus pyrosoma. NCBI lineage: Eukaryota > Metazoa > Arthropoda > Insecta > Hymenoptera > Apidae > Bombus > Bombus pyrosoma. Next base: position 12,736,692 of record NC_057776.1, read on the forward strand.
GAATGATGCGAGAATCAAAAAGCGGTTCGCAGGCTCGTAAACGCCATGATCGGGTTTAGGTGGCGATTAAAGCGTTGCTCTCGAATTAATGGTAGAAAGGAATCGTATAATTCGACTCGACGAACTTGGAATTCGTTACATTAGGCGCGTCATTGTTTAACCAGCGATGATTAATCGCAACGGTTTATTCTGAGAAACCTCCGGGCTCTTCCTTTTGAAGACGGAAGTACACATCGAAATGCTAGATAGAGATCACGCTTTATAATGATCGTTCGTGATTCAAATATGAATACGATGATACGAACCTTTCAGAGAGTGAATCGACGGTACTATGTTCGAATGCTAAGTAGCTTCGTGGTAATCGTGATCTATTGCACCTAGGAAATCATTCAACGATAACAATAACCTATCCCGTTTAGCGTACATCGTTTATTAATCTGTAACTCCTATTGTTAGGTCGAAGAACTTTAGACCATATAAACGTTGTTACAATTTCCCTCTTAGTTCTAGAACTGTCATCAACTACCTAACAACTTGTCATGTATAATTACATGTATTGTACATCGATGATTATAATCGAAGCGATACCGTGAAAATAAACAGATGTATACAGATCAGAAAGATCATAAGAAAATAGTATAATAAGTATTTTTCGTAATTTCTTGATTGTAATATCACTTCACGATTAAACACGTGAAAACATAAGTCGTTATGTTCGCTTTATCTAAGAATTTTTTTACAAAATATCAAACGTTTTTCCATATGAAACGAATATTCAAGAGGCATTGTAAGACGATAGATAAAGAAAGAATGCGATTCACACACCACCGATCATAATTATCCGATCTTGTCATCGCCATCATAGTTCTTTCAACTTGGAAGGTGAGAACGGATGGAATGAAAATTAAACTCATACTAAGAATCGTAACATCGGAATCTAATTCTCGATTAAAATGCCACTGGCCGCGTAACAATGCGACGGAAATGCATAATTCATCGATGGCGAGTCAGGATCCGCTCCACTAAACGGATAATCGTCTAACGAGGATGATCTTGCGGGGAACGCGACCGCAGCTAACCGAGCACCAGATATCGCCCCGATCTAAAGAGCTTTCGAATTAATACCTGGGTAATTGCGAATCTAATTAGAAGCGCGTGACACGAAGAAATTCGAGGAACGTCGAATAAATCAGTCGTTAGCAGATGCTGTAACTGTCCAGCTAAGCTTGCGTTCGATGATTACGTAAGAAAAAAATTTAATAGCCTGTAGCGTTCTTGCCCTGAACATGGTTCGTTTGGAATGCAGAAACGCGATTAATGAAAAAAAAAAGTTATTTCTGTTAATCTTTTCGCTGTTCGACGAGCGTTCTTTAAATTTATAACAAGAATAGCGTTTCATAAGAATGTAACAATTTAAAGAGATAAATTCGGGTGTAATTAATTAGAATAACCAGAATGAAACGTTAAATTACCTGGATTCAAGCGACTTGAAACCATCTGACCAGCGTGAACTTGTCATTTAAGTTGAAATATTCTTTCAAGTTTCTATGCTCGTCCTCGTTAGTCAGGTCACTCGACTACAAGTCGCTTGTATTCAAATAGCTCGAAACCAACTTACTAACGCAAAACCAGTTATTTTACTCGACTTGAAAGGAACAATAGTTGCTACGTAATGTTATTCATAGTTTGTTAATGTTATTTCCACTTTCGCTTATATACGTTCCTTGAATTGAGACCACTCGGTTTTACGCTATCTATTTGCCATTAGGTCTCTATTTGCCATTAGATCTCTATTTGAAATCAGATTACGTGAAATATTTTATGATTGTAGATTGATCTTTATATATGCATGAATTAAGTCTCGATAACAGTCAGCGTTAATATCTAAACACCATTTCGCAAACATCAAATAAAGCTGGTATTAGGAACGAAACAATCCGAAAATATACTTCCTACAGACTTCAGATTCCTTAAAAGAGGACCATGTCTGAACAATTCAACACCACATTTTTCCTAAATTCCGAAAGTAAAATAGTTCAGTTTCAATGCCAGTGAATCATCATTCACCGTCGGTCTTATAAAACCGAGACTAACCATTTGATTCAACCATTGTTTACCGGAACGCATTCCACTAAAATTACCCAACCAGCGATCGTTATCGACTTACACGATTCACGATCAGCAGCCAGATCGCGAAGGTGAAAGTTTCGTACGCGTTTTGAGCGCTCAATTACAATTTTATCCTTATCTCGAGGTATATTTGCAAACGAACGATCGATAATCGACTCGATCAATAGCCAACACATTACGTGTCGTCCTCGCGCTTTAATCGTAGCGTAATTGCAAGCTTCACCCCCGATCAATTAACAACCACCGTTATTATCGAATATTAATTGGCCAGGCGACGAGAGGCGTGTATTTTTCCGCGTTGCTCGCGTCGAACAAAGACTTGTGCCATTTATCGAAACCTCCTATCGAACCGGATAAATAATTATGTAGGTAAACTCTTCCTGGCCGCGATAAATCTTACCATAACCGTGGTTCGCCATTCATTGTATCGTCGCGTTGTTGCGCCGCGGTATCAGCGACAAGCAGGAAGAATTTCTACGAGTTCCATTTCAGTCTGTTTCCGTATTTGCGGAAAGCGTATCGAAACACGTGGGGAAAGAGAGAAAGAGGGAGAGAGAGAGCGAGAGCGTAAAAGGGTGAGAGAGAAGGGAAGAAAGGCAGGGCCACGCGATACGCGTTAAACAAAAGGCGTGCTTATTAAAGAAACGAACGATCAGTGCCGATAATTCGTAACAATAGGCGAGAAACCTCTATTGTACATTGTTCCGATATGCTATCACTGTTTATCATCTGATTGATTTAGTGCGACGACGTGGATCGCGCGACGTGAAAGACGGAACGGATTAGATGCTTTAAAGAGCAGACAAAAAAGTAAGAAAAATGGAGATAAGAAGGGGGGACAAGAGTAACGAACCGCGTTAACGACGAAAAATACGAGCAACCGGAAGCGGGAAACGCGGAGACACAAACGCTCGTTCCGTTCACCGAAGAGAGTCTCTCGCGGCTGCTGCGCTTTCTTGTCGGCTAATGAGTCGGTATTTATTGCCTGACCTTTACCGGTATGTGTATCCTCGCGTTTCCTCCTCCATTTCGTTCATTAGCAGCCGTTAATTCGCTTGAAATTAAATGTGTAATATTTGCCCGAGGTTCCCTCGTACGAGGAATCTAGTAATCCTTATTGTTGCGTTAAATGGAAAAAAGAAAGAGGGCAAAGTGGATACACACACCATCGCGGCGTTATCAATCGATAGTTAAATAAATTTCAGGTTAGAACTGGCTCGCACCCTCCTATATTTTACGGAGCTTACACCGAAAACAGAGGTAGTCGCGTGGTAGCTGATCCCACGAGGGGGACAAAGATTGTAATCAAACGAGTAGATACCAAGCGACTCTTGATACTTTACGGTGGAACGTCGCGCGATGTATGTACACAGAAGCCAACTAAGGAACGAAGTGTTTCAATTTATCGCCGGTGCCACGACTCTCTGTACAGTTACTCGTGTGAACGCCGACTCTAATAACATTATAAATAAAGATACGAATCTCGTGCGCGCTTCTTCACCGTACGATGTCCCTACGCTGAAACGATACGGCATTCGTTTATCCTGACTCTTAAAAGACTTAGCCGTGCCTAGCGCGATCCACTAACAATTACGTGCCTATCTTGACTGATTACGGACCACATTGAAATCATTAAAGTTATCAATATACGTAGATTCGTAGATAATCAATAGCTGTGTCAGTCCATCGAGATCTTCAAAGTTATTGGGATTATTAAAATCAACGATGACATCGAACTTGTCTAAGTCATGGCTAATCCCATTGCTTGAGCGACTCAAAAAAACAATCGCTTTTTAAATGGTCCAATCACGAGTGGCTCGTGATTATTATTCTTCGTTTCGAATGCAACGAGTCTGAAGCATCTAATATTTCACTACACATATTCCGAATAGCCTGTACATCGTGTCTAGCGAGCATACAATCGGCGGAGCCACGTTTCACATCGCGGGAAAGGTCAACATCCAGATCGAAGATAGAAGCTGAGATGTTTACAGCTATTATCATCTAGTTTGCCCGCGGTGGAACACAAATACAAATTTAATACCGATCAATCATGGACGACGTACTAGACTGACCTCGCCCAACGTTTATACACGAATCTCTTAGTGAAAGCGATAGATCGTTACGTTACCCCGCTACGGATGTAATAATTATTCAAAAGTGGCGGTGTTCTCGTGTTTTGCCGCACGATAGGATCACTATGCCGGAAGAGACGTTCGGACAATATTAGTTATCGTTAAGTGATCGATGGACTCGTGCATTTTTCCACGAAAACAACCCCTCGCTCCAACACAATCGTCGAGACTTTCGTAAAAGCTCTTGTCCCGCTAGGAAATCACATTACGAACTTGGTGCCTCCTAACTTTACGCAATAACTTCCTGACAATCGATAATGCTCCTCGCTGTTCTACTTAGCTTACGGTTTCCGACACATGGAACATCGACTTTGCTGAAAAACGGTAAATACCTCTGCGGTTGCCCTGGTTTCGATTCTCACGCGGAATTTGTGATCACCTTCGAACAAACTCGTAAATCTTCGATCTTTCGCGTAAGGATAATAACAAGGCTGGTAAACGTTTCTTCACTAGTCGTATTGACTAACAAGCGATCTTTGTGCATAGACGTTTAAAAATCTCACGGTGCACGGTAGATGCAGTGAATTTTTACTTCCGATGAATTTATTTATTGATACAAAATACGAATGCGTGACAACGAAGAAAATTTTCTCACCCTTATAGTCGTTAGGTTCAACGTATCTCGAACGTCGAGCTGTTCCATCGATCTTCTCAATGGTGAAAGAAGCCTCATTCTGATCGTTCGAACGAGACATCTCCAGCGACGCAAACGAGGAAATCGTAGCATTAATTTCACGGCTATCAAACGCGTAAAGCAAATAACGAGACAGGAACTGTCTCACGCTCTCGTCGCGACAAAATCCATTGTGGAAAAATTAATATTAATCAAGGTGGATGTCGGCGCAGTTTGTATGCAGATGGGGGATTCGGTACGCGTGCAACAGAAAGTCCGAGTAATTACACCGTCGCCTCGCGGAGCAGAACTGAAAGTGCTCGCTGAGTGTTCGATGCACCAACCGTATACCAACCAAATGGGGGAAAATGAAATTTGAATATTTCAATTATCTAAATTGTTTCGTACATGTAAGAATACTTTCATCTATTAACGTTATTAATGAATGGAAATACGCGATAAAATGTAAAGTTTATTGCTCTAAATCCCTCCAAAAATAATTTCCAACTAAAACACGCTATTGGCTCTTTATGTTATAATAGTTGGTTAAAACTGAAGCAATATATAAGTTAATAGAAGTAACGTTAATATAAAAAATCCTTGCACATTTCTCATGACTGCAAAAATAAAAAATTTGATACCGATAATTTTGACTAGTTAGATAGCTCTAATGTTAGTTAAAAATAATAACAATCATATAAAACTATCAAAAGGAAACCTGCAAAAAATATCGAAGCTCTGTCTCACAAATCACACTTGATCTTACTAAGCTTCTATACACCTTTATCCCAAGAGGTTTCCTGTCTAAATTCTTGAATCTTCTACCTAAATACGATCTCACGATAGCAAATTAATTGCATGTATTTCTGCAACGTATTGCGTGAACGATATAATTAACGGCACACCGTAAAAAACCGCAACCGAACGGACGGTTGCGTGAGTCACTTTCATTCGCGTTGGCGCGCCAAGCGCGCGAATTAAATTGAAACGCGCGAATGCGCGCGCCTGCGCGGATGGATGCGCAAGAGACGAACGCGCCGCATGTTCAAAATTTGTCGACCTTCGCGCGTATACTCAAACTACGCGTTGCGCAAGTGAAGAATAGCGCGTGGTCTAACTGACAAATAATCCGATAACAATTCACAAGTTTCGGTAGTTTATCGGTAGATCTTTTATTTACCGGGCGGATTTATTCCTTTCTCGTTATGACCAAATTTACGCTCCGCTATCTTGAGTAAAGGAAATAAAATAAATACCATCTTAGATTTTCCAAATGGATAGAAGTTACGAATCATATTTTGTTAATTCCTTTGTGATATTTATTTACCGAGGCGTGAATAAGCCGAAATAACTTTGTTATCGAGTATTCGTTGTTCTTATCTTGTTAGAGAAATGTCGGAAGACTACGGTTTAATATCATATCTCAATGTTTTCGAAGCAGAGAACACAGAATCTTATGTCACCCGTAGAATAATACAAAGTCGTGTTAGTTATCACAGACGTGAAACTAGGTCTAGAAAGATTAATTTCAAAGTAAGCTAACAAGGTTGGCCTATCTTCACGGAGATAAATTACAAAAGCCGTGTAAATCTCCAAAAACGTTTGTCTTGCTCAAATACGTGTAACTCCAAACATCTATCCGTACCTATGAATCAATTAACGATATAATTATACAGGCAGCAACAGGAAAAAGATCTAACTCCATCAATCTTATTGAAACAGCCTAAACATAGCCTTCCATCGAGGAAACGAGCCTCCGAGCACTCGCGTCCGCTTCACACCCCTTTAGCTCTCTTCGAACTCATTACAAAGCGTGGCCGGTAACATAATTCATTGGAACAATAACGTACCTTGGCCCGGCTGGTATTCGAGAGCTCGAAGAGAGAAAGAAAGGGAGAACACGTAACTGAAAGCTCTTTTATCGTACTAATTTAAATTTTTATATGTAGCCGTGGCCAGGGGAGAGAAGGGGCCCGGGAATCTTTTGTGCGTCGTCGTCGACTGCTAAGCAACTATCATCAATTATCCTCCGACATTGGCAGCGCGCGGCTCGTGGCACATCTCGAGCTGTTCTCGATAGAGCCTCGAAGAGCTGGGAGAGACGACGCTCTTTCTATCCCTCGAGACTCACGAGCGTTCACCTCACGCCGACACGAGAGAACCGGAGTGGGCCGGCTCGCGACGGTACAGATTCTCTCGACACAATGCCCATTCCTGCCGTGAAATTGTCTTAATTGTGATTAAAGTTTTTGCCAGTCGACGCCGGATGTTCCTGTGTATGCACGAGGATAGAGAGAGAACTAGGTTTCTCCCGAGACGCGAACAAAGCCCGCGACACTCTAGATTCTTATCGAATACTGGATTTCCTACGTATACTTCGTAAGTATTAGGACACATATTTTATACGAAGCGTGACAATTGAATCGTCGAAAAGGCAAATTAATCAACTTCGCTTTTTATTCAGTTTAGCAATTTTACAATAGTATTCAATACCTCAAAAAAAAAATCTCATTTTCATAAAATTATTTACCAGAAATAGAGAAAGCGTAAATAACCGTAAATTCTAAGACAAATTTTTAGAAACAATGTTTGTAATTGTCGTTCGTCTATGCGATTTAATTTGCGGAGTTGGTCAGCGTGATTTCTAAGCGTCTCAAAACTGTTCATTCCATTTCGTCTGTCTTACTAAATTAAGTCGTTGAAACTCAACAATGTTCGCCTTACGCACGTCCCCATTACGTTATTACATTTGCCAAGTATAATCAGGTTGATGACGTTGCTCCATAGATCATTTGTCGCGTCCTTCGTGTTGAATAATTTGATTCGATTTGAGAGCGCGGTTAGACACATTGATGGTGTGGAGAGATTGTAAGAAAAAGTACGAATTCTTTCCGCGATACGTCAACGTACGAGGTTTTCTGGATCTTGATAGCCGAGAGCTGTTGCAGTCGATGCTCGTTAAGGAAAACGTTTCCGGTATTTCGCAAGCGCTGTAGCCAACTTTGTCGGACGACTAAAGACATTGTAATAGCGAGATATATAGGGTAACCGTGTCCTTACATTTTAATACAGCTCATTGAAGAGACTAGATTACCTTTCAGATGTCTTTTATAAGCTTAACCGCGAATACTATATATATATATATAATACTAATTATGTGCTTTTTATCGCGACATCCTTGAATTTGACTAAAAATGTAACCGTTAACTCAACTATATTGTATAATATAACTACACATATTATACATCGCTATACAACTATAGTTAACCCTTAACTCAAATAACGCACGATGCTAAATGTCTCGATAATTTTCTGTTGAGGTTCTATGTATCTCGGAATAGAGAGAGCAAACGCGTGGATGAATGTATCATAGGATTCCTTTATCAGAAATGTTAAAAATTAAGATTTCCAGTGGCTTCTATCCTATATAATAATTTATCGATAGATGGATATGATACAGTGGATTAAACAGAAAGAGATGATTATTTAACTTGAACTTAATGCAGTAGTGTAATATAACAACTTTCGATTAACGACTCTTTACTCTTTACTTCCGGTGGCTAACTGAACATCAACGGCCGAAATATATTGATGGCAGTTAGGCTTATCGAAGTTTTCCAACCCTTTCGGCTTGTCGACATTTGCGCTTTATCGTCGACATTGTCTGTACGTTGGCGATCTTACCGCGGTACTATAACAGAGACCAAAGTAGCCGCTGTAAAGAGAATCGTTGTGCCAAAAACTAAACACTAGAGAAGACGTAGAGTTTTCCTAGAAGTGAGACCCACTTCAACATTTTCAATTATATATAATTGTGGCAACGTATTTCTATTGAACCATACCAATTAAGGATACAAAGAACAACGATCCGAAATCTGGTGGATAGTAGATAGTAGTAGAAGTTTTATTTCTTGCCTCGAGTCTCCCTAAGCTTCAAAATTCTTCCGACGCGATAAACATCATACTTCCTATTCGCGAAATAATAACCTGGTAGAAACGAAAATTCAACGATTCATCAAAATTCGTGGTACTTGACTTTTTCTGGTTTTACGAGCTCACCTGGATGTCGCGTCAGACGAACGAAGCGTCGTCTGGCGGTACAATGACGATATTTAATAGAAGCAACAAAGCGTGAAGCAACGAAGCGGCTCGCGATAAAAGAACTGTAGAAGGGGTAGGGGAAGGGCACGTGTTTCGTTTTTTCGATGGAATTTGCATAGTACCTTTCTCTGATCCTCACGAACGGGGCAAGTCGGCAGTCTAGAAGTGCGCTCGATTAATTAGCGGCGAAAGTAAGTGAAATTGCACACGGTGCATTGTGGCAGGCGCATCCCTGCACGACGCTAACCGCGTCCAGGTGCCGTACTCTCCAGCCAAGGCGGAATGTCGACCCGCTATTTTTCTCGGTTAATCATAATCACTTATGTAGGTCACGTGAAAATACGAAACGCGCGCGAAATACGTTCCTCGCTCTATATAATCACTTCGTTGCCAGATCAAACTCTTCGACTCGACTGTTTGACGAGAACGATGTTCGAACTTCTCAGAAGCCTCGCGGATCAACTGCAGGTTTTATTGATTCCTTAATTTTGTTACATAAATATGCGATTAATATTCAATTCTCGAGAAAGAAATGACTCACTGCCATAAGCTAATTTATTATATTATTTATTTTATATTATTTCTACATTTCTGTCGTATTCATAGAAAATGCTAACATCGTTTTGTAAAAACAAAAGCTCTGGCGAAACCTGTATATTACTCATATTCTACACGAAATCAGCAGTTTCGAAGGTGTCACGATTCGAACCAATAACTAGCCCAAGATAATGTGGCGAGAATCTATGAAAATTTTCTGCCGTTTCCAAGACGATGAACGTAAGTAACTAAGTAAAGTCGGTAATGTTGACCGAAGCGAAGCGTTCAGTCGTAAAGTTAAGATACATGTGTATGTTTTCAGAAAATTTGTAGACACACGAAGTTTTAGGGCGTCGCGTTAGAACAACGTCAAATATGTGCCGAGTAATAAATCCGTGTCAATGTACATAAACGTAGGCTTGCCAACGTGGCTTCGAAATCACGGCGTCATAGTTCCGACAGGAATCGCTGTCGAGTGAAAATTAGCTTCTTCAGTCGTGGCAAAGAGGTTTCGTAAGAAATATGTACGTTAATACATATTAAACAAGGGGTTCGTGCGATTAAACCGGGGACAAACGTTTTTCTGACGATCCGCGAGCAGCGACCGTGTAACCTAAGCATATACGCCAAGAACGAACAATGATATCATCGATCTTGCTTCATATAGTATGAGAGTCTTTCGAGAAGAAAACAGTATCGTACGATGAAACGTAGCTCGTTTCGTTTCTATTTAATTTCAGGGACGATGAATGAGCGCCTCGAACGTAACACAATAAGATCCACGCGGAAGAGGATGTACGTGATAGCGTTTTAACCGAATTAAGAGAATGTAACGGATGTTGTTTAAAGAAAATGATCTAGATCTTCGTAAACCTATAGCTATCGCCAAGAGGAGTAAAATATGTTCGTTAAACGGAGATCCTAAAATCGAGCAAATATTTTTCTCGAAACATACTATAAATCTCCAAACAAAGTCTTTCAGTCTATTTTTATAACACCTTATATAACTGGAAACAAGTATAATATTAGGGAGAGAACGGAGAGAAGCTCGTTCGTTCAACTGCAACATCGTATCTCACATGGCTGATCCGATTTGCAACGGCCATGAACGTTAACAATAGCGATTAAAGAGTCATCGATCAATCTGTCCGCCTACATTCGTTCAAAGCAAACATTCTTCTCGGTGTTTCCACTTTCGATTCAAGTACGCCGTTCGATAATGGAACAAATTATTTCCGATAAAACGAAGAAGTTGAAGAGCGTGGGCAAGAGCCGATACGAACGAAGCAAATTAAATTAACACTGCTAGGAAAGAAAACAACGATTTGATTACCGACGCCACCAAAGTCTCCTCCTTTTCTTCTTGTTTCTTGTTCCGATCCGCGGTCGTGACTGCGAACCACGATACGAGATGTGCAAAACATTGCGATAGCGCGAGTAACGGGAGAAAATGCTGCGTTAACGAGTTTCAGATAAAACTGCCTTTGAATCGCAACGATTTTCAACGTCGTTTCCATCAGCCTCCGAGACCGATCAACGCGAGTAAAAGTCTTTAAGAATTTATTAACTTTCTTTGAAACTCTTCCTCGCTCCGAGAGAAAGAGTTTCTATTTTATACACGTATGGAAATATGTGTAATTCAAGCAATTCTCGAACGCGTACCTACAAAGAGCTTTTAAATCCTCGTATACGCATACATGCTATCTATTGTAAAGTTGTATCTATTGGTACGAAATTTTAGTTAATGCTCGATTATCTGATTGCGAATTCCTATTATGCGAACGAAGGATGATAGGTAATGGAGAAAATTGGCCAACTCCCATCATATGAACTCCAGTCGCATAAATTGTTTCTCCCCCGACAGGTTCAGATACATGAAGAGCCACTGTGCTCTCTCTCTCTCTCTCTCTCTCTCTCTCTCTCTCTCTCTCTTACATCCTCGATATTCCACGCAATTGTCAAGAACGATAATGACAATAGAGGGCGATCGTCCTCGAGAAAAAGCTTAAAACGTACGACGGCGAAAATCGAAATAGATCAACACGCCCACGAGACGATGTCCCGCTCCGGAGTTGCTGGTAAGCACGATAAAACGGGGAAACGGTTCACGCCGGTTTCGCGAGTTGTTCGAGGGCCAGACGAGGACAGATAACGAGATATAGGGATGGGAGAGGGGTGGTCGGCTGTATTTATCACTCTGAGATCCCGAAGAGCGCACAATGCAAGGCGAGAGAGAAGAAAAGAGAGGTGAACGGAGCGGTTCGCCAGGCTGTGGAACGAGACGCGATGTAGTGCAGGTAGATTTATGGAAGGTGGGAGGGAAGAGAGAAAGAGAGACTCTGTGTGTTTGTGTCGCAGGTCAGCCGCGGTTCACGGTCACGGGGACCAACCGCTGGACTAACCTAACGTAACCTGACTCGGCGACCGCAAACTGAATTGCACCCCGTCCGCCCCTCGACACCCCCTAGTGCACCCTAACCCCCCCGTTTCCGACCGCCTACCGCTCCTTTCTTTCCTCTTGAACCGATCTTCGTCTCTACACGTTGCTACTCTTCCATTCGTCTACCCTAGCTGTACTCGCGAACCTCCCACCTCCTCCAGCGGACCGATCCGTTTAATTTATTAAGATGCTGACCCTCCCCTCCGCCCCCCTTCTCTCGAGCCACCGACCCGGGACTTTGCAAAAGCGCCGTCCCTTTTTTTCTCTTTCCCTCTCGATAATTACAATACGAGAGCCGCGGATCGAGTTCTAGGAAACAGACTGACTGCGAGTCGACGCTATTCTCGAGACGCGATGAGTTCTTGCGACGATTCGGAAGAGTCGGATTTGGATTCGCTGGATTCTTCGTGTGGAGCAGGGGGTGAAGATTGACGTAGAAATAAATCGGATGAATTGCAGAGTTGTTAATATTAGAAACGATATTATCGGGTTTCTAATTTTAACCCTTGACACATTCAGTGCCATGTGAATCTAATAATGGATACACGTTGAACTTTCCATTCAGGCCACTGCTGTACCCAGCGCGTACAAAAGTGATAATGCGTCTCCCTGGTGGTGAGCCTGAGTTATAATTTGATCTTCATTTAAACTTAATACGTATTATTGTGTAAAACTTTGCTAATGATATTAATCCAATTCACTCTGCACGAAGATTCTAGCGATAGATATTAGCATTATTTCGCTTGAAGCATCTCAACGATTTTCAATTAGATCCACAATTATAACGTAATTTCAGAGATTTAAACTTTTGACCATGGTGTCTCAGAATTATCGAAGAATTAAAGTACTCCCATTTCACTCTAGTGCCTACTCGTTCACCCAAACGCATTTCAATTTTAATGTTTAAGAAGTTGCTTAAAATCCATTACAACGACGGGAATCGAAATATACGACTGACTGTATAATCGGAATATCTACATACTTATTCCACCAAGACTTAACGCTCGATGCGAAACCCCGTTACATCAGGGTATAACAATCGTTTGCATAACCGTGCGGTGGATCTCCGTGCTTACGCATCAAAGTAATCCAATCCGACAAGTCGTAAATTGCGCGCACCCCCAACCCAAACGTGTTTCCCTTCCGCTGTACGAAATTTATTAACAGGGCGTGCCTATAGGTACGGTACACAGACCAGCCGTCTTTTTCCTGATTGATTAACACATCTTGCTGGATCTGCCATGTTCATTGCTAACCCGTTCAGCGATAAAATTTAATAAAAAGATCTGTCGACAAATTAGACGCGGTCGTATTGTTTATCGATTAATCAACAAGTATCGATAATTAAGCAGACACGAAGGAAAAAAGCGTAGAAAGGGAAGATCCAGTCCACGTCACGCTGAGAACGGCGAACGAATCCTGCTTCGATGAAAAATCAATGGACCAATGAACCGTGCACGCATCCGATCGATCATGATGATGATCGAGATAACGATATTCATCTTGTAATATACAATCTATATTATAGGACTTACAGGCCATAAATAAATAATAACAATAATGATATATCGATGGAAATCGACAACGCGGCCGGCACGAAACGGTACAGAAAGAAATTAGAACTGCTACGCCGGCTCCTACGGCAATTATCCAATTACCGTGTTCGCATTAGCTACAGTTGCAACGTCTAATAATTGCACCTTCGTTCTGGTAAAACGTTCGAACGTGGAACGACCTCTCGCGATACAATGCGCGCGCAACCAGTGATTCAGCTAATCGAAAATCGAGGGAAAATTGAATTATTTCGGACAGTATTTCGATAGAAATATCTAGCGGCTATGAAATTGAAACATTCTATATTGAGTTCCTTTTCTTTTATTAAACTTCAACAACCATGCAACGAATTTACGTCTCATTAATGGTTCCGAACGTAAACCCTTATATGTATAACTTCGTTGGAAGTATTCTATGCTTTCGGTCGAAAGAGTTACGAGGAGAAAAAAAAGATCGATGCCGCCGGTAGGTGGTAATTTTCATACCAAGTACGGTTTCCGGTCGGCTCGTTGCATAACGTATTCAATGGCTACCGCAATTACAGCGGCCGTTTGACGCGAAGCGCGGCTAAGTTCGGTCATAAAATCCTGACCTTGAGAATTACGATGCAACGTTCGTACGTTTATTTCTCGCCGGTGCTGTCGATGGAAACCCATCCCAAACGGCGGTTTTGCTCCGTTCGGACAAATCATTTGCATCGTGAAAACCACACGCCCGCGCGTAAACTAAACTACGCGCGTACGGCGCCAAATTACGAAGTACAAAGCGTGCAACACTTACAGGCAGATTCCTGAGCCCCAGCCGCACCTTCGAGTACTTCTTCATAAAGACCCGCCAGAGCACGTAAGCCATGACGATTATCCAACTTTCGATTCGCTCGTAAGGTTATCTTCGAGGTTATTCCGTCACCTTTCACACTTTGTCACTGTTTCACGTAAAAATTTCAAAGATTAACATCATCAGCGTCCGGATTCGCAAACGTCCGTCCATGATACGATCGTTCGATTATCGAAATTACTCCGCATCTCGATCTCGAATCGGTCGTGGGATAATGGCGGGAACGCGATTGCGCGGTAAAAAGTCGATATCGAATTCGAAAGTGGTTCGTCTATGGCGCCACTTTTCCCGCGTGAAACAACCCCGCGACCGTTTAACCTTAACAAATGATACTCACTTTGTACAAGGTTCTCGTATTAGCACGGCGAAGAAAAGGGAGGAGAGAATCGTCGAGCAGAAAAATAACGAAACGTGTCTCGCGTACGTTACAAGAGGAAGCAACACATCTCGCGTACAAATTGATGCGACGAACTTCATGCCATTCCGATAATGAGCGGCTGGATAAATCACCATTCACTTCTAAAGGAACAGTATGTATTTTCTACTCAAACGTTCCCAAGATTTCACTATTTTCTGATAGAGAAAAACATAACCAAGATTTGACCTCGTAACACGTTTTTATAAAACACCTCTCTATTCCTGTATCTGATATTACATTCATTTTACAATAATTTTCAGTATACAAAGAACTCGCGTTTTCTCCAGTCGTCACGAAAAATGAATGAACGCGATCCATGCATTAACAGAAAAATACAGAACAGCGAAAGCTGATAATCTTCGGATCGGCGCAATTCGATCTCTTGCATAATTCATTATAATGTCCCGATTGTAATTGCGTCCGGCCATGCACGCCACCAATACTATCGACGCGCACGGTATAATCGATAAACATCAAAGCCAGTGTTCACTCGGTCGATCGAAATCGCCGCTGCGCGTATACGTTGATTTATACGAAACCACGGTACGGCATCCGATTCAACACATATATATAATCACGTGTCAGGGGATAAACTTAACCTTGAAATCCTTCGTTTTTGTAGGGAAGATGCACGCCTGTACACGGGCGGAAATGAATCAGTTGCACGCAGTGTCACGAGAAATGTCGTCAGACCAGAATACAAGGAAGCGACTGTCATGATTTAATCGACGAACCAATGAGACTTTCTGTCGTCCTCGAAGGATATAAACACTCTCGAGACTACGCTCTGTACGAGAAGTTACTCCAAAGGAAAATCACACAAGACTACGATGGCAACGCTCGACAATTAGGACGCCTGCGATCACTGAGATTCCGTCGAAAGTTTTTGTTGGTATTGATACAGCAGGATGCACGAGGACTTTGAACGAACGACGCGCGTCAAAACACCCGTATGCCTGACGGCTCTCGCTGCCGAGATATAACTGACACGACACACGCAACTACCTACTCTCGCGCTCGAACCGTGGAACGATGAAACGGAACGTCCGGAACGCCGGAACTACGGAACGATATATACCTGAATCGCGTTTCAGCGCAACTTTAGGCGTGTCTTTAACCACCCGACACCACGTTTAATGGAAATAGAGGGTGTGCTCCTGAGGTCTATGTCCCTGAAATCTCGAGTTCGCTGAACTCTGGTATCATGGTGCTTTTATTTATACTTTTATTTTATGTTGCTTAATATTAATCCATCTTAACCCATAAACACTTCAATTTAATGTATTAAATGTCAATTAAATCTATTAAATATTTGAAATATCATAGTTTGGCAGTATTATAAGGACAAGTGTGGCACGATTTAATCAATAAATCGATACTATAACTTGTAACTTGTATGTAATTTGCCTTAATATCTGTATTGATTTATAAATTCATGTTTAAGGAATATGTGAGTTATCAATCCATTTCGAAGAAGATGCCAGGCACCATGGTTGGTAACACGCCATAAAGACACCACTAACAGCTGTTTGTCACGCAAAAATGAAGAAACAAAGAAGAAACCATTCAAGGTAATACTGACATCTGCCGAGGCATATAGGCGGTAAACAACTCAGACTCTTTACCATTTAATTACTATACCGTATAATTCAGCTATTAATTCAAGGAACACAGCGATTTTAAATTAACTTTTTCCTTTATTTCTTTACGTTATTCCGCGAATAACGTTTTCAGGGCGAACGTCGTTTTTATAAATCGTATGCGACGCTTAACAGAAAGGTTAATTTCTTAAGAAACGATCTTTGTTCCCCGCCGTGACATCGTAAACCGGTGACGCAAATGGTTTGGAGGGAGTCGAAGGAGAAATGGAAAAAAACGGGCGTTTAAAAAGCAATATAACGCGAGCCGGTCGTAATGGAGGAAAGAGTTAAAACGAATCAGCGTGTCTCACGGCGCAGCCAAAACAAACAGAGCTAAACAAGCGGAAGGCTCGATGCCCTCGCTCCACACGTGCCCTCTCCTGTTTACATTCGTTTGTTTTCACTTCAATGCTGGCCAACTCGACTTCCTATTCGCTGCTGCACATTACGCGACTGTATTACCATCCCTATACATTACACATCCGGGCCGTTTGATTTATCAGCCGATAAAACGTTTTCAAGGCACTCTCGTTAACGAGACCTAATCGCCGATACAATTAGGACAGATAAAAATGCACCCGTTATTGACTTTCGCAATGGCTATCTCGATTCTCGTTACAGCATCGATGTTTTTTCTCTGTTTCCTTACGTCTGACGTTAATACCGCGTGTATCCCGCAGCGTAAGTGACGTTAAAATGCGAACATTTCCGACTGCTAATGATATGTTTCGCGAGACGAACGTAAAGGAAAAAAAGGAAGGGGCAAAGAGATTGGCGATAAATTTTCAGAGTCGTTGAACGATTCCGTGCTCGATCGGGCGTGGAAAAATTAAAGGAATATCGCGAAACGTGACACGAAACGCTACAAACCGCGATAATTCTTCGAATGCCTCCAATAATTCCCTCTTTAAATTCCAGATACGCGCGAGAACGAAACGGCAGAAGAACGTATATAACGGCGAAGGGTGAAAAGAAATATGGAGAACTGCTCGGAGAGCTGGTAGACGGCGCATAAAAAATGCCAAATGTTTCGGGATGTAGGAGGCAACGCGAACCTCGTCGACGCCATTAACTCTTGAATTTTTAATACGTGAACGTGCAGCCCTTGCGTATCATGAATTCTGCCTTGAAGCACGGCGACATGCTTGAAACATCGAACATCGAACGTCGAGCCACGCGTTTGTTCGATCGTCGACTGAAAAGGGAACCGCTTACGACGAAATAGTTCTCTTTCGCGATTAGCGCCGGTGTCACGGCACTTCCGCTGTGTCTCTACCTCGCGCCACATCCTATCGCCTTTTACTTCTTCCCTTCTTTAATATTCAGCCACCGTTCTCGTAACCTACGTTGTGCCGCCGCGCCGCCAGACACACGTAAATACGCGTACCTCACAAATATATCGCGCATGTGTGCAACGTGTTATCCTCTGTGCGTGTCACTATGCGCCTGTTTGCAGCATATGCATACAAGCGTGCATTCTCTGCGAGACAATGGGCGTGCCCACCTCACGTGACTGGCACGTGAGCACCCTTAAAAAGGGCCCTCGGTTCCTGACGTTCATTCATACTGGTCCGCCTGTTTCGTGGTCGACACTGATGACCCTACACCGCGCGTCGGAAAGTCAAGAAGAATCGAACGACAGAAAGAGCAGAAAACCGCTTTTTAACCGTGTACCATTCAGAGACGGTTTTCGTGAGCCTTGCAGGTGCGCGGACGATTACACCGTGCAAACTATGCGTCACCGTAACAATGTCCTTTGCTCGACAGCTTCAACCGCTGCCCGACAGAAGTACCCTGCCGGGACAGGAGAATAATCCGTGGAACGAATGCAGTGAACTTGTTACTTAAATAAGCCGTGAAAGATGGAGTGTGTTTGGATAAAGGTAAATAAACGCGTCTTGTGCACCGAGTACAATGACCTTTCGTACTTCTGAATTCGTATTTATTCAACCATTTAAGCTCTTTATACAATGTATGTACGCAAGTATTATAAATGAAAAGACGATCGGGGATGACAGGATTCTTCGATCTACGAAATGCGACGTAATAAAAGCGAGCAAGTGAACGGCAATGTCAATGGTTTCACGACTATTCTTGGATCTCTTCCAATAGCGCTATCGTGCTCGGAATCGATAAAGGAACTAACGTTTATTATTTCGCAAGCAACCCCTCCCGTGTGAACGCGCTCGACCCTCACAAATCGTAATTGCCGGGCAACGAACAGGCATGTCTAGCTGCTCTATGAGATAGCTTGCCTCTGAGTCACTCCCCCGCGGTGCGTTTAAACTTTGAACGCTTTCTGCACGTCGGACCGACACGTTACACTGCGCAATAATTGTAACGACTCCTGGCTTCGTTCATGAATCGACCGCTTCGGGCTGGCAACTGTTTCATGCGTATTCCTATGTATACGCGGAAAATCAGGCTGAATAGTTGCTTTGGAAAGCGAGACGCCAGTGTTTGATAATGCAAATTCTTGTTTCAATTTATACATTTTTATAAAGATTTCCTTTTCATATTGGCTTTATATCGCATCGACACCTTGACCATTAGCGACAGGTAGAGATTATTCTTTTGCCAATCTCTTCTGTTGCAAAAATCAGACGAATCTACCTCGATAAATTTTCCACACTTTCTTAGGTAAGTAGTCACTTTTCTTCGAGAAAGTTACGCGAACCACTACGTAGATGGTAATCTGCGGAAAAAAGTTCTGATGAGTAGAAGGAACAAGGAACCATCTACTGGTTGGATTGCTGTAATTTTTTGCACATTCAAGTTGTTGCAATCTAATTTACATTAACATAGAACAGAATTAGCTTTTCCCAAGTGAGCAAAATTTTCATCGCGTGCAAGAGGCGGACACGCCATACGAACAAACGGACAGCGAAACTTCCAGCTCGCAGCTAGGTTTAAAACTGAAATTCAACAGGTGGACCATGCAAATATTTGTCGGTAAGAAGTTACTGGCAACGACCCAGTATTCTAGCTAACATAAACCTACTGTTACACAACTGTAAACGTAAACCACCGTTTCTAACTGCAGGAAACGAGGCATTCATATAATAGCACTCATCAATAGTGTTGCTCCAGGCATTATCATCTACGCACAGAAAAAAGAGATTCCTTCATCGTGGAGAAAATTGACAGCTCCGAAACGTCTTCTTTTGTCGATAACATCCAGATCGATGATGATTAGAATTTCTATGTCATCGGACGAAACTGTAAGGGCAAGCATCCTGGACATGTGGAAGGAAGCGTAGGTAATTAGAGAGCGGATTAACGTGTCGTAAGACGTACCTGTAGAAACAGTGTTCTGCATGTGTATCGGTTGCATGTGTATCGGTCTGAAATCGTAACGTGCAACACGAATCGTGAATCACTGGTTCGCTCGTTGAGCAAGAGGGAGTGCTCGCCACGAACGCCGCACCACGAATTGACGATAGATAAATGCGCGGGAGATCGTATTATCACGATCCTTTGGGGACCCAGCGAGGTTATCCGGGTTAATCGAAGAACCAGCCAGTGTAACGACGACGATTATTATTCGATCTGGCGAAATTCGCCTACGTATCGATCTTATTCGAGCCACTTTCGCGAACACGGCGCCGCGCCGCGCGCCGTAGCCCTTTTAGAAGCCACTTATTATCCAGATCGATTCCGGCCGCCGATTGAGAGCGTTTCTCAAGCTGGCCAACACGATCATTAGGGCATTTTAGATCGGTTGCATGTTTCAGCGTGGATTGCGCAATTTTTAATTTGTTATTTTAACACCGGGAATCGTACCTTTTAAAAAACTTGCCATCCTGCGTTTTATCTTGATTCATCTGCCTAACTCCAAGTTTCGTTTCTTTGTAGTTAAAAAGTTGAGCCGACATCCGGCGAACGCTTTCAAGATCAAAGAATGGATCTAAAAAGGATTAAGCGTCCTAAGACTCCTTGCCTCGAAGTGAAGCTGACTCATAAGAATCTTCGCTTCCAAATCTGGTCAGTCAAACTGTTTTCGTCCAATGAATTTTAATTTAGTCTCATAGTCTTCCATCATCTAGCTTCATAACCGCTGAGTTATAAGAAAAGAGGATACGTAACGATAATGAGAATGATACTACTTAACGGTTTACCGTGGTGTAAAAATTTGACATTCCGCGGATTTACGATTGCTGCCCCGAGGACTAAATTATGGCGCCTCGGATCCCGCACCGCATTTGCAAACCCGTCGTACCGCACGTCGTACGACCGGCAGGTTTTGCACGTTACACTTTATATCCTGAGTGCATGCCACGACAGGTACTTACACTGTCAGCGTAAGGTTACAACGAAAATAACGAAAGAACATACAACGGGGTTACGGCCCTCTTAACAATTAGCACGTACCGTTGATCGCGGAACACAGTCTCCCATAAATATCCGTGAAAACGTTCCCGGTAATGAGACGAACGTCGTTTCGGAATTCGTTGTGAACCTGATTCGGGATTCACGTTCATCTGTTTAAACCGAAAAAAGAAAAGAATGTGTATAACCAAGCGTTGTCCTTTTCGCTTTATTAACACTAAATATCAGTAATCTGATGTTAAGTCTGGAGAAACCGGAGAAACGTTACCTGTAGTCGAAATAATGGAACTTCTAATGAATTTTAATTTCAACCGACCTGGAGTCTCTTCTCCGGACTGGAGAACACACTGACGCCAGTAAATCGCACGCTTTAACGGGCAAATATGTCGGTGAAGCTGAAGGAAACGAGTAACGCACAAGCATCGTCGATTACGCAGAACTTTCGAGGCTTCTTCTCTTCTTCAACAAATCACTTTTTGCCTGTACAAAGTGCACGTATAGTTAGAGTCGTTGGTTCGAAAGGGAGGCGGCGACGTTCCTTTTTCGACAGGGAATCGTCGATATTTCGCCGCACTAAACCGCGACCAGCCACGTCCTTTTTTTCTTTACAACCATCCGGCTCTCTACGTCGAAGCAACATTTACGACGCGTTCTTTTTGTTCTCGGCGACGATACAGCTCGACGCGACGAAGAGGCACCGCTATACCCTTTCGACTCGTGCGTTCAAAGCGCCTCCTCGAGAGCCTTTGTCCTGCTCATGCGGCCATTTTCTTTCTCTTCGCATTCTTTTCAGTGAATACCTACCCAGCGTTCAAGTAGACGCGCGTTCGGTGTACGAAGTGGAGAACGATACACGAAGACGACGAAGAAAAAGGGACGGATGATACCTACAGGGTGGAGGAAGAAAGGCGGGAAGGAAGGAACGATAGGCACAAGGGGTGGCGCGGGAGGCGAAGGAAGGCGAAGAAAGAACGAAGCGGAGGAGGAGGAAGAACGCGAGAAAGAAGCTAAAGTGAAACGAGCAGAAAAGACACACGAGCGATGAGTCATCGTAAAAAGAGGAAAGCTGGTGGTCGACTACTCTGATTCGAACGATCGTGTCTCGAGATTTTCTGCTACTTTTTGCCTTGAACGCATAATACCGTCTCTATCGTCATTTTAATACACGCAATACACGCAATACCAACAACCAACGGAACTGTCGACGGCTGATAACGCGGAAAACGAAAGACTAAAAAGCCGATGGCTATAGTCGAATGACAAGTACGATCGAGCTCTCTGATTGACGATCGATTGCTACTTCGATCTCCACGGCCAATAACTGCTGCTTCGTATTAGAAGCGGTCTACACAGTCATCGATTTTTATACACATGTCTCATCTTTACGGGATTATCGAGATTACCAGATGGATTATCCCGCACGACAACTCTTTCTCGCGGAATGTAGGCTACGGAATTCTTTACGTGCGAAAACACGCATCTGACGATTCTTCGGCTACCGTTAAAGACGTATCAGCAAGGATGCTGGTCATTATCGCCGTGAATGGGATCAGTTAGCGATTATCTCGTGTATGTCACGTCCCATCGTGTTAAGTGGCATTCTTTGCCATATCATGTAGATTCGGTTCTTTATAATGATTTATAATAACGAGGTCTTAACAAGAACTCGAAAGCTTCTTTAGAATGTATATTGAAAAATTCCAGGAAAACATTCGACTGCAAATAATTTTATGTCGTGCCAGATGTCTCATCCACGATAAAAACGGGTTTTTATTAAATATAAAACTGTACGTTATATCGAGATCTTCGCAACATCGGATATTCCGCCAGAGGTCAGTCTTTTCCACCAATTAACATTTAACATTTTTTTTACTGTAAATAATGATTTGATCGTAGTATTCATAAGAATACGCGATCCCTCGTTAAAAGAGGATCATTGACGTTGGTGTTTTCCGTTGCAAAGACGAATATTTGTCTCGTTACGCAAGCGAAGCATCGCGGCGATCCAAGGACACGGACTAACCCGTTTCAGATGCCTGCTCTTGATGGATCTTCTCTGAGGCGCTCTTGAACGCGTCTGACATGAATCTCGTCAACGTTTTGATCGCTTCAAATAGCATTTACAATACGTACTCTTGTGTAAGGATCGCATAGTCTCGTAAAGAAAAATCCTTTGACGTTAACACATTGGCCATTTGCGAAAAGTATTTGTAAAAGGAGTTTCATTATATCCGAGACTTCTCCCATGAATATAGTATATGTTCATACGATCGACCTTGTATCGGAATTGCGGGAAATTTCATCTAGACGTCTACGACTTAACGAGGTCCAAATGAATCTCTTTAGAAATTGAAAGTATTATATTCGAAGCACGAACGGGAGATTCAAATTCGAAATATAAAATAAAAAATAGGCTGTTCAAATTAAAAAGAGCAGTAAAACATTCATCAATTTTCAACAGTTCTATCTGAGCTTATTTTATTAATGCAGACCCTTGGATTTTCAAATTGCAAAAAGTGAACTAACAACGGACAACGGCCAAACGCATCAAATCCCGTCAAAGATGAAGCGGCCTATATGCAAATGGAACGCGCAACGAAACAGAATTTTCATGGAGAATTTTTTTCGCGTTGCGAGTTCTTCGCACAAACCACGTCGTAAAAGAGAACGTGGATTCGTTGCAGCTTCGAACGATCGATGCAAACGCGTGCGAAACGTTCGATATACCACGGCGAACGAACGGAGAACGTTGCACCACGAGGTTCACCTTGGAAGAAGTCATCCTAGACTTTTTCCCTGATTCGCACCTCCGGAATATCGAGGACGGAGGCGTCCGCTCGAAAAACCCGCTCGTCGCGTGGGTAACACGCAAGAAAATCCGCGAATGGTGGCGCAATCGAATAAAAGCTTAATGTCTCTGTCCTTGCGGAACTTCGAAGAACGACGCCACACCCTCATCGCCGTCGTCCGCTTCTTTCACAGCATACACGCAGAATGTTCGTCGCCTTAATAAAGATGTAACGTATACACAGGCTCATGAAAGTATTTCAACACTTGTAGACACCTTTTATGAATATATTATATTATGTATATCGTACAAATCGTTTCGAAATGCTATTAGCGCTGTAGCGAGATCCGGCCATCTATTCTACATGTATATACTAATGAAATTTCAGAATGTTTTACGTAATATACACGATATATGCATAAGTGTCCTCTGTGGTAGATGTTTAAATATTTTCGTAATTCAGTGTATAACGACCGATTATGGTGATGCTCGTGGGTGCGATTATGTTTCACGCACGTCGGCCACGAATCCATTTAATTTCGCACGGCGCGACGCGGCGGTTCGCCAGCGTCGCTTCTTATATGGATCGACCTGTCGAAAGGCAAACAACTGATATGGGTCCACAACCTATCCCGAATCTCGCCTCGTGATTTCGCATTAATAATTCAGAGCATTCCTTGGCCGGATCTTGGTTCGCTTGCAGGGTGTGGGACGTCGCGTCAGCGGTGAAGAATGGTATACGATAAGATTAAGGTGAATTTTCTTTGTTATCTTTTTATTTAACTTTTAATCTTTATTTTCCTCTTGTAATTGGTTAGCTCAGAATCATAGTGATGGTTTGGTATCTTTTAAAAAATAGCGCTCTGCGTTTACCATTATAACAAATTCATTACACTTTATTACAACTCTAAAGACATCCGTGGCAGAAAATGAAGTTGCGACTCGATTAATTATTCACATTTCCTTCAAACTCAAGAAATTTTCCAACGACAGAGAAATAGGATTTTATGATCGAAACCATCTCCCATCGAATGCAGAAAGTTTGAAGTAGAGTATCAAGGATAAAATGTTAAGTAAAAATAGCAGAGAAGATAAAAGGAAAGAGGAAATCATCGACAGATGGCAGACGGTCGCAATTATCTATTAACACATACGGTATATTACTCGACAAATGTGATTGGCTGATAGTTCAGGTTCTAACTAAAAGTACCACATGCTCTCGATTATACGTTCACAGGTTCGCGGATATCGATGCATGTTGACGACGAAATTAAGCGATAACCGGTTTTCTCCGAGTCTAATTATGGGTTTACAGCATATCGAAGGCAAGGAACACAAAGAGTAAATTAACTCAGAACGGATGTGAGCCTCACCATAATCGAACTTAGACAATAGGTATGACTACCACGCTCTTTGGCACGGGGAGCGTAGTGAAATACGCGGATATTTCTCCGAATAGCAAGGAGCCTGATTCTAAAAGATGCTGCTACGCCTCACGGAAGAAACTAAATCCAATTTAATGATCGTTAATGATCAATGTACGATAGAAAGGTGCGAATTAATCGCGAAAAAATTGTCTTATTACAAGACACGAAGCACGAAACTTGAAAGAACGTTCCAAGTTAAGTAAATGACAATTTCATGTTGGTAAAGTGATTTCAAATTCCTCGAACTCAAGTAGTAGCTTCAATTCAAGTAACTTAACTAATCCAAACGAGACTCTAGATATTTACTTGAAGTCGGATTATTTAAATTGAAACGATCGATGTAACTTATACGAGGATAAAGTCAAAGTTACCAATTTGAACGAAGCTTACACGTCACTCCCAAAGTATCGAGTATTTCGCGTACTTGATACCTTCGTCCGATGCTTCTGCGGTAGCTGAATGAATTCCACGCGGTGTAATGAAAGAGCATTGTTTGACAGAATATAATAGCCCGAAGGAAACGCGTGCTTCCAACAGCTGACGCGATCCTGCGTGGCAGCCTTGCGTAATTCGAATTACGTAATGACAACCGCGCCGATGACGGAGCCATGGTCCGCCGTCATCGGCTTTGTCCTGAGCTAAATATCGATCACTGTCCCGCGTATGTGCGGTTATTATCGCGCGTGTCTCTCGTTACGCGATTTCCAGCCGACTCTTGGCTCCGCACTGACTTTCCGCCCTGGAGAAAAGATATCCTGCCGCAGAGTCAACGATCGTTACGGAAGATCGTAAACTGTCGCCGTTCATTGTGCAATAAAACTTGAGCATTCGCAACACTCCTCCGTCCATCCACGTCTTTACCTTCGTTCGTGCGGATCAACCTTCCGACCGATACAGAAAGGGATTAAGATTCATAATCATTCGATTAATTTCATAGTCGATCAAGCTATAACTTCAAACAATATATTGAACTTTTCTGTAATAATTAGACTGCAGACGTTCGCGCGTTCATGGAAATTTCAAGATGCAAAAATGCACAGAATGCTTCGAACGTGCAATAAATATGTAAAATATCCAAAGCATTTGTTGTAATATTTGCCGAATGAAACGAATGTAATTTATCTATTTGCATTAAACATTTGCAGTCTAATAATAACGAACTCAAATGTTAAAAGTTTTACTTTAGCTACTATTTTATTTAACTGTCTACTTTTATACTACTTTTTACTCACGTTCTTGGCAATTGTTAACGGCGTTGTTTGGATTGTATAAGGCGAACGTAGATGATCATCAAGGGGGTAATTTGTTGAGGTAGAACTTTCAGGGTGCACGATATTCTATAGACGAACAATATCGATCGCACAATTATACTACAGGAAACGATATAAGTTTTCTTAACTTTATCCTTCAAAGTTGAGGTTTAAATAAAACCACTTTCATTAATTAATTTACGTTGCAAACAGCATGAAAATCAATTCTTGGAAGACACACGAGGATCATATTTTATATGTATGTACGGTAAAAGGGACGGAAAAAGGTGGAAAGCGAAACGATCATAATTGAAAGAAATACGACAGTGAGAGGACAGATTGTTTCACCAATTTCTTTGTATGTCCTTGCATACGTGTACGTGCAATATACGTGTTCGTGAATGGGCGTGTATTTTGCAACTGAACGAACGCCGGGAAATAGAGTAAGGTAATTATCGTCATAAATTTTTGCAAGAGCCTATCTTGTACTTAATCGCGTACGCATTATAGGGAACTGTGTCTGTCCATGGTCACGCTTCGTGGATGCAGTCATTCACGCGGCCAATCGTCGCAATGGACTAACAACATCCTGCAATTAAAGTACTTGTTCTGATATAGTTCCACGGCATGTGGAGCAGAGATCGAAAGACGACGGCCGACGAATTTCGGTGAAATCATTCTCAGTCGCCTATAACTGATTGCCTTTCGCCGCAAATTCATAAATCAACGTTATACGCTCTGTACGTAAGACATACTTAACGAGCTCAGATAGCAAAATAGAAAAAGATTCGCTACAACACGATAACAATCGTTAATGTACAAAGAGTTAAAATAGAAAGCTAAAGTATTGCTCTTTATTTTAAATCTAAACACCTATCGATTAATATTCGTTGTACTTGTGCAAAGAAATTCAATTTTCCCATGAACAAAAGTTTTCCTCTGTAAAAGAAAGCGACTCTGGACTTTCGACCAACTTTCATACCAAGAATTACCCCGTTTGTGAGGGTTACCTCGTTACCGACACACCCTGTGGTTTAAAAGGTTTCGCTCGTTAACCTGCGATCTCCGTGAATAAACGCGTCGTGCAACAAAGCCGTACGATCCGTCGATTTAAACAACGGTAGACGTTTCTCAGGACAATACGCGTTTTGTAGATCATGGAGAACAAAACGGACGTGCTTAATATGCTCCACGTCTTATCATGGAATCGCACGCGAGGCGGTCTCTTCGTCACGCAAAACGACGCTCGTAAAGAGATCTTGGAAAACACATATACGTGTCTACGTTCGATGTTGCCGCCAGCATTTCCTATTTATTCATTCAATATCTTCGAATGTATATACGAACGCTTGTAGTTGTACGATTATATTATACTCGCGTCGAGAATCCAGTCAGGCTACCATCGACCGATATCACGCGATCCTTGATATTTTAATTAGGGAATTAGTTATGTGATCTGACGTAAAACGAAATGACTCAACATTGGGCATCGTTTGAAATGAACTCAGAGTTATATTTACTTTAGAAAAGATACCTAAATATCGAAAATCTTTTTTAATTTTCGAATGGTTTCGTGCGATGACTTTAACTCTTTTCTCTTTTTCTTTCGTAATTGAAAAGCTCGTTAAAAAAAAACTATCCTTGTCCAGATATCGAATCGAACAAATTATTAAAAAATATATATCTATTAATCATCATTGTTACAATTTTATTTTGACCTTCTGCAGCAAAGTAAAGATCAAGATATTTATCTGCGCTTTTCGATTAACTAATAAGCTATCTTCTATCGGTAAGCGAAGATCTATTTCACGTTATAGAATTGAAAATTCTGTAAAATATATAGAAACGCAATGGAAGAATACACAAGTTGATTGCCAGTCTAAAATATCGCACCGTATATTTTATTCATTCATCGTCCCCGCCGCTGTCTCGAACGTTTCGTTTGTTCATTGAATTCTAACGTTCGATTCACGTTGCATACGGGCGGAGAGCAGCACATGGATTCCCACAGCGACGAACGCGGTTAGGTCATCATTGTCCATGGTCATGGGCCGTCTAGGTGGTCCTCGTGAAAAGGAAACTGCATAATAATATATGCACACGCGTTTTATTGCGGCACGCGGGCAAACGCATAAAGGAAAGGCAACCGCATTATGCGCGACACGAGTTCACCGACACGCTGGTTTATCTTATGCGCTGTGATGGAATCAGACATGACGCAAGTGGTGCCAGGACAATTTTTCGTTTATTTTCTTTTCTCTTCTGCGTTCGAAACACCTTACAAAAATTAAACCTCTCGTTCAAACAATTCTTTTAAATGACATCTTCCTTTTTTACAACTATTTTACAATAAACAGAGAGATTCGTCTGCGTAGAATTAACAGTAAACTCGATGTTATATCGTATATATTCGATATTATAATAATTTTCATATATTTAACAATGGCTTCGCGATGCAAACCTTCGAGACTTTGCATGGAAATCGATTTCATGAGATTGAGATATCTGATCTAGACTGGTCGTACGATGTCGTTGGACCAAAATGTATTCTCGCACCGATATGAATTTTCAGGTGGTTAGTAAGCTCTTCTGCGTAGAAACCACCGATATATACCATCGTGTAAAAGAAGGACCGTGGGAGGCAAAGAGAGTGCATTCGCGTGGGCCTGTATCCTGTGCCACGTCCATTTGTCCCCGTGTCCGTTTCGTTTGTCGACAGTAGTATGTATGCGCTGTCGAGATTATCTTTTGGTGGAAAACGAGTCACCGTAAATCGTATAGCACGTTACGGTCTTTCGTCTTTTATAGTAAGCCTAGCAGAAGGATAAACCGCCCCAGCTGAGTAAAGATTAATTAAACGTATCATCACGTGTTTAACATTTTACTTTGCATTATCCTAATTATCACGTATGGAATATGTAACGTAGATATTAGAAGAATCAAAATTCATGTACATAAGGAAGAGTAATGATACTTCACTTACTTTACATATTTGTTTCTTTCTCTTTCAAGGTACTGTTATCAGTTTGAGGCGGGTATACAACAGGGTTAACACTCGCTACCAGCAAATATGCCAACGTTAGGCGAATCGTTTGCACGCACGAAATTATATACACGTATTGTTACATCCGCTTTCATTCGACATTCCTTTGAAAGAGAGATTATTATTACGTCCTACGGACGCATCAGGAATACAAATGAAAGGCGTGAACTATCGAGTGGGTAAAAAAGGAGAAATTAGCATAACGTTTCGAATCATAAATTACACGTGTATTGTCAAAAATTGATCGCAGAAGTAGATATTATAAGATATATATATATCTTAGAAATTAGTACAACTCTAGATTAATTAACAATATATAGTTGTATTTTTCCTCATTTGTTATCACTCGCTTTTAATGTAGTAATTGTAAATACAAAAGAATTCACTTCTTATGAACCGTAGACTATCGCGTGTTCTATAAATGTACCCTGATAAACGAGACGATATAATACGTATGTATGTACAGGGTTAACGACCGCAGGGGGTGCAGTTGGGTGCGGCTTTTCCTAATATCGTTAAAGGTGGGAGCAAACGTTTCACCGATTATTTACAGGATACAAAGCAAATAGACGGTTATGATAGAACGTCTATACGCGTTGCTCGGAGTAATAGGTGTGATGTGTATAATGAATAATTGAATTTTTAACAAATATCGAAACGATAATTCATGGACGGAAATAATGTGCGCAAGTATCGTCGAAGACAAAATGTTTATTATAGAGAACATGCTACACCACTTTTTCTTTGGAATATTGTACGATAGTGCTCCGATTTGAATAGCACAAAATTAGCAACTGCTCATTTACAATTGTATATACTATTGTATATACAATTTTACAAGGATTTCACAAGGATTTTACAATGTCAATTTCTCTTGATATTGGATTGATAGGAAATTGTCGTTTTATGGATGCTAAGTAATCAAAAAACTATACAATAATCTAATCTGTCAACAAAACGCAAAAAGATTCAATCGTTTCAAAAGTTTTGTCCTTGTTTACAAACATACGTACTATTTTCTTATTAGTATATTCATGTTTTGCTATAATGGTTACGACCAACGTGGAAAAAAGGTGCATTCTAAAAATTCTATGTTTTGGAGAGAATGTAATTAATAAAAGAGAAATAAAAAATTACTATAATTATAACAATTATAATATTACACTTAACTTCAAATTACTTTATATCATTCATACTTTATCTTATATCCGCAAAACACTTGATCTTATAATCAACAGTATATCATTAATATTCATTCTACTTATTCACAGAATGACCGTGTATTATTACTATAAAATACTCCTATACAATCACAAATGTAACATCTTTCAAGTCAATGAAAAGTTTCTAATTTTTTTTTTTTGTTGCATTATATATTACTTATGTACATTCCTATAAATATGCAGACATCATTCATATTAAATAACACAAAACTCGATCGATCGTTAAATTTATATTCCCTCTAATTATTTATAGAATACGATATTTATCTATAAAATGAAATATAATGGCAAGTATGTATATACATTGGAGCCTCGCATGATTCTGCAATTTCAGTTCCATTAACCATATATCAACAATAAACGAATCAATCAATGTCAACACTTTGCTACATTCTATGTTTTTATGTTTTTATGTTTTTATTAAATGACTAATTTAAAAATATTATATCGATCTATATTGATAATATATCCGATTTTATTTGCAAAGGTTTCGCTGATTTAAAATTTTCAAAGCACAAGTTTTACTGAAAATGAAGTAAAATTATAATTAGGTGTATACGAAAGTAATGACCGTAAATTGGCAACGCGTGTATATTACCGAGTAAAAATTTGCCATTACTTTCTTGCACAACTAATATAATTGTACATTCACTTTATATATTACTAAACCACAAAACTGTTTCTTCATAAACTATTACGTATGTCTAACACACTAATGGCAAAGGATGTTCTTGTACTATTCGTATAGACCACGCTGGATCCGAAAATTGGCTCCACTGGAGCTA
This sequence comes from Bombus pyrosoma, assembly GCF_014825855.1. Classification (NCBI taxonomy): domain Eukaryota; kingdom Metazoa; phylum Arthropoda; class Insecta; order Hymenoptera; family Apidae; genus Bombus; species Bombus pyrosoma. The sequence goes on from NC_057776.1 coordinate 12,767,942, forward strand.
TTCACAGAGTCTTTAAATAATATTAAACAGCACTCACAGTACATACACTGTTACTGCGAGACAGATAAGACATTTGACTATTACATACATAGATTTTGTTGCATTCATTTTTCTTATTAAGAAATTGTCTGCAATATATTTATATTACCATTGGCTTCTTCTTCTTCCTCCTCTTCCTGAATAAATATAACAAATTCATGTCATAATTAATCATGCCTTTAAATGGCAAATCATAAAGACCATAAAAAAATAAAATTTACTTACCTCGTCAAAACCAAAACATGTTTCCATTTCTTTCTGTAATTTTGGATTGCTTTGCATGTTCCGCGACAAGGATTTAGTACACGTTTCTGGTTCCATTTTCAACTCATCTATTTCTATATCCTCTTCTTTTATTTCATCTCCTTCCTCGATCTTACCAGTTACAATCCCACTTTCGTGACTCAAAGGATCTTGCATCAATAAATCTCCATCTTCGTTAGCTACAACAGCCATTTGCTAAACAAGAATGAAAAAATTATATTTTATATACAAATGTGTACATAAACATTATGAACTAATACGCTTTTAACATTACTTATAACACATACTTGATCAGTTCCTTGATTGTCAGCTAGCTGTATAACCTCCAATACAACATATTGCTGACCATCACTTCCCTCGACTGCCATCACATCATCTTCATCTTCTTCTTCATAATCTTTAAGCTTAGTAGCTAAATCACCTGTCATGACCTCGACTCTTTGCCCATCTATTATTTGAATCTTTTTCTGTCTTCCCATCTTCAATGCTTGTTGCTTTTCTTGAATGGATGACTCTGGGTCATGCACAGCCATATGTCGAATTAGGTTTCCTTTATGCCTAAATAGCAGAACTTATATGCATACAACTGTATTTTCCTCTATATTTTTACGTAATATGTGCACAACAAATATCACATACCTGAACGATCGTTCACATTCAGGGCATTGATGTGACTTCTCTTGAGGTGCAGGAGGAACATAAGAAGGATTATGATACAAGTTACAATGCCGTTTAAGAAGTTGTTTTTGTCTGAATGATTGAAAGCAATGATCACATTGATATGGTTTTTGGTCAGTATGAATTAACATGTGGCTTTCGAGATGACGCTCGGATATAGAAGCATATGGGCATAAATCACATTTATAACACTTTTCCCCTTCGTGAGTCTTACTATGCAGTTTGTAGCTATATCTATAATGGTAAAATACATTATATGTTTTATGTTTGCAACATATAATATTTTCACTTTTGTAGCTATTATACAGCTCAGTTTTTGCCACATACCTATCTGGGAATGATTTTCCACAGCGTTTACATTTCAGAGGTTTATCAGAGGTGTGTAATTTTTGTACATGAATTCTGAGATCTGTTTTTCTCCTACAAGTTACTGGACATAATTCACATTGAAAGACTGGCTTGTTCCCAACTATAACATATATTATTATAAACAGAATAGCAAAAAATTACATAACAAAATTTACAACTTTTAACATGTAAAGTATCAACGTACCGTTATGTATCAATTTATGAGCTTTTAAGCTGTTAGACTGGGTAAATCTTGCTTGACAAAAATCACACTCGTATGGTTTTTCTCCCGTATGTATGCGCAAATGGCGTTTTAGCTTGAAAGTATCAGGACTTGCATATGTACAATGCGGACACTGTAATGTAAATGTAATTATAACTTTATGGTCGTGAATAACGCTTTTTAAGCTTTTTATATGAATATATAATATACCTGATATGGACGTTCGCCTGTATGACACCGAATATGACGATGTAGTTTAGACAATTCAACAGATGCATAGTCACATTCAGGACATTTATGTGGCTTTTCATGAGTGTGTCTATATCGAACATGTCTAACAAGTTCACCTATAAATTTAATACTGTAATGATTATTGTGTCTCTGCATTCCAATATTTTTTATTTGTTTAATAATAGGAGGACAAATTATTATCGAAAAAGCAAGGAAGAAAATGTCTATAAATATTTTGTACCCACCAGAGGTTGTGAATGCACTTTCACAAAATTTACAACGATGTGGCTTGGTCCCAGTATGTGTATTAACATGATTTTGAAGCGAGGCCAGAGTTTTAAATCCTCTTTCACAAACGCTACATTTATGTGGCCTTTCCTCAGAATGTGATTTCATATGTCGTGATAGCAGATATCTATATCATATGCAGATTAAGAAATTGCTTATAAGTTAATTAAATTTTGATTAGGGTATAATTTAAAACAAACTAAAAAAATTACCGTTTCGGACTTGTGTAGTTACAGTAATTACACATATGTGCTTGAGTAACAGTTTGGGACTTTTTAGGTAAAATTTTTACAATCTTAGTTTTATCATCTTCTGCTTCTGATTCCACAGGTACTTCATTATCTTCATTATCTTCAAAGTCATAAACTGTAAGATCTTGTTCTCCTTTTCCTTCTTCACCTTCAGTTCCCTCTTGCTCTACCAGTCTGCTTTCCTTATCCTCATCATCTGGTTGTTGAACTATTAGTACATAACTGACTTCAGCAGGATTAGTATCAGATGGTACAATAGTAACTGTTTGATATGGATCTCCAGAATTGATTACAACCTCATTATTTCCATTGCTCGTTACCTGCCCCTATAAAACACAATATATTTTCATAGTAATGATATAACCATGGCACTCCATGAACAAAGATAATTTTGCTTACATCTTCATCACCATCAACATTTTCTAATTCTCCAATTTCATGGAATTCTTCTTCTGCAAGTGTTTCTTCTTCATTTTGTACATCTGCTTCTTCTACTTCCTGGATTTGTACCTGTGTCATCACAGGTGTTTCATCATTATTTGCTTGGTAGTAATATTGACCAGATTGATCAACAAAGTAAGTTCCACCCTCTTCACCACCTGACAATCCTTCCACTTGTTGCACTATAATAGAAAATTTTAATAAAGGTATGCCTTTTGTAAAAGATATAGAAAATTTATTTGTAAATACTAACGCTGTACATGCTGTAATTGCTCTCCTTGACCTCCTTCTATTTCTTTATTAAATGTTTCTAAGTAAGTCTGTATCTCTGTTACAGATTCTTGCTCCTCTTCTAACTTAATCGTTGTTACATTACTTGTCATGGTCAAATCATTAACTCATAAAAGTGTACTTTCTCTCATTAGTCTAAAACAACAATAAATGTATTTTTTATTCAATGATTTAAATAAATAAAGCTATTACTTTTATACAGTTTACCTTATATTATTATTTATTTTAGCAACAAAACTTAAAATTAAATATGTATTTATATATTTTCTTACAAATGTTCAATAGGTCTCTGTGTTTAAAAAAATGTTGTAATTTAAACTAACTACACAATCATTCTAAAAAACATAATACTATATGTATACACATACATACTACATCTAATTGATAAGAGAGTATTTATGTATATATTCAATCACTTATGACTTGAAAATTAAAAAATACACCGTGCAACATATAGTTCTCAAAATAAAAAACTTCAAATATCTATATAAATAAATATCATTAAGGATATGAGATCATTTAAATAGTTATCGAATTATTATTGAAATGCTATAAAGTCCAAACATCATACAAATGAAATATGACAATATTCGTGTCGCAAGAATCCATAAGTGTAAGCGGTTTTGCATTTGAGTACATCCGAAAACACGTGAATACATAAGAATATTCAGAAATAGCCGAAATATGGGATCACAACTAGTCTATCGGTGGGAAAGCAGAAGACATCATGAATCATGAATCGTGCAAAATTAAAGGAAAATCAATACATTGAGGTAAAGAAATTGAAGATACGAAAGAGCGAATGAATGACAGGGATCGAAAGTGATTCAATTCATCATGCGTTGGAATCCTCGTAATCGAGGATCAGTGTTATATCATTGGAAAGTCAAACAAGATTGAAAGATAGGTGCGACACACGCTGCCGCGAAATGCCATGTAACTCGCGAAGCGGGTAATGCGAACGAGAATGATGACATGGGCAAATTGTGATTGCGCGCTTAAGGAGCATGTGGAAATTCGTAGCAGGCTTCCACGGTTTTCAAACCGTAGACTTTCGTCAGACATCGGAAGTTCCGAAGTTGCGCATTCTGTCGGGAAGCTTTAAGACAACGCGGATGCTTTCGATCACAGGACACAGGGGGCATTAACAACAAAAATTTCAGAAAATTATCACCGTCGGCGCTGTCATCAATGTAGAGGACGCAACCGAAGGGTGTACTATCCGTTCTGCTGCGTGCTGGATATAACTTACCAATCTTTTGCGTTTAGATCGCGACCGGCTGGCACAGGTCTCTTCAAATGCCACTAAAAACCGTCTTTCTTCACACAGAATCGTGTTTCCACGTTGTGCTAAGTTCACTTACAACACAAAACCTCCAAATAATCGTTAACCTCGTAAAGTCGAAAACGTTCGTGTGAGGGCGTTGTATATGATCCGGAGGACAATATGGCCGATCGAACTACGAATGTTCAAATACTGCGCGTTGGTAACTGCGCACTGAGACGCCGGACTATTGTCGTTTTAGGTACTTCCGGACATTAAACTTATCTAGATCTTACCCGATCTTACCAATTAATGTTTTCATTTTTCTATGCATCCGGTTTTCATGTTTGAGCATGCCACGGTTTATTTAGTAATACGATGTTATTGGTAAACGCAGCTTGATAAAGTCGAGATTTTAACGATCTCATACTTGCGAGTGAAGATACTAAGACTTGATGAAAGAGAAAAATATCTGATGCCATATGAAAGTAGCTAAGGGAGAAGAGAAATTAGAAATCGTAGTGATGAGACCAACACCTATTTACTTATATGAAATATTGTTATTTTTTCCTAAATGGTTAGTAACTGACGTACTTTGATGAACAAAATACATATACAATGATGACATCACCATTGTTTTCTTTTACAAGTTGGATATAAAAATATTATATACATATATATGTATGCTGTAATGAATCGAACATTTGTTAGATGAATTGTTAAAATCTCTTCAAACAATTGGCACATATGTTATTTTTACAAATTGAAATATCACAATTTTTGCATAATTTTAATGATGTAATGGAGGTCAAGCATAAGGTACAAAAAATATCGACTTTCAATCATTTTTGTAATATGTATATACATTTTGCAGATGAACTATTTTTTAAAATGGAAACCTTCTTTTGTTTTATACATATCGAAATCTCCCATCATTCTATGAAAAAAAAGTATTAGGATAATACGGTCGAAAATTGATTAGTTTAAAAGATATTTTAGCTTTAATTTTGTAGAATATCGTATGAAAAACAAGGGAAACGAAATACATTACTTTTGTTTAGTTTGTCTTACATATGATAAATTCCATAAAATTAAGGTTAGAATATCTTTTAAACTAATTTTCATTTTTCATTTTTCATTTTTCATTTTTTCATTTTTTCATTTTTTCATTTTTTCTTCATACTCATCGAGAACTAATAACTAACACGTCGAAAACTAATAGCGTGAACATGCTGCATACTTATTGTGTATAAATACACTATTTGGTAAGTGTAAATTAGCAACTTAAATAATAAATGTAATATTATAATAATAGAATTCCATGATTTTTATAAAAAGTATATATTATATGATTAAGTAATAAACTGTTTTCGCAAAATAGTATAGTTTATTAACACATTTTATAAAATTATTGTGAATGAAATATTTATGTATGCTATATTATATGAATTTGATACCAAGAATTGTATCATGTATATAACAAAAAAATCTTCCTATAATTGTTTTATTAATCAGTTGAAAGTATTAATGAGCTATTCAAATAAAAGAATTAATATTAAATAATTTGTGATATTAAATTACAAATTACAAGGAAGGTAAATTACTATATCTTTGAGGCCAATGAAAAATTTTTAATTTTTTTCTATTGCATTACGAATTCCTTATTATGTACATTCATGTATATATACAGATATCATTCATATTCAACAACACAAAACTGGACTGACAACAAATTAATATTATCGTCTTTCCCCTAAATATTTATAGAATATAATATTCATCCATAGAATGAAGTTTAATGGTAAACATTTATATACATTGTAGCCTTGCTTTGTTTTGTCATTTCAGTAACAATAACCCACAATAACCACGTACCAACAATAACCAGTATCATTCAATGAAAATATTTTGCTATGTTCTATGTTTTTATATTAACATCTATTGAATATTTGAAAATATTATACCAGCCACCATTCATGACATTGTATTGATGATATGACTTCACTAGTAAGGGTCTTGCCGACTTATAATTTTCTAAGGATAAATTCTATTGACAATAAAGTAAAATACTATTTTACATTATTATAATCGTACAATAGTTTCATATTTCACAAAACCACAGAACTACTATTTCTTCATAAATTATTACATACATCTAATGTACTAGTGACAAAAAATTTTCTTGTACTATGCATATGGACCACACTGGCCCTGAAAATTGGCTCCATTCACAGAGCTATTCACAGAGTCTTTAAATAATATTAAATAGTACTCGTAGTATGTACAGTGTTACTGTGAAATAGATAAAACATTTGACTATTATTTTATCTTCAAGCATTCATTTTTCTTGTTATAAAATTGTCTGCAATATATCTATATTACCATTGATTTCTCCTTTCTTATTTTCCTAAAATATTACAACAAATTCACGTTATAATAAATCATACCTGTAAATGACAATTCATGAAGATGATAAAAATCAAATTTATTTACCTCGTCAAAACCAAAACAAGTTTCCATTTCTTTCTGCAATTTTGAATCGTTTTGAGTGTGTTGAGATGAAGATTTACTACATGTTGGTAATTTTATTTCTTCTGCTTTACTTTCCTTTTCGCCTGTACCATTTAAAATCTCAATTTCTTGTCTCATTAACACGTAAAAGTGTATTTTCTTTCATTAGTCTGAAACAATAACATATGTATTTTTGATTCAATGTTTTAAATGAATGAAGCTATCATTTTTAGATAGCTTACCATATGCATTACCTTTTGTATTATTAAATTTCAAAATGTTGAAATTCTATTGTTAATATTCTATTATTAAAATATTCTATTCTGTTGTTAAAAGAAATTTATATTTTAAGCTAGCTACTGTATGTGCTATATATATAGGATATGCATGTATACTACATCTCATTATCAAGAGAGTATTTATATATATGTATCCCATCACTCATTGCAATATGTAGATCTCGGAATAAAGTTTCGAGGATCTATAATGGTCATAAGTAAATATTCGTAGAGTTGAAATGGCATAGAGTCCAAAAGTCATATATAATATTACGTAAAAATGCACAAGCGTAATCGGTTTTGCGTTCTAGAACATCTGAAAACACGCATGCATAGAAACATTCGAAATTGTACCAATCACTTGGTATATTAATAGAAAGAAAATGCACGAGGCATCATAAGCCATGCGAAATTAAAGAAAAATCAATATATAAATTGAAGTAAATATAGCAAAGAAATTGAAGGTACGGAAGAGCAAATGTATAAGAGGAGGGGTCAACAGCGAATGAGGACATTGACCACGTGTTAGAATCCTTACAATTGTAATCGTAATCGAGCATCGGTGTTATATCATTGAAAAGTCAAACAGGATTGACAGGAGCGACACACGCTGCCGCGGAACGTTATGTAATGCCATGGAGCGTGTAATGCGAACGAAATTGACGACATGAACATGTGATTGTGCTGTGAAGGAACATGTGGAATTCATAACAAGCATTCAGCATTTCTAACTGTGGACTTTTGCCAGACACCGGAGATTTCGAAGTTGCGCATTCTATCAGAAAGCATTAAGACAACGTAGATGCTTTCGATTACAGGACACAGGGAGCATTAGCGACAAAAATTTCAGAAAGTTATCACCATCGGCGCTGTCATCAATGTAGAGAACGCAACAGAAGGAGTAATGTTCGTTCTGCTATATGCTGTGTGCTGGAAATGCATTAGTGATAGATAGTGGAGCTTTTTGCGTCCACTTTGCAATAATTTTTCACATGGAATCGTGTTTCCACGTTATGTTTAATTTGTTTACGACACAAAATCTCCAAATATTGGCTTATTTTGTAAAGTTGAAAACGTTCGTGTGAGGGCGTTATATACTACCGGCAAAACTATATGGTCGATAGAAGTACGAATGTTCAAATCGTGGAAATCCTTTAAATACTGCGCATTAATAATTGCGCACTGACACGCTGGACAACTATCTCTTTAGGTACACCCGGAACTTAAACCTATTTAGATCTTACCTTTTTCCTTTTTCTATGCATTCGGTTTTCACTTATTAAAATATGTGTGGACATGCAATGGTTAAATTCATTTAACAATACGAGACTATCGACAAACGTAAATTGATAATCGGAAATATAAGTTTATTTCGTATACTTAAATACAAACCCAGAGGCGGTAAGAAGAGGGTAAAATTTGTTTTACATAATAATTGTATTTCTATGTCCATTAAAGTTAATGATGTGAAATTCGGCATATGAATTCATTAAAAATAAACGAACATGTGTTTGACCAGTTTTCAAAATTAGATACTTAAAGAGTATTCAACCAGAAGCTAATAAATATTCAAATACTGTGCTAGCGAAGTCGCGAGTGGGCAGCTAGTATATTATATATGTATATATCATAATTATTTGACTATTCGTTAGATATAATATTAAATTCTTTTGAATTCACAGTTGACATATATCTTGTTTTTACAAATTGACATATTATCATTTAATTTTAATAAAACAATTGATTTTATATTGTTTTTATATATTGTTTATTATAAAATGTTGATGATGTAATAAAAGTAGAGGAAGAGATGCAAAATTATTTTTACTTTTAATCACTTTTTTATTATAGCAGTTGTAATCTCATATATTGCATGGAAATAAACAGATTGCAATGCAGAACTTATAGATTTATTACTTGCAGATAAATATACCTCGATAGGTGTAAATTGACAACTACTATAATAAATATATTATAATAAAAAAATATTATGACTTGTTTCAAAAATATATGATTCAATAATGAACTGTTTTCATGAAGTATGTAGCTTATTTGTTAATATGTAGCTTGTTATTTATTTCATAAAATTATCGTGAATGAAATATTTATATATGATATATTATATGAATGTGATACTATACAAATTTTATCACGTGTATTTAACATAAAAAGACTACAATTCTATCGTTAATCAGTTTAACATATTAGATGAATTATGTAAATAAAATAACTAATTTGAAATAATGTATCTAAATTATAAATTATAAGGATGATAAATCGTATAAATAATATGTAGGTATATGTATGAAACATTATAAAAGTAATTCCAATTAGCCATATTTTTCTTATAATAATAATGCATTTACTTTCTGAATATATTAAATGTCATACATAAACGATCCGAAATATAACGATTGGATCCTGTAGTTCTATGCGTTGCTCGGAATAATGTGTGCGTTGAACAATTTAATTCCTAACAAATATCGAAATGATAATTCATCAACAGAAATAATATGCGCAAGTATCATCGACGAGATAATGTTTATTATAAAGAAGATGCTACACCATTTTTTCTTTGGGATATTGTATGAAAGTGCTTCGGCTTGAATAGCACACAATTATCAATTGCTCAATTACAATTGTATAAAAAGTGTACAAGAGCGTAAAAAATTTTTACATTGTTTTTACAGCATCATTACATTGACGATTTATCTGGAATAACTTACGTGCGACAGTTTATGAAAAATTGCGTGTAAGATTACATTTATAAGAAATCGACTACATAAGAGAAGTCTACGTGTAATCCATATAGATAGGAAATGGTTGTTTCTGGATGCTGCGCAATCACAAAATTATACAAGAAGTTAAACTGATACAAAATGACAGATTGCAAAAGGATTCAATGAATTAAAAGTTCCATCATTGTTTACAATCATATGTAATATTTTCTTACTAGTCTATTTGCATTTTGTTATAGTAGTTGCAATCAATATCGGAAAGAAGGTACAGCCTAAACATTTAATGTTCTAAAGAAAATGTAATTAAAAAAGATGAATAAAAAATTATTATAATTATACTAATAATCATTACAGTCCTCTTAATATCAAGTTACTTTTTGCCATTCATACCTTATCCTGTATCCACAAAAGATTTGACCCGATAATCATGATCATTAATGTTATATATAGGTACTTATTTATAGAATGATCGTTTATTAATGTTATGAAATACTTCTATACAATCACAAATGTAACATCTGCTAGGTCAATGAAAAATTTCTAACTCTTTATGCATTACGAATTTCTTATTATGTACATTCCTACATATACGCAGATATCATTCATATTAAATAACTTAAAACTCGATCATCACTATTAAATTTAACGCTTGCTTTTCCTCTAGTAACCACATACCAACAATAATCAATCAATGGAAATGTATTGCTACATTCTATGTTCTTATGTTAACATTTACTAAATGGCTGATTTAAAAATATTAGGTCATCCTATGTTAATAATATAACCGAATGCATCAGTGACGATCTTGTTGACTTACGATTCTCTAAAGCAAATTTTACTGATAATAAAGTAAAATAATATTTTACATTATTATAATTGTACATTCGCTTCATATTTCACTAAATCATAGAACTACTGTTTTTTCATAAATTATTACATACATCTAATGCACTAGTGGCAAAAAATGTTCTTGTACCATGCGTATGGACCACGCTGGCCCCGAAAATTGGCTCCATTGGAGCTATTCACAGAGTCTTTAAATAATATTAAACAGTACTCGCAGTATGTACGGTGTTACTGCGAAACAGACAAAACATTTGACTATTACAGAGATAGATTTTGTTGCATTCATTTTTCATATTACGAAATTGTCTGCAATATATTTATATTGCCATTGGCTTCTTCTTCTTCTTCCTCTTCCTAAAATTCAATATTACAATAAATTCACGTCATAATAAATCATATCTATAAATGGCAATTTGTGAAGGCGGTAAAAGATTAAATTAACTTACCTCATCAAAACCGAAACAGGTTTCCATCTCCTTTTGTAATTTTGGATCACTTTGTGTGTTCTGGGATGAAGATTTCATAGACGCTCCTGATTCTATTTTTAATTCATCCATTTCTATTTCTTCTTCTTCTTCTTCTTCTTCTTCCTCTTCTTCTGCTTCATCTCCTTCTTCGCCTGTACCAGTTACGATCCCACTTTCTTGACTCAAAGGATCTTGCATCATCAAATCTCCATCTTCACTGGCTACTACGGCCATTTGCTAAACAAAGGTGAAACAATCAGAATTATATTCATACATAAACATAATAAACTAATATCTTTTTAGCGTTTTTTATAATACACACTTGATCAGTTCCTTGATTGTCAGCTAGCTGTATAACTTCCAATACAACATATTGTTGACCATCACTTCCTTCGACCGCCATCATATCCTCTTCATCTTCTTCTTCATCTTCGTAACCTTTAAGTTTAGTAGCTAAATCACCTGTTATTATAACACAACACATGGATATTAGTCAATGACCTGAATACAGATCATTGAGTAAGTGTCCTTGTGATTACAATATTTTATGATTATTCATTCATTGTATATGTGTAGTACAATTTCCTTCGTTCATAAAATTTAAATATTGCTTTAGAAATATCAAATTTGCGACTCGTTCCCAGCTATACACATATAAATGAATCAAGTTTCCTTGTTCTGCCTTGCAAGTTTGATGAAACTTTACCTGTCATGACCTCGACTCTCTGTCCGTCTATAATTTGAATCTTTTTCTGTCTGCCCATCTTTAATGCTTGTTGCTTTTCTTGAAGAGATGATTCCGGATCATGAACAGCCATATGTCGAATAAGATTCCCTTTATGCCTTGAAAACAAAATACATAAGCATCCAACTGTATTCTTCTCCATATCTTCACTTGATAAGTGTATCACAAATATTACATACCTAAACGGTCGTTCACATTCAGGGCATTGATGTGTCTTTTCTTGTGGCGGAGGGGGAACATAAGTAGGATTATGATATAAATTATAATGCCGTTTGAGAAGTTGTTTTTGTCTGAATGATTGAAAGCAATGATCACATTGATATGGTTTTTGATCAGTATGAATTAACATGTGGCTCTCGAGATGGCGCTCAGATATAGAAGCATATGGACACAAATCACATTTATAACACTTTTCTCCTTCGTGAGTTTTACTATGCAATTTGTAGCTATATCTACAATGGTAAAATACATTATATGTTTTGTGTTTGCAACATATAATATTTTCACTTTTGTAGCTATTATACAGCTCAGTTTTTGCCACATACCTATCTGGGAATGATTTTCCACAGCGTTTACATTTCAGAGGTTTATCAGAGGTGTGTAATTTTTGTACATGAATTCTGAGATCTGTTTTTCTTCCACACGTCGTTGGACATAATTCACACTGAAACACTGGCTTGTCACCAACTATAACACATATTATTATAACCATAAATGAAAGAAAATTACATAACAAATGTAACAACCTTTAACATGTAAAGTATCAACATACCGTTATGTATCAGTTTATGAGCTTTTAAGCTGTTAGACTGAGTAAACCTTGCCTGGCAAAAATCACACTCGTATGGTTTTTCTCCTGTATGTATGCGCAAATGGCGTTTTAGCTTGAAAGTATCAGGACTTGCATATGTACAATGCGGACACTGTAATGTAAATGTAATTATAACTTTATGGTCGTGAATAACGCTTTTTAAGCTTTTTATATGAATATATAATATACCTGATATGGACGTTCGCCTGTATGACACCGAATATGACGTTTGAGTTTAGACAATTCAACAGATGCATAGTCACATTCATGACACTTATGTGGTTTTTCATGTGTGTGTCTATATCGAACATGTCTAACAAGTTCACCTATAAATTAATACTAATGATGATTACTATGTTTCTGCACTTCAATGCTACTTGTTTCTTTTAATAATTCAAAATCAAATGCTTATCAAATGAAAAAAGATATAAAAAGTCCATAAATATTTTGTACTCACCAGAGGTTGTGAATGCACTATCACAAAATTTACAGTGATGTGGCTTGGTCCCAGTATGTGTATTAACATGATTCTGAAGAGAAGCTAGTGTTTTAAATCCTCTTTCACAAACGCTACATTTATGTGGCCTTTCCTCCGAATGTGATTTCATATGTCGTGATAGCAGATATCTATATCATATGCAGATTAAGAAATTGCTTACAAGTTAATCAAATTTTGATTATGATATAATTTAAAACAAACTAAGAAATTACCGTTTTGGACTTGTGTAGTTACAGTAATTACACATATGAGCTTGGGTAACAGTTTGAGACTTTTTAGGTAAAATTTTTACAATCTTAGTTTTGTCATCTTCTACTTCTGATTCCACAGGTACTTCATTATCTTCATTATCTTCAAAGTCATAAACTGTAAGATCTTGTTCTCCTTCTCCTTCTTCACCTTCTGTTCCTTCTCGTGCTATTGGTTTGCTTTCCTTATCCTCAGCATCAGGTTGCTGAACTATTAGTACATAACTGACTTCACCAGGATTAGTATCAGATGGCACAATAGTAACTGTTTGATATGCATCTCCAGAATTGATTACAACCTCATTATTTCCATTACTCGTTACCTGGCCCTATGAAAAACAACATACTTTCATAGTAATGGTATACAGTATGGCATTACATGAACAAAGATAATTTCCCTTACATCTTCATCACCATCAACATTTTCTAATTCTTCAATTTCATGATATTGTTCTTCTTGAGGTGCTTCTCCGTCATTATTTACATCTGCTTCTTCTACTTCTTGAATTTGAACCTGTGTCATGACAGGTGTTTCATCATTATTTGCTTGGTAGTAATATTGACCAGATTGGTCAACAAAGTAAGTTCCACCTTCTTCTCCACCAGACAGTCCTTCCACTTGTTGCACTATAAGCTAAAGTTTTAATAGAAGCTTGTTCCTTCTATGGTAAATATAGAAAATTCATTTGAAAATACTAACACTGTACATGTTGTAATTGCTCCCCTTGACCTCCTTCTATTTCTCTATTAAATGTTTCTAAGTATGTCTGTATCTCCGTTACAGATTCCTGCTCCTCTTCTAACTTAATTGTTGCTACGTTAGTTGTCATGGTCAAATCATTAACTCATAGAAGGCTACTTTCTGTCATTAATCTGAAAGGACAAAAGATACATTTTTTACTGAATGCTTTGTAAATAAAAGTATCATTTTCAGATAGTTTACCATATATTTTACTTTTTGTGTCATAAAAACATATTATAATTAGTTATGCATTTGTATATCTTTTTATAAATTTAATGGTGTTATTCTATTGTAAACAAAATTTTATATTTTATGCTAACTACACAATCATCACTTATAGACAACATAGTACTATATATGTACATATATATACATACTATATCTAATTGTGAAGAAGATATTTAACTATATATCTAATCACTCATTACAATATGCAGTTCTAGCATTAAAAAGATTCGAAGATCTACTTGAGTAAATATCCATGAATATATGGAATCAGTTACATAGTTATCGAATTATTACAGAAACGACATAGAGTCGAAACATCATATACATAGAATATGACAATCGTTTCGTAAGAATGCGCAAGTGTAATCGGTTTTACTTTCGAGAGCATTCGAAAACACGTGCATGCATTCGGAAATTGCATCGATCACCACTGATATATCAGTGGGAATGCACGAGACATCATGATTGGTGCGAAATTAAGGAAAAATAAATATATCTTTGTAAAGAAATTGAAGGTATGGAAGGTACGGATGAACCAGAGGAGACAAGAGCGAATAATTAATACGGTTGACCATGTGTTGGAATCCTCGTAATCGAGGATCAGTGTTATATCATTGGAAAGTCAAACGGGATTGACAGAAGCGACGCACGCTGCCGCGGAACGCCATGTAACACGCGAAGCGGGTAATGCGAACGATGATGACGCCATGGGCAAAATGTGATTGCGCCGTGATGGGTGAAGGAGCGTGTGGAAATGGGTAGCGGGCCTCCAGGGTTCCGTAACCGAGGACTTTTGTCAAACATCGGAGGCTCCGAAGTTGCGCATTCTGTCGGAAAGCTTTTAAGACAACGCGGGTGCTTTCGATTTCAGGACACAGGGGGCATTAACGACAAAAATTTCAGAAAATTATCACCGTCGGCGCTGTCATCAATATGGAGGACGCAACGGAAGGGAATACTGTTCGTTCTGCTACGTGTTGGATATAACTTACCAATCTTTTGCGTTCAGCTCGCGGCCGGCTGGCACAGATCTCTTCAAATACCTTCAAAAATCGTCTTTCTTCACACGGAATCGTGTTTACACTTTGTGCTAAGTTCGCTTACGACTCGAAACCTCTAAATATTCGCTTACCTCGTAAAGTCGAGAAAGTTCGTGTGAGGGCGTTGTGTAAGACCCGGAGGATAATATGGCCGATCGAACTACGAATGTTCAAATGCTGCGCGTTGATAGCTGCGCACTGGCATGCATCACTCGTCATGTTTACACCGGACGACTGTCGTTTTTAGGTACTTCCGGGTAGTAATTTTACCTATATATTACCAATTAACTTTTTCCTTTTTTCATGTATTCGGTTTTCACCCACTAAAGCATGTTTATAAGCATACGGCGATGAAACTACTTTAATAATACTTTGTTACTAGTAAATGTAGCATTGATAATGCTGAGATGTAAGTTCATGTGATATACTTGCTGGTGAGGTGCATTGGACGAAATAAAAAAAGTCCACCGCCATGCGAAAAGAGCGCGAAAGCCATAGTTAAGGTGGGAGCAAGGATTAAAAATCTTAGTGGGGAGACCAACACCCATTTGCTTGTGCGAAATATCATTTTTTCCTAAATGATTAATAACTGATGTATGTTGATGAGGAAATATATACAATGACGATACAATCACATGTTAAGTATTAAAAAATTATATACATATGTATGTGCAATTATTCTAACATTTGTCAAGTACAATATTAAAATTTTTTTTATCAAGCATTAGATACAAAAAATGTCTTGACTTTCAATCAGTTTTTTATTGTAACAGTTCTAATCTAATAAGTTTGCATTGAAGTAAACAGATATTACACGTTAGTACACTATATGATGTATATAAATTAGCGAGTAAAATAACAAATATGATATTGAAATAAAAGAATACAATGATTTCTAGTAAAAGTATATAATTAAGTAAGAAACTGTTTTTTTAAATATATAGTTTATTAATACATTTTATAAAATTATCGTGAATGAAATATTTACATATGGTATATTATATGAATTTGCTATTAACAGTTTTATCACGTATATGTAACAAAAAGAAATTCCCATAATTGTTTTATTAACCAGTTTAAGATATTAGATGAGCTATGTAAATAAAAGGATTAGTTTGAAATAATTTGTATTATTAGATTATAAATTACAAGGAAGATAAATTGTACAAATAGTATGTAAAAATACGTGTAAAACTTTATAAAAATAATTCCAATTGTTATATTTTTTTCTTATAACAATAATATATTTACTTCCTAAATATATTAAATAGTATACATAAACGTCCCAAAATATAACAGCAACTGACTTCTTTTATGTTAATATTGATAACATAAAACATGTTTTATACGTATCTTACATAATTCTTTTTTAACAAAAACAACGAAAAACAAATATAAGCTATGAATAGGAAAGATCAATGTAAAAATATTAGAGTTATAGCATACAGATAAATATACAACAATTAAAATTTGTGTTATGTTTATGTAGAAATCAAATCAATTTCTATCTGAACAACCTATATTCCATGCATGTCACAGACTTGTTGATCCATGGAATTTTTAATATCAACTTTTAAAATATAAATAACTACTATGGCCATTATAATTGTAACTATCATAGAAAAGAATAATAAATGCTTCAAGAAAGCGACATCATTGTACAACTTTGTATGACTATCTTTCAAATGTGCTATCTGTAAGTAACCAATTTATATATTAGTATACTGTTCATTAATATCATACTTTTAATCACATTATTTTGCCTTACTTTCCGGGAAAGTATATCTATTTGACCAGTTTCTGACAAGCCTGAGGTGGAATGTAATTTTGATGTTTCATTACTCATAATTCCACCATCGCAACATCTTAATTTATGTTCCTCTGCTGGTTTCTCAGACTGAATAAAACATAAATTAACAATCACACATTAAACGTCTATATAATTAATGTATATCGATGTGTTACCTTCCATAGAACTGCTAGTTCTTGGGCCGATGCGTTCGGATCTTTTAATGGAAGGCACATAACTAAGAATTTATCGACATGAAAGAGACTGCGCATATTATGGTCTTGCTGTACAACAACTGAAATCGTGCGTTGTTCTTGAGGTAATAAAACTCCCGAACTTAGCCGTACTTTGAACTTTCCCGGCGATGTTGTTTTTACCTACATATATAACAGAAAATATTTATGCTATGTTCCATATACATCATATCGTAAATTTTATCACAGAAGAAAACTCATCTTACCTTATAAGATAAAGGTTTATCTAGAGTCACATTTTTAATTGTAATTGTTCCACTAATTTCATTTCCTACTTTATTAAATATAAATGCATCTGGTTCAATTGATAATACTGCAGAAGAATAAGTATTATTTGTCAGTATAAGAATCAAAGTAGAACTTTTATCTTTGCAAATATTTTCAATATTTACAATAGATGTAAAAATGAATTCTTTCTGACAATAAAATTTCCATTTCACACAAAAATCAGAAAGAATTCTAAAGAATCATCTCTGCATCTATATATAATAATAATGCCTATAAAAGTATAATTTTACTTACATTGTTCTTCATTTGATTGATCTCCAAAACTACTTGTAGACTGTTCTGTTAATGGAGAACCTTCTGCAAAATGTACCTATAGTTACATAAAAATAAAAAATTAATTCTCAAAGGAAGTTGTGAATTATTTGACATTTATTTTTCCACTAATTAATCATATACCTTCTTATTATCGAATTTTCCATTTACTGTAGCATCTATATTATTTTGTGCTTCCGGTACAAATTTGAAGGTATATTCGTTGCTACCTCCCCAACATGTAAGTATATCATTAGGTTCTACCAACTCATGTATGTTGCTTTTATGCACAAATTTAATTTTTGGAATTGCCTTAGGTGGCAACCATGACTTTATCATTTTAAATGCAGTGTTTAATATCCATGGCATTTCAAAAATAATGATGTAATTCAAAAAATTGGGGTAATAATTTTTACAAAGGTTGATCAGGTACTTGATAAATTCCATATCCATATTTAAAATACCAGTATCTGACATATCAAAGAAAAGTGAAATTTGATTGCCATTAGTTTGTCTGAAATACCATAGAAAAGATAACATTAATTTTGAAAACAAATTGATCTAAATAATTTATTACAGATTATTTAATCTTACCTTTCTAATCTTTCAAACCAATATACAACAAGCTTTTGCAATTGACTAAAGTCTTTACTGCCTTTAGTATGTAACTTACATTTGATAACAAACATTGTTTTACCATCTTTGTCTTTACCATGAATAAAGCACAATCCATTATTTAAGTATTCTTTCATCACATTCTCTTCTGTAATCTCTGTAATTAGATAATATTGTAATAGTTTCATTAAAAATTATATAATTTATACATAGCAACTAAAAAAACTGCACATATGAATGTATATTATCCATACCATTTGTACCAAATTTACTCCTCCAGCTGCAAGTCTCCCATAACATATTAAGTGAGTCTTGCATATTGTTTTCATTGTGCTCTAAAAATCTTTTTAACCAATTATTATTGTTTACATTAGCAATATCTACAGGGTGAAATTCTGAAATTGGATTCAATTAAATGATTAATTGAATCATAAATATTTTTATGTGTTATACATTTTATCAATTAAATACATAATAATGAGTGGAACAAAGGCTTCATAAATTATTCATAAAAATGATTCTTATTCTTTCATTAAATACATATTGAAAACATTGCTTCGGAATATGACACTAAGCTTAAATTTTATCCTGTGAATTAATCAGGTTTTTTCAAAATACCATTGTAAAGAAAAAGTACACCTTTTTACGATATGAAAATAAATATACACACTAGGATCTGGTGGTCCCTCGTCAGCCAACTTTTTAAAAAATTTTTCACGGAGTTCCGTAATTAATTCTGTTCGTACTTCCATCTTTGGTTAACCTGCTGATGACTACGACACTAACACTTTAACCGGCAGTGAACTACTAATACGATAACCAGACACGATAATTGTTTATCCGGATCCGGACATCAGATCTGCGCGCAGAGACACGCGCATACTGTTCGGAATCTTTGGACTTTACACTGAATTAATTGAAATCATACATTCTTTCTTCTATAATTATGTGTGGAACACACTTTTTCTTAAACATATACTGACGTAAGAGAACTTGTTGTAAAGTTCTAATTTTTTTACGGAAGTGCCACAAAGTCTGGTTTGTAAAATATGATCTATGAATAATTTCCTTGCAGACTATTACGTATTGGTTTGCTGTCAGTACGTATATTTATTTAAGCTTGATTTCCATATGCCCATGTCTAATATGTACTACAGAGAAATACACGAGTCATTCGTTAATGAAAATAAATAAAATTCAGTGGTACATTAAAATATTAAATGTTACTGTACTATAGGAGAATTTTAAATATTGTAAAATTTATGTTTTATGTATAAGTTTAAAATATGTTTTTTTTTTTTAATTATAATCGTTTTAACATCATTGGCAATTGATTTTTAATTACTATATTATTTGTATATATTTAGGTATATTACTTTTTAAATTTGCTTAGGTCTGTGAAAATGAATAGAAAAAAATTTTGAATATAAAACTATTTTTGTTGCGCTTATAATTTTACAATAGTCTGTTAATATACACAATAATATTTTGGACTAAAGATTCTAATAATTAAATTGTTAAAGTTACAAACAATAGTTAAAGATAGTAACTTCATAAAATACAGACACTTTTGAAGAGAAAAAGTAATGAGCTCTATTAATTAATTAAATAGTAGAACTTCTTATGTATAAAATATTTACCCTTAATTTTCAAAATACTAATCGTGCTTTACGAAGGCACTTAATTGTAATGTCAATTCTAAATATTTTGTTTACAACCGAGATAATTCCAAAAAAAGACGGGAAATGATTTGAAAAACTAGGGACATTTTAATCGACGTTTTAATTGTCGTTATAAAATTCTATTGCATTAGCATTTGTTGATTTCATCCTTCATAAATTCGTCATAAAATTAATTGCACTTAAATCCATAGTTTACTTGTGATGGTGAAATCTGTACTTGATATGTCTATTTCGTTCAGATAAAAAACAAGTTATAGATAGCGAGAATAAAAATCTAATGATATCTGATTTATATAAAACGATAGGAAGGGTGTACTTATGCATAGACGAAGTAATGTTTTCCGATACACGTGCACACAATGGCACACTGTATGCGATGTATAATATATTTATGTGGGCATTAGAATATGCAGCTAGTTTATATCGTATGACAATATGTATATGTATATACAATATTTGACATGTCAAATAATTCACAAATAGTTCTGTTTTCTCTCTTTTACACATATATCTTTCTTGTCAACAAATAACAAAGGCGTGAAATATGAAACTTTTAATTTACATGAAACAAAATTCTCGAAATACACGCGGTTGACTATTATGCAGTTTTTCTTTTTTAACAAGATTCTTTAGTCAACCCATGTTAACATAGAATTGTACAAAACGATTGGTATTTTTCTCATACCGGTATATTACTTCCATCGTGGTAGCAATCATGATACTGCCTTGATAGAACACGTTTCAGTATTATTACAATAGAGGTGGATACTTTTGTGTGTGTGTATATATAACTCAGTTTATACTAAGACTACTATCATTAAAAATCATATATATGCATGTATATATCCACACACATATTGTAATATGTTTTCATATATATATATATATAAATACATGTGGGGCCATCCCATTTTTTAATCTATTGTAGTCCACTCTTATATTAATAAAGGCATACTAAAAATTGAACAAGCATACTAAGGCATGTGTTTCTTACAATGATTTATATTAAGATTCTTGAAACTGCATAAAAATTCTATTAAAAAATTAATTCGCATATACAATTCAATGATTTGTATATACAATTATGCTATAATTGGGACAGAACTATTGATATTATGTTATATACTGTGCCTGTATCTTAACATATTTTATTAACGATATTTATTGCAAATATTAATAAAAATCTTCTGCTGAAAAAATCACATTCTCTCAAAAATTATGTCGATAATAGTGTATTATATATAAAAGCGTTCCTCCCAGTGCCTTTACCATATTAGTTGCAGACTAGTTGAATGGATTAAAATAGGGCAGCCGTTGTGAGTATATGTATATCCATTTCAGATTTAGAAAACTCTCATCTGACAGAAATTGACCATTTGAGAGGTTTGATAATATAACACAAAAGATTTTGATAAAGATCTTTGAGAATATAACACATAATACGGTTGTATAAAATATTCTGAACACTGTAACATTCAGATGCTGTTCAAGAATATACCGCAGATAAATATTCAGTTATTAAACTGTCCATTTATAAATATCCATTTTATATGGTTGTATTATTCTGCTTTATATTATTTTTTTCTGTTTAATTATTTCAAGTCTGTCCCATTAGACACCACTGTATGTTATCTATAGCTCTTGATAATTTGAAATTTTGATCGATAATTGGCTACTTATTCAATTTAATCATCCGCATTATTTATAGGTATCCAAAATATTTACAACTTTACTTGCAGATGTTTCGATTTTTTGTAGTTCCTAAAATTCAATCTCTCTTTACAGTAGAAGAGGAGTTTCGTTTAAAACTACTAGTTCCGTGCGAAGTTATTACCCATTCTCTGAATTAGTAAAACTTCCATTGACTTCAGTAACTGTTTCGCATGCAAAAATTCAGTTACTTTCAGAATTAACTTCTTTTGCACCTTCACCATCTCCTTCTTCGCGTGTCATGCTTTCTATTGGCGCCTGTGCATCCTCTACATTGGTAATGTTAGCGGATGGCAATTGTCCCGATTGGACTGATGGAGTTACAGATGGTGGACCATTTTGAGCAGCTCCTTGTGGGAATCCTGTTTCTGCTGATACTAAATGCGATGGCATATGTGGTGAAGCGGTTTGAGATTTCCTACTTTTTTCTCCCTTTCTCCATAACGTTATTTCCTAAAAAAATGTAATTGTAAAAAGTATTTCAATAAGAAGTTAGTAAATCAGAGGCTTATTATTCAACTTACTTGTTGTTTGAAATATCTACGATCTTCCTCATCCATGAGAACTAAATTAAGGTAATATCTAACACTGAATTTTTTATTGATGTCACGCATTGTAGGTGTCAAATCATAGCCTGCTAGAAAGACTCTTATTGGAATAGACTCGCCTCGGACTGGTGCTCCATCCATTATTTCATATTTCGCTATAGTTTCATTTTCCGTAAATGTATGTGGACCTGCAAATATATATTCTATTTATAATAGTATTCAAATTATAAGAAAGATTATTATAAATATATTTATGAGAAAAAAGATCTAAAAATTATACTGTACCAGAACCGGTAGTTTCCCGTTTTATTATAGCAATTTCCATGTGTTTAATTTTTATTCTAACCAAAAGAAAATATATTTTCCCAACAATAACATCTTTTAAATGATATCTGAAAAGATATAAATGTAAGTTAATCTTTAAACTCAATATTAGGCATTAAGAGTTACATAATTAAACTTTACATCAAAGCAACTTACTTGCTTTTATTATACTCAAATTCAATATGCAAACAGTCTTCAATTCCAACTTCCATTTTAATAGGATTGTTCATATCTGGATAGGAACTAAGAGTGTGGACAACTAATTCAAGTTCTTTAACAATATCACTAAGTCTTCGAACAATTGTAACTTTGAGAAAATATCTTAGTCGTACATTAGATCCTGTGTAACTTTCAAATGGTTTTTCTACATTTGCGAATTCAAAAGTATATACTGTGTTATGAGTTAGTTCTCCTGGCCTAGCTAATTCCTTAACTAGACTTGTAAACTCATGATGATTTCCTCTATCATAATATAATTCAATTTGTCCAATAAATTCTACTTTTACACCTTGATGCTCCAATTTACCAGCTTTCCTGAGACTAATATTAATCTGCAAATAATAGTATATTAATTAATATAACCTTATTTGCTTCTCAAGAGGGATTTGAACATTATGACATTATCTACTAAAAGTCATGTTTCACAAAAAGGAGATTATTTTTAAATATATTCTATTACAGTTCTATGGTTTGAATTTATCAAATTAAATAAGATAATTATATTAACTTAAAGATATTAAAACATATCTGTCTTTCTCTTATATATATACCCATATACATGAAATACTGCAATTTTTTGGAGTATATGCATATATAACAATATTAGTGTGCGAAAATAAATAAATTATTAAATATTAATATAAATAATTAATATAGAATAGCACAATGTTGAGTATTTCTTATTTTATCCTTTACGGCTATTGGTTTAGAGTTTACGAATAAACACCGTAGGTTATGGATTACATTCTGTATAAATATTTCATTTAGTTTATTTATATTTATTCGTTTAGAAGAAGATTTTTACCTTTCCAGAAACGGTTTCACCGTCATAGTATAACAAGTGGCGCTCTTTTTTACCATCTTCAGATTTAATGTCTGCAGTCTTCCTGGTTTCTGCACCATCCAAAGTAATCTCTATATCAGCCGACTGACCAAACCCAAAGAAACTCTACAAAAAAAGATAAAGTAGATACATCGGGAATATCTTATAATTTCGTAACGAATGATTTAACCGTTCTAAGACGAAGAATCTACTAATCAAAAAGTAACATACCATTTTTAGTAAAAAAGTTTGAGCTTGTATAAATTATCGCACGTTCTATCGTAATCGTGTTCGCGTTAACAAGACCAACGTGTGAAATCAATGAAAAATCCTCGAAGGCAACATTTTTTCACGTAGAAACGAGAAAAGTTGTATTATTTTTTGCTCGCTTCCTCCCAAAAGTCACAAGTAGCCAATATGGCTGCGCACTGTAGCCCCCACCCTTACCATGTACTGTCAAACTTGCAGTCGCGTGTAAGAATGCGGTAGACAACGTTTGAACCGGTAATATCTAGTATTATTTACATTCATTTTTTATTTCTTTTTAAAATTCGTTGTTGTCAATTGGATAAGACAATGAGTTTAGGTTTCGATTATTTCCCTTAAAAACATCTGTTTGTTCGAATGTCAGGTGCGTGGTGCGTTCGTAATGCTGTTCAATGGCGAATAATCGGTGACGTTTAGAAATCAAGTTATCATAATCTACACGTGATAACATGTTCAAGTTCCGTTTTCAGTTCATTTACTTTGCACTGCGTTTAAATCGGTGTAAACATACGACAGTTGGATACTTGAGAGAACTTTTATATTAATAACATAATTATTTAGT
The DNA here is from genome assembly GCF_014825855.1 of Bombus pyrosoma. Taxonomy (NCBI): domain Eukaryota; kingdom Metazoa; phylum Arthropoda; class Insecta; order Hymenoptera; family Apidae; genus Bombus; species Bombus pyrosoma. Next base: position 12,792,746 of record NC_057776.1, read on the forward strand.
AACGAATCTACTTATTTAAACTAATTAAGTAAAAGCTGAGGACGAAAAAATCAATTTTGTTACTTGATATTCATCGTAAACACGTTAAATGTATCATAATGAAAAAAAATTGAAATACAAATTGATGCAAATCATCCGATTCTGGTGAATCTGTGAAGAGAAATCTGTGAATACTAGTTATGAGGTTAGATTCTATGTTATTTCCATGTTATTTCATAGTATAAATTTGTTTTAGTGGATTTGACTTCTCACAAATCACAAACAAAATATAATACGCCATATAAAATTTTACTAATATTTGGGTTAATTTTTATTTCAAGCAAAGAACCATGGTTGAAATCTGTTCGTGTGATTAACAGTGAAAAATTTAGTAAATACCAATAAATCATGGATTATGACTATATGTCTTTTCATAGAGAAAAGGATGTTCACAATAAATGTTATGGTGGAAGATTGTGGTGTATAAAAGTATGTACACACAAATATTTTATGGTATTAAATAATATGTAATTAAATAATTGAAATATTCTTTATGGATACTAAGTATTCTTTAATTGATTTTATGTTGTAGGATATATGTGGGATTATATGTGCAATTTTAACTTGGTTGTTAATAATTTATGCAGAGTTTGTAGTAATGGCAGTTATTCTTATTCCCACAATAAATACTTTATATTCTAGTTTAAACACTGCAATATTTCAGTCATTAACTTTTTTGGCTTTTGCATCTCATTTAAGGACAATGTTCACAGATCCAGTAAGACATGAAAACATGGAGCTAACATATTTCAAAACATACCAGTAATATGGCTTAAACATATTTATAGGGAGCTGTTCTGAAAGGAAATGCTACCAAGGAAATGATTGAACAAATGGGACTTAGGGATGGAGAAGTCATATTTAAGTGTTCTAAATGTTGTTCTATTAAGCCTGATAGAGCACATCATTGTTCTGTGTGCCAAAGGTAAATTTATAACATTTGTAATATCTTAGTTATGAATACATAGAAAAATGACAGATATTTTAAATATTTTATTTATAGATGTATTAGAAAAATGGACCATCATTGTCCATGGGTTAATAATTGTGTTGGGGAAAATAATCAAAAATATTTTGTACTTTTTACTGTAAGTCTTGTTATACAAATATGTAAAGCGATGACACGAAGCATCATCTGTATTATGTAATTTATTTTAGTTTTATATAGCAGCAATGTCATTGCATTCTTTATTGTTATGTATACAACAATTTACTACATGCATAAGACAAGAGTGGAAAGAATGTTCTACATTTAATCCACCTGCAACAGTGGTACTATTACTTTGCTTGGCATTCGAAGCTCTCTTATTTGCTATTTTCACAGCTGTAATGTTAGGGACACAATTACAAGCAATTTGGAATGATGAAACTGTATGTACACAATAATTAAATAAAAAATTAATTGTAATTTCAAATTGATTACTTATTTATATCATTTTTATAGGGTATTGAGCAACTTAAAAAGGAAGAAGCCAGGTGGGTTCGTAATAGTAGATGGAAATCCATTCAAGCTGTCTTTGGAAGATTTTCGATTGCTTGGTTCTCACCCTTTACTTCTCCTCCAAAAGGAAAGACAAAGCAAGATTCTTATTTATATCCCGTATAACATGCATCCCAGGGATATTTAATATTTGTAAATGTAAAATAATTGTGATGCATCATGAATTCATGTACCAGCAAAGAGAATGTTTATAATCTTGTACTGTTATTTAACATTCTTATTTCTTTGCGACGATTTGTGAGGGATACTTAAACAAAACGAACATCCAACATATATATTATAATTAAAATTTGTGAACTTGTAAGCATATGATAAGGTATGCTTCTTGTAAAGCTTCTTGTATTAAAACATTTTATTATTGATCGTAATAGCGACAGCGCCAAGTTACTTTTTATCCATCAATATCTATGCATAATACTGGGACTTGTTTATCGTACTAACATAATTTATATTGTGAAAGTTAATATATATAAAACTATGTGCGATTATGTATTATATGTGACAAGTAATATGCGGAACATGACATTAAGTTTATCATATGAGTTTTAAGTGATTCGAAGAGTTAATGGATCGGCGTTTTGCACTGTTTTAGAGAATATATATTGCACATTGTGATAGTAACGTACTATTTATATTTATGAATAATTTATATGGTATGATATGTAACAAAAAAGAAAAGGTTCTATAAGATAAATCTTATTTCTTTCGATTATAAGCATATTATATTTTATTACATTTTCTTATTCTTCGATACTGTATTTCTACGACGATACCTGATTTTTTTGTACAGTTTGTACAAATACAATTTCTTACGTCTACCAATACTGTTCTTGTTTGTCTTTACATAAATTATGCAGTTTCTTGTTCATTATCTATTATTTTTTCTCAGCACAAACGTTTTTTATTTACGAAACCTATGTCCAACGCCAGTGGCGAAATCCAGGATTGCACGTTTTCCAATTCTGTCGGCTTCCGTTTCTGCAGGCCTCGAGGTTGCTCTTGGTCTTCAGGGTGGGGACGCTTGGCAGTGGCAAGGTCGTTAAATGTGTGCAGGTAGAGGAAACGTCTCTCTAAACTGTTGTGTGCAGAGCGGCTTTCACTTTTGCTACGACCACGTTCGGTAAGTTTCAACTATGAAAACTCGTAGTTTAGCAATCTTTTTATGATAGAGAACTTCTTACAGTAGACTTAATATCTCAACTTAAATTCAATATAGAATTTACATTGCTGTTTCATCCTTTTCTTTCCTCGCGAGCGGCTTCAATCGTTACTGATTCACAGAAAAGTGAAAGTAGATTTTGCAATTACTTACTCTCAGTTTAGTTGATTTAATGACGCGTTAAAGTTAATTAAGCTCTAAATTAATTATGAATATTTTTATCCCTTTGATAACTTCCTGTATCGCGATTTTGTAAATGTCGAAATAGAAGAGTTCAATAAGTAAGTTAAGTATATCTTTGCTTCTAGTTATTAAGGATGTACTATAAACTCTTTTTAATCGTGTGTATAATAAAAGAAAACGGACAAACGTAATGAGAAAGAACACAAACCTGTTGCGTGTTCGTGAAATAAACGACGAATGGGCGCGCAGATCACAATTGGTTAGTTATTTTATCGATTACGTACACTGATCGAAGGAAAGATAAGTAGAAATCACGTACCATTGCGAACAATCAGAAAATAATAGCGTTTAGATATAAAGTATACGGTTAACTATGTTAATTCGATTAAATCGTTAAGAAGTCGTGTAATCTTGTCATCGATGTAGTATCTATGTTATCCACCTGGAACAAATTAATTGTATACTTTGATCTGTGTAAATCTTTGGATTGATCAAGAATTGAACAGAATATATTGTCTCGAGGGAATGTCTCCCGTTGATTCAAGTACCAAATAAATAAATAAATAAATTCGTGAAATCTTTGCAATTACAAAGTTTTCTAGGATATTAAAATATGACTCAGTTGTTTGTTTCTTATCGCGGCTGTGTCATTAAAAATTATTTCAAATAACTTAAATTATATGATTTAGAGCTTTCGTATCTTTTATAGTGGCGTAATTGCAATTTTATTCATTTGCTAGTTTTCACTTTATACCTAGAACATTCTTCGTCATTTCAGCGATTCGGTCGACGTAGAATACAGATCGAAGTATGGCGGCAAACCTTCTTACCTTGTTTACGGTACGTACCTTTACTTCCACTGTATCAAGACATTTTAACAATTTATCTTATTATTTTTATATCTTATTATTTTCTTATTATATAAATCAATTATTTTGAAGAGAAAAAATTATATGAATGAGTGTTTGCTAAGTTATCGAACTTTATGTAATAGTTATTTATATATACTACAAAGTCTCGTCTATTTATGATTCCAGTGTTTTTCTCTTCTAATTTCTTTGGCGTTAAATGGGATGGCTTACGATCCGAACGACAAATCGCTGAAGGATATTCTGTTACCGGAAGGACAATTCGAGGCATTCTATTTGAAAGGGTCGCAGGAGGAAGAACAGAACGCCGTAAGGCCTCCACATTTGCATGGCTCGTTTCATCAGTACAAGAATCCCGCCCTAGTCAGCGCACCGAACAGCGCTGCGTACGGTTTTCGTTTCGATGGAAAGCGCCGTTTCAATTACAATTAAATGAATCTATCGAGATTTGTAATTGAATATAATGCCGCAGAAAATCTTCGCTGCGTTCATAGCGTTTCGTGATATGACTCTATTATCTCTCTATTATCATCTAGTTGTATTATGCATTAGAGAGATGCTATTTATTCAACTGCAGCGACCAAGTTTCTCGATTAGATCCCTCCTTCCTTTTTTCCTTTCTTCTTCAGATATATATTACTTCATTATCGAAACCGTGAAAAAAGCGTAAGTTGTTTCGGAGTATGGCTATCGAAACTTTTACGATTAATTGGGAAAAGTTTAACGATAAACTATCTGCGTGCGTAAGAAACATCATCAGACACGAAGTCAAATTCTTGGAATTATAGCTATACTTTCGATAATTGAAAATAAATTACTTTTAAATTATATCATGTAAAGAAACGACACTATGTATCAAATTCCGTGATCTACGGCAATTTACTGAAATGTAGAACGCACGATTCAATTGGTAATAAAAAAAACAAACCCTCTGTACAACGCATTAAATTCAATTATGTACTTTGCAATTTTCCAGTTTTCCCTGTCATCGAGACGTTCTGCGGGACATTTTCCGGAGGACCTTTTTTTTTGTTTCATTAAAAACAAGAAATTCTCGAACGCGATCCACATTCATTTTCAACAATTCCTTATTATACCAGTTTTTACTATCTGTCGACTAATCATCTACACGTCGGCGTACCTCTAATAAACCTTCTAACAAATAATTAACTATTTGTTTTTATCCTTCTCTGTTCGATTCACCATTCGTTATGGTTATGGTATTGCGATACGGGTATTTGTTTACTATTTTCTTAGGACAGGTATGCTGCCGCTTTCATTTCTATCAATCGTCGTTTGAAACAGGTATCTCGGGATACGTGAGCGAGTACTTGAAAGTTTGACTTTTTATCATCACCATTTCTAAATAACGGACGATTGATACATTACTTAAATAGAAATACGCGTTTGCGTTCGTTCGTCCAACTGAAAATATTTTACGCAGGGAAATTCACTTTCATTGAAATACTTCGTTTAGTGATGGAATCTGAGAGAATGCAATGAAATTATTTACAATTTATGAGCACACCGTCGCTTTATATATATAAACGAAAAAGAAAACTAATCCATTATCATCGTTAACTATAGTGCGTCTACTCACAGTTCTTTCGCGGAAGATAATTAGCGCAGACTGTTTTTCTAGATTTTTTGTAAAAAAGATCTTTTATACAAGAAACTTTGTCGAATAGATAAGTATGGTCTTTCGACCCAATAATTTCTTTAACTGCGTTCAACTGGTTCCTTTTTTAGTGCGTATTTCACAGAATAGTAACTTCCAATAAGATTCCTACCGCTTTTGTTATCAAATTTTTATCATATCGGAAAGTTCCAACACAACTTCGAAATTAGAAAAAAATTTCTAATCTCAACATTTCGTATTATCTTACCTTTTGTGAAACAGGGATTGCTTGGACGATTTATTTTCCCGGTGTAATTATAAAATAGTACGTTCGATATTTTTCTCACAGATTACAAGGCGAGTTCAAAACATTTTTTTATCCCTAGCATTCCTCACGACTTTGTTCTTTATGAGACGGAGATCGTTCTTTCAATTTGTATTTTTCTTTTTTTCATAAGCAAATCCTCATCTCGCCACTTTATCTTTCACGAAACAGAGATCTTTTCCTATTTAATAAGATACACAAATTTAAAAGTAACCAAATCTAAATTTCGTAAACGCTTCGTGGTTCGAAAAATTTATTAATTATCATCGCGCGTGTCTTATGGTTGCAAAGTGGTAGCGTGTGATGCGCACCAATTCCTGGTGAGTCGGCACGAAACAGGTAGGATTTGTTGTACACTTGTATTTTTTTCTCGTTGTTTTTCTTTCATTCAAGAGAAAACCACTGGCTTTAATACCACGTACATACGCAAAACAATGTTGTCAGATCCAGTTTAGCGCTGCCGTACAAGCGGGTCCGGGGAAGCTTTAAAAGACGTTGCCGATGGACAGACGTCCCCATACTAGGATCGGTGAAGTGATCTAGTGGGTCGTGGTATACCATCAGCGACATGAAGATCGCACGTGTGATTACGGTGAGTGGATCGATGCGTACAATATGAAGATGACGGTGCTGCGATTATTTCGATTTTTTAAAAAGGAATCAATAAAAATACAATCAATGAAAAATTAGTGGAAGATAATAGAAAGTGAAAGAACGTTTTTTAACTTGGGCAAAAATGATCTGTAATATCATTGAGATTTACTTTGAATTCGTCTAACGATATTCGTGATGTGGTTGTGATATGATAGAGTGTACTACTTAAATATCCAAACTCGTTTTATCAATATCGTCTTGTGAATATAGTGTTTTATTTGCTTTTTTGTTAAAAAAAAAGAAAAAGAAAAGAAATTATTAATGACGAGAAGTGTAAAGTTGACGGGTTTTTTATTTTATTTCCATGATTGCAGGTCTGCGTCGTATTGATATCGATGTTCCTAGATGCAGAAGCCGTGCGTTCCAAAAGGTACGTTTTCTCTACGAATTGTATCATATATAATTGACCAAAGAAAAACCAAAGAAATACAAACATACGAAGAAAAACAAGAAAGTAAAAGATAGGTATCAAAAGAAATTAAAAAAAATAATAACGTAGAAAATTTTATTTGAAATTTAGGCGACCGCAACCAAAGGATCATTTGCCGCAGTCCAAGTACCAAAATGGTACCAACACCAACGAAATAACGTTAACTACCTCTGGACCAGAAGCTTCAAGGCCAGAAACGACCCGCAACCAACAAACGTTACATACAAATATTCCCCTAGGTGCAAAGAAGAAGACCCTGACAGTTCGCACAGATCGTTCGAAGCCATCGCGATCGCGTGGTGTAAATCGATACAAAGCAAATCGACGTAGAAGGCAGCTTCAACATTCTGGCGCAAAATCCGGCGTTCATACGGGACGATCGTACGACGTCAAGGAGAACTATATCGAAAACCAGCAAATAGAAACTGTGCAAGGACCTGCGGAAGCTTTCGACGAAGGAGCAGTTCGCATCGAGCCCGTATACAGGGTGACGAAGAATAGAAACATATTAGATTCGATCGTGGATGTAGTTAAAAAAATTGTCGATCCTCCAAAACCATTGGGTCCCCTCGTTGGACCGTTCAATTTCCCAGGAATAGGCGATAAGGTGTACATACGACTTCTGGAGCCATTAAATTCCAATCATCTGATGATACGATTGATAACCCATTTACCGGTTACAGAAATCGAGTCGACGTTCGATAAAAATATTCTTCCACCCACTGAAATAATAGAACATCCTGAGGTCTCGATAATCAGTCACGAATCACTTCCCCTGTCTAAGGAAGGATTGATCGGCTCGTATGAGCATCATGGTGACGTTCATTCGGTCTCTTCGGATAGTCTGTTGTCTTCTAGCGACAACGTTGTTCAAGTTTCAAAACCATCGAACGCTCACGTTCAAAATATTGGACACGCTACAGGGAATCGCAACTTCAGGACGTATAAACTGAACTTCAAACATGGGAACGTACACGGTGTGCAGAAACTCGGACATCATAAAAGACACTCATCTTTGGTTTCACCGTCGAGGAACAATCATGTAAATTCTGTTTCCTCCTTCAAGCTACCTGATCAAGCAAATAAGACGCAAGGTAGTCAGCGAGCAACTGGTTTCCAAGGTTCCGTCGATCACGTGTACCCATTCTATCCATCGCTAAACGAATCTAATAACGAACATTCGAAATTGCTGACCATCGATTTCCAACAGTTGCAGACTCCGATAAACGTATCAGTCTCGGAGTACGCAACTTATAGTAATCCGACCGCTTCGTACGACAGGTTTCCAAATGTCGAAACCTTCACGAGTCCGCGAATTCCAACTTCGATCAATCAAGAACGTCAATCGAAGAATAATTCTAAAGGGTCTACCGAAGATGGTCCGAAATATAGTATCGAGTTTGTAAGCAAGAACATGAGGTATCTTAATCTGGACGGCAGCGTGGAACCCGCCATTAAGAATAGCAACGACGAAGGTTTCAAGCCAATGGAGCTGAGCCCTGTTCGCTCGAAAGTACCCAGATCCGTGGATCCTCAATGGAAGGTTAACAAGGGAATAAACGTACGGCCGAGCGAAGCAATTGAATCATCGACGAGTAAAGCAAATCGCGGAGGATTGCAAAAAAGAAGCGTTGGTAACGGTGATGCGTTTTTAGAGACGATTCGCAACTTAAACGACGATAGGATGAATTATTTAAGATACACGGCCACGGCTAAGACCGCGAAGAGGTCGACGAAGCCGAGGTGTTGCTCGCAAGAATAAAGAGATATAAGAATTAATAAAATAAGAATGCGAAGTCTGGTTCCAGTGAACAACATGAAAACGGGTAGAAGATAAATAATTCAGCGAGCAGCGTGAAATCCGCGTCGAGAAACGGATCGACGGACAATTTGAAGTCGTTGCAGTTGCCCAGAATTGAACCGTTCTGGAGAAATTCGACGAAGATGTGGAAAATCCGAGTTTAAGCATGTCGTGATTGTTTCTAATTGATCTTTATCGCTTTTTTTTTTCAATTTGTCTATTTTATACTATGTTCTCTCAACTGTGATCGCGTTGTCGAGGAAGGAAGAAAAAGCAGATATTTTATTATTTTCAATTTACATATGTACATTTGTTATGCTTCCTTTGGTCAAGTATACTAGGCTGATTTATGATACTCGAGTGTAATTCGAACGAATATATTTTTGTTTGATTAAAATGTTATCGAATAACTAATTTTTGATATTGTTTTGTATTTATTGAAACTCGTTAGTCTTAAGAAACTGCTGCACTGTTTCAGATAATTAGCAAATCGTCTTTTTTTCATAAATATACAGCACAGGATAGATATTAAGGTTGAATTATAAGATTTTTGTAGCTTGCTCCGATTTATTTGGAACGTGAAATTCCTGAAATATTGAACGCGATAAATTAACGTGCTCTGATTATTTTAAACAGTACATCCGTTTAGCGAGTAGAACTTATAAAGAGGAAAACGTAGGAAAATTTAAACCATCCTTAAACCAAAAGAAATGATCATTCTAAGAAATTTTCGAGGCTATAAAATCGTACGAAAATTGTAATAATTCACACGTGTTTCACGCGTTACCCTTTATCCCGTAGTTCTTATCTTAATTTCGATCGTTGCAATGATTATTTCACGAACAATTACACGCTACGTAAAAGTAAATATTCGGTTTTGTTTCTTTCACTTTCCATGTTACGAACAATTTTCACTTTTAATTGGCGAGTTGTACATGTAAATTAATTGAACACGTTGAGAAGCTTTTCTAACAGTCTTAATAGCGTATTCTTTCACGGTATAGCCACGGTTGCATTCAATTCAAATAATTTATGCGTGACCTGTTCGAAAGCGAGACTGTTTTTGCCTAATTCATGGTCATGCTGGAACGATGAATCATCGTAGATTACTTAAAATCACTTTCTTCGTACATTGATCCTCGAATATTTCATACAAATATTTCTTCGATATATCGTAATAATCTTTGCTCGCAAGAAGCTAGAAAAGACGAAAGTAATGCATTAATTATCTAAGACACTTAATCGTTAGATCGGCACGCGATACACACCGTGATAGGCGCTACGTCTATGTCGTGACTCGTTACGTTCGAAAGCAAAGTCCAAAACGAGATAAGATTAATGTGCTTACGCAAAAATATCGCGAAAAACACTCGATTAAGTACGTTAATCGTTTAACTCGTATACATAATTAATGCGATGACGCGCCGTTCTCGCGCGTTTCTCCATTCACGTCAAGCGTGTAATGTCTACATTTTCCTTCCTTTCTGTACATTTTCAATTTACCGTGTCCATTTATCTACGTCGTTCGTCTATTTTCAAATATTTTGGAAGCAATTAAATTCCTCTCAATTAATGGAGAAATTTCGAAGCGTTAGAATCACGAAATGACGGTTCGTTTGAGAACGTAATAAAAATGTTATAAAAATATAACAGTTATTCAGACTCGAGATAATTACAATTAATAACATTATATGTATGTTCTTACGTGTTTGCTTTCCATTCTTTTTAACGATCTCTGCTCGTTAACTGGACGTGTGTGCAGTACGAATCGAACGAGTTGATTCTCGGTTGGGTGCGGCCGGAGGAAGTGCAGTAGATTCCGCTGTTTCCTAGATGCGGTCAGTTCTTCCATCACTTCTGAGCGGTTAGAAACTCTCTGATCACCCGCAGAAGTTTTTTTGCTTGGAGACGAGTAGTTATTTGGTTTCTTGGAAGCAATTATTGCCGCGTTTCGTGACGTGTGATTCTTCGGTGATTCGATATTTGAATAGAGACGTTAATAAGATTCAAATGGTAATATAGTTGTCGCCTATTAGTTTCTAGGAAAGAACGACTTTATTGCACTGTAATATTTTGTAGTAAAAAAAGAAAATTATTACAATTGCTTTTATCTGTAATTTTCTAATTAAATTACACTTCGTTGAAGATAATAATAGAGTCATACTGTACTTTGTCATACGGGTAAGTTTCTCCTAATTCACATCTTCTCGTCCTCTAACACACAATTAAAAAATCTCTTTTAAATTCAGTCAAATTCTAATTTAATCGTTTCAATCACAAAGCGTGTGCAACAAGTTTGCCGACAAAACAACAGGAATAAAGTCTGTAATTAAAATTAATTTTAGTAAGAAATTGCAGCGATCATAGCTCGTTCAACGTAATTACAAGAATTTCAAATACCGTGATGCGTATCGCGTGCCAAACGCAGACTTGTTGATTCCTTGGAATAGCAACCAGTTACATGGCTGGCTCGCATGATAAAAAGTGTAAACAACGATGTCTTATTTAGTGAAAAGCAAAGAAATGAGAAGATACACGTTAAAACACGATGGTTGGGATCCCTGCACGTTGGGCGGAGTTTCTCGGTACATTTTATGCTTCGACTGATTCGCCTCGCTAATTTCAGCTGCATGTATATAAACGTTAGATTTGGTACGATCACGAGCAGAAAGTGTTTGCTTCTCAAAGCGTCTTCGAAACGAGCGGTGTAAAGTGACGAGTTTTCTCAGAATGAGAGCAAAGCTTTTGGTACGAAAAGATATCATTTTGTTTTCGTAGTTTCTTTTTTTAAAGGAACTGAGCTAGAAGTTACACCGAGTAACTCTATCAAGTTCAATCATTTAGTTTCAGAGAAGATAAGCACTGATCGTTTGTAAACTTTGGGAAATTTGTAAAAAATGAAATTAATTAATTTCATCGCTGAATGGTTTCGGTTAAGTTTCGATTCGTGAAGGGTTTCATTTGTAAAATTTGTATTCTTTTGTTTTAGTATGCCGTTGCTTTACTGGCTCTGTTGGTGGTGTTGCAACAACCAGCTGAGTCGTGAGTATTTGAATTAACATTATTTTATTAAGTGTAGTTATATCGACAGAATGCATAGTAATTCTTTTATGTTTTCGTGTAATAGGAAAAAGGTGATCATCCATATCCCCTATCGAATAAAGAACATAAAGCACACGCATACGATCTACAAAGTCGTGCCTCAATATCACGAAGATACGAAGGAGGATATAGAAGAAGACGATAAATATTATTAGAAATAAGTGGATAATATAATATATAATATAATACAAATAGATATAAATTACGACCCAACGAGTAGTTAATAGAGCCTACAAGTCATGTTCAAACAGTATTCTATGTGTAACGAGTTTATTTAAATAACAAATGATTACGTCTTTAACGAAGTTAAGCTGGGAACAAATTTTGTAAATTCCCACGTTAAAAGCTCGCAAATTTCTTTGTACACAATAAGAGAAAATATACAAAGAATTAGAAACTAAAAATTCGAAGAAGATATGGTCACTTTTTATGTCAACAAAGGAAAAATGTTGAAGAATTCATAATAGGATAAAGAATTTATGAAGAATCAATAAAGAAGTTTATTTCCAAAAACATATTTCTTCGCTATTTCTTTCATTAATGTATATCTTTCATAAATAATAAGGAAAAAGATAAAGAAACGACCGCGGTGCAATCACAGGCATCAGTGACCGCGTTTCTTAAGCAACAACGGATTACCGGCGCGGCAATGAACTTCCACGGTCACGTTTTTCCAGGGCGTGTCATTCGAAGCGGATTGGCAGACGGAGCATATCTCAACTAGACGGCGAAAGTGCTCGATGGTCTGTGAAATTTCGATGACAATTTTGCGGTTCCACTGTACTCGTTACGATAGAGGGTGGGATATAAAAGAGGAGCATTCTCTACGACGTCAAACGATGTTGAAACGTTGATCCTGACGTTCGACGCTTATCCTCTTTGATAGAAAGCATGGTAATGAAAGAATTAGTGATTACAGTGGTGTCGTATATAGAATCCTGTGCAAATATTTGGTGTTAGAATTTTGAAAATTTTTGATAAAACTACCGCCGAATTTTATAGTTCTGTAATTGCTTCTTTCGAATAACGTGTCACCGTGAAATACTGTCATTCATTTGGTTCTATATTATATTTTTCAAATATATATTCTATATTCTATATTCCGAATATCCTATCTGTCTTAAATATTGTTCATTCTACAAAAGAAGATTTATATAATTCACATAACAGCACTGCAATTTTTGCGTCTTAATAACATTATTAGCCGTTTCTTCTTTCTCCAACAGATCTTCAAGTACCTATGCCTTCTTCTACTAAACCTAATCGCGATCTACGGAGTATCCTCCAAGCAGTAAGTAACTATGAAAACTGCAGCAAAAGATTTATTAAGATCGTTGAATGTTCGAGATCGAACAATCGCACCGTCAGCGTACCCCGCTTTCTCTGACGAAAACGAGCGTCTGTTCACGAGGCTTGCACTCTCGTTTTCACAGCAGTCGTGCTCATTCCCTTTCGCTTATTTGCAGTGTACACCTGAAGATTCTCGTGCCAGATCTGATCAACCACCACACGCACACGAGGACCGTTCTCTTGCATGTTCACGTGCCAACGCCGAAGAAGCCGAAAACTCACAAGAATCACAGGATTCACCACGCGAGTTGGAGTTCGTGGAAGTACGGGCGTCATCGCGATTTGAAGGACGAGCACGAGGAGGAACTTGACCACGAGAACCATCACAAGGATCACGAAGAGAAATTGAACGAGAAATGGCCGAAGAATCACAAACGAGACAGACAAAAGTATTTTCCTGTGTACGACCATCACAAAGACTCTTATCATCCGCCGTCTTACGTGGAAGATAATGACTTGAAGGATCATGGTGAGGATACTTACGCGGTTCACGAGGACGTGAATGATATACCCCCAAATACCGAGTCTCTCAGTTATAATTACGAAGAGGGATACAAAAAGGGTTTAGAAACGATAACTGGACACGTTCGATCTGGTCAGACGCACAAGTTTCACGATGATCAACACGAAGAACAGGGTGATATCGAGACCGATGGGTTTAAAGAGGAGTTCGAAACCAAAACGGGCGCTGGTAGATATTTGGTGGATGATGTAGAATACGAGAATACTAGGGATAAACGCGATCATCGTCGAAGATCTAGGAAAAGGATCCATAAAACACCAACGAATTCCAGTCGAGGAACGAGAAACGATAGTAAAACGTAGAACGTTGGAACGGTATTCTGTTAAATGTACAGACGCATGTATGTGTAATGTGATTTTGTAGATACGTGGTTTCTGGATGTTTGTTCTAATTTCTGTTTGTAAGTTTTGGTCGTTGTATAGTTGTAATAAATAATAAGTAACACAGGAAATAAAAGGGTGGCGATGTTTCAGGTACACACGCAATTTAATTAACTTTCTTGCGACGTAACTATACATAGATCATTCGTGTCGCGGTAGACAATAGACAAAACAATATTACAAACAAATAAACGAGTAACAAATATTTACATTAACAGTACGAACGATGTGACAACAGATTGATGAGAGACTAGGACGAGAGGTAAGAGGCAGGGCGATAAAGTGTCGATCAGCATTCCCCGAAGAACACCAGTCAAGAAACAAAAATAACAATAATAAAAGACATAAAATCTCTCGGAAGAAATATCTATCTCTTCAGGACTATCTCCCTTAAACGTGAAGAGGTGAAAGTGTCGTGCGATGGGGGGATGCTTGATGGTTTTTTGAAGCGCGGTGACTCGACTTCTTCGATATTCTATACTTTCTAATAGAAGCTTCTCGAAAACAGAAGCTTCCTTTCAAATCGAACATATCCCACATTTTAGAAAATTATAAACACGTCACCAGTACCCGGTAACTGACTAAAGCTCAAAAAGACTTAACAAATTGATTTTCTTCTTCTCTCAAATGAGATAAAATAAAAGAAAAGATACTCGTTTGGTACCGTAACCAAGTACCAGATAAAATAAAATTCGAGTCGAAAGCGCGTTTCGAACAACCAATCGAACTTTTGCAAAGAAAACTACCGTATTCCTCCCAAAATTAGCGCGAGCCACTGGTTAATGGCCACCCCAGTCTTCGTGACCTCCACCACTGAGACCACCTCCTCCGTATCCACCTCCGAGACCTCCTCCATGGCCGCCACCGAATCCACCGCCACCGTATCCTCCGCCAATGTCGCCACCGCTATATTCAATGTGGCCACCACCTCCACCGCCGCCACCGCTGCTGTATTCGACATGGCCACCACCGAAGTCGCCACCACCGCCCAAATCGTGGCCGCCTCCGATATCACCACCGTAACCACCACCGCCGCCGTGACCTCCCAAATCTATCGGATGACCCACGGTGTAGCCTAGAACTTCGTACTTGTCACCACCTCCACCGCCATGGTGGATGTGTTTCGTGATGGTGTGCGTGTGATGAATCGTCTTGATCTTGTAGGGCACGTGAATTACCACATGGTCGCTGAAAATGTTTTTAGGATGATTAGATTTGTATCGTTTTGTCTGTTCGTATTCTTTTTAATGACAGATTTTAACGAAAGCGATGATGGTTTTCCATTCTTTGCGCTTAATAATGGCTTCAAAAGAATTATTTGGCAGTATCGTTTAAATGACTAAGATTTATATTCTTTCAGTAGAAATGGTGGATCTTTATAGAAAGCGACGTCGGTTTCCAATTCCTTGATCCTGATGGTTCCAGGAAGATTCTTTAAACTGATGGTTAAAGCGATGTTATTAAAAGTCCATTAAGGAGAATTTCAGAGTCTGCTCGTGTCATGGAATCAAGAAAATGGTTAGTTTCTACGAACTAGTCCGGGTGATTCGGTAAAAATAAACGGTTCCAGTAAGACGAACATCACGGACGCGTTCATTCTTTGTCTTTCTTATTCTTAATTAAAGTCATTTACCAAAGTCAAATGTAAAATATGTCTTAATCAGTTATACCGTAATTTTACAAAAATAAGTAAATATCAAAATATTTGTCCAGAAACTAGCTACTATTCAATTAGTCTCAGTCGCAGACTGCTAATTCGAATGTCGCCTCGATACGGACGATTATGCGTGTAATAGCTCGGAAACATCGACTTCCTGAGTCGTTCAATGGGGAAGAATGAATTCGTTCGACCAGTCTCTTTTACGTTCGATAATTCTCGAGGAAAATTGACCGTCGATGAGCAAAGAACCGTGGAGAAAGTCGATACGCGTGGGTCGAGTCACGGTTCGTTAAACGTATTCCAATTTATAGTGATTTACAGACGCATGTATTTCCGCGTGACTATAGAACGATCTAACACTCGTGTACGCTATTTTCTACAGGGATAAAACAAACTTACTGTCCACCGTGCTGTCCTCCTGCTGAAGCCAAGTGGAGCAACGAGGCAACCACAAAGACGGCCTGCAAAAAAAGGCAATTCAATTAGTACCGGAGTCTTAGAATGCTACTACAAACATGCAAAGAGTTTCGAAATCGAGAGAAATTTCAGTAAATTCAGGTTGTTGCAAACGTCTTTCTGTAGCGTTACTATATGAAATGACGATATTTGCATATAGAAACTCGATTGCGTGAAATTTGTCTAAAGCGATCTGGTAATTTCCAATGTGTCAAGTTGTTGGAACTTCTAATTACCATATGTAACAGTAATTCTTTCAAACTGAACTGCATACTATCGGGAGAATTTTCTCGCTTGTCTATCGATAATATTAAGAAGATATTTTCTCCGATGCAACGTGAGTGTATCAAAATGCAAGATTAACAATCGACAACATCGACCGTGAAAATTGCTATGCTCGTGTGGATAATTCAGAAAAGCTTAGATTAGGATAAATTTAGCAAAAATTCTCTACTACCAGGAATTCTTCTATGGTAGAAAAACTTCTAAAAAAAAAAAAAAAGACAAAGTACTATCCGTTACTATCCAAATCGAAAAAAGGGCACAAGATTCTAACGATACTGAAGATCCACCCTACGGATGAACTTACCGCGAGCTTGATCATCGTGTTGCACCCTCGAGCACCTGTTTCGTTTGTTTAACCGTAAAATAATCAGCTCTGGAGTATAAGCAGAGGAAGAAGTATCAAGTAGACAACGCTCGACGAAGGCTACAGGAGCCAACTACCGGTTCCTTCCTCACGATACAGTTGGCGGTTTCAACCGCGGTTTTGATCTGCTGTTGGTCGTGCACACGCTCGCCGCTTTTATACATGTACGTGATTGGAGTTGGATAAGAATGAAAGGGAATCTTTCGCAGCCGTAAAGCCGGTGCACGTGAAAGGTGCCGGCTAATAGAGAAGCCGTGGCAAAAAGCGGAGGACCAGAGCACCCCCTCCACCTGCTAGCTTACCCTTCACCTCGATCTCATCGTTTTGTTCGTTTCCTCTTTTTCATAGTAGAGTTACACGTTCCGATCCGTTCCGATCTGTTCCAATCTGCGTCTCTCCTCTCTTCTCCTCGCTCTCTTCTTCTCTATCGCCACCGTTATATTCTTGTTCTGTGGTCTTTTTAATGAAAGCTGGACTTGGCCGGGTGAACGGCCAAGATCAAGATCAGCGTCGTAATACGAGGTGGGTGCTCTCGCGGTTCGTTTCACTCGTTTCTGGCGTCTGGGAACGACGATATCGACGCCTAGGACGATGTCTCTGTTTGTCGCTTTTTACACGCAGTTCCTATTAGACACAATCGCGAGCAGTGGTTACGGATGGTCACGATCAGACGGACGCGCGGTTTGGGTTACGCGAGATATGTTTTTTCGACGTTTTCCAAGGTTCTGTAGAAATAGTTTCTCTGACTTCTTTTTGAATTGGATAATTTTTTCTTTTTTCAATATTAGTTTGTGGGATTTTGATGGAGCTTTTGGTAAACTGGAGAAGTTTCCTAGACGAGCTTCGACTGAACTTTGGGGTGCAGTTTGTCGGGTTTCGCTTAGACGGACTGAAAATCACAGCGATGTAAGTGAAGATTTTGAGAATTTGATTTCGATCACGTATTTTAACTTTTAAACCTATCATTTCTTTAGTTTCGTTGCATATAACGTGATATTATATAATATGGCCTTAGAATCTAAAACTTTGAATTCTGAAAGGATCTATGTCCTACAATTTGAAGCTTTTTTTTCATTTCTTTCGTTTTTTCCAAATTTCGAAGCATTCGAGTTTAGAAGTCGCTTTGATAGGTACATCTATAGTAAAGGTATAGGAATATGCTGTGAACCTGTTGAACAATGCTGCAGAAAACACCATCGCGTCATCAAAGTGAAACCTGCTTATCGATTTCGTTTTTAACAGATCGGAGGAACGCTGGGTCAGCGAATTATCCGTCGTCATAATGCAACTGCTTGCGATAATCTTTGCTCGTTACGGCCACCGTTTCACTCACTGTTGTTCAAGATCGTCTTGAAAGCGTCGTCCTATCTCCAGATATCAGTCTGCGATTAATCGCATCTGCAATTAACATCCTAGCTACGTGTCAGTTGTATCAAATTGTATCAAGCTTTCGAAAGTTGGATTAAAGAGCAATACTTCAACGACTCCGTAGGATCGTTAAGTTTTCGACGTCAGATTTATTCTTTGTTCAACCTTATTCTGTACAGCAGTTTAATGCAGTTAATTGGCAGCTTAATTAATGTCAGACCAGACTTCGCTTAGACGATACTTTCTATGTATTTGCATAATAAGAATCAAACCTGAAGCTCGGACGTTCAATGTCAAACATTCGAGTGTTCTGCGTTTGGCGAAATAAGATGCGAGCGTTTAGCGTTTCGTTTAAAATTGAATTTTCATAGACGACTCTTTGGCCGGTAGAGCGGCTAACGAAAGACGTTCTATTCTTTCCTGTTCTTTATCCTCCTGTCAACGTATAAAACGCGGCGCGTGTTCAAGAACACATTGCGTGGCTTAGCTGGTTAAGTTGATGAGACACGTGTCATCGTAAATTATCGAGTACGAGCTATGACGCCTTTCGAAATATTACGTGTACACGTCTCGCTTCGTAGTGTTATTACGGTGGCAATTTAGATGGTATTCGTTGTAATATATTGTAAACTTGATCTTAAACTTGATTCTGTGACGAGGTGATGTCTATCGCGTGAATAAGTTTGAGGCAAGAGTGTACAGTTAGCGTAACTAATATAGCGAACTCGTATAGACAGTATGATTCCTTATTAAATTCTAACTAGTACTTAAATTTGTTCACTTTTAAATTCCACAATTCGGTTAACGAAACAAGCTATTTATTAATTAATGTCTAACGATATACAGAACCTGTCATTAAATTCTAATTGCTTAAATGTACTGCCAATATACTGGCATTAATTCTCTCCCATCATTTCAAGAATTCTATCGAGTTCTATCTATCGACAATTTGATCTAAACTAAAATCTATACTGTATACCGAGATTGAAAGGCAAATGCATTGTAGACAGGAGAGAAGAATCTCCTTCCCCGAACTACTCGTGATTTCTATTCTCTGCAATGGCATCGTTTCACCAGAATCGAGGTATACCCTTTCACGAAACCGATCCGTTCAATCGTCCAAGAGGATCCAGAGGGAAGATCCATAGAAATCGTGGCCGTAAGACGATCCATCGTTCTAGGATCGTGTGTACCATACGCCAGACTATAGGAGAAAGGGAAACCGATCGCCTCGCCTTGTAAAACGTCCATACTCGGCTGGACCGAATTGCGCGTGCATTCCAACGATAGACCGGGCGAAAACAAAAACGAGCAACGCGTTACCCTTTTTTAACGCGGATCGCGAAACCGTGACAGTGAACTCTCTACTCGAGGAATTTCATTCTAGCCAGGTGAGTTAGGCATGGCCGTGAATATGGGTCCGATACGATCGGTGATACCTTGATGGCTGACGAAAATTTTACAAATGACGAAAGATGGTGGAAAACAGTGTTCAGTGATTTGAGGGTACAGGGGTTTGTTTATGAAGCATTGGCGGCAAAATCGTAATTCTTTGTTTGGTTGCATGGGAGGTTTCAATAAAGTTTTCGACTATAGCGTTTTTACTTAACAATGACCATAGTAACTATTGTATTATACAATGTAAAGTTGTTCGTTTTAAGTAGCTTCTGTGTCAGAAAAACAGAGAAAGTGTGAAGTGCAATTTGAGAACTCCGTGAACAGAATAATAATAAATAATGATAGTACAAAGGAGGAAATTGTAGCGATACGAGGAATGATCACCAACCGAAATCTACAAAATGGTTTTCGGATGAAACGATTACTCAATGTCTACTCGGATTTTTTTTTCGTTTCCTCTTTATAAATAGTCAAGTATATTAAGAACCAGTGTGCAAGTTGCAGACCTTCAGATTGCAATAAACGATCAATTAACAATCCTTCGAAAACGAAAAGCCTGCGAATCAAGTAGAGCATTGTAAGAAAGCCAATTTTGATATAAATATCAAAATGAAACAAAACAGACGCCCTAAATTTTGCTACCAGTAACTAAGAAATAAAAAAGAAATATTTTGCAAAGAAATTACCACGCAATCGGTAGGTAATTTAGAATTAAAAATCTACCAATTATATGCCAACTGTCCAGTGACAAAACTTCCTTCAGTGTTTCACAGAGTTTAGATTCTGCTTTATTCACAATTTCCTTGTTTCCTCCCTGTTCCGTTTTTCTTGACGTAATAAACCGTAATTAAGCATAAAATTCAAGCGAAACCTCCAAGTAATAATACGCTTGTCGTACCACACCGTGCGAAACCAGGAAGTTCTTTCCCCTCTGACTCACGGTGAGCTCTTTAAGCAGCGTTGTTACTTTTATTGGATTTCTAATAACTCTGTCCGAGTCGATCGTTCGTCGAGACCGATAGAAAGCGACAGTATCGGCCTCGAGGACCTTGATCTTGGTTCGATCGTTAAGCGGCCATCCGCGAAGCGATAAAATATTTCGCCCGATGGAATTCACCAAGATCGATCGCAATTTCGCGTTCCATGCTACCACGATCCTTACGGTATTTGTGGAAGGATCGCGTCTGTATTTGTAGGTATGTATATTTTATAGTGCAACGATTTCTTAGATTTCTTAGATTTCTCTGTTGCAAACAGCGTTACTCTCACCGCGAAATTTGTATCTAGCTGTGGAGTAACTTTGCAACGAAGAATTCTAGCGGATGATTCTCCACTTTCGTGCTTGTTAAATTGCGATCGCATACGATCAAATGCAATTTATTTTCTTTTTCTTTGTGTTTTTATAATTGAAGTCGTTGAACTCGTAACGCGAATAGTGTCGTTCGATTGGCTTAATATAAGCGCGGAGGAAAGTTTTCTTTTCTTTCTAAATTCTTCGAGCGCCCTTCGAGTGATTCCAAAAGTAAGATTCCATGGAATTTTCACGCTAAATTTTTTTTTTGTTTTAATTTGCTCAAGTAAAAAAACATTTCAAAATCTTGCAATCAGACTTTCAGTATTTACCATCGAGATTTTACCCAAGCTCGGGATAGTCGTGTTAGAAGAACGTCGTGGGGGATGATTAGAAAGCGATCGTTACAGCTCCTAAACGGAGATTACTTATCCGTAAGATTTCACTGTTACCGCATTATCTACGAATGATAAGCACGCGTAAATCTTGTTATACACTTTTTCAAACTTTAGTTATATCTAACAGATGTTAACTAATTGTCAAGAATTACTTTCCATCATCTTTCACTCTCAACGAATTTGTTTTTGAATTTCATAGTGGGTATGATAGAACACAGTATGGACTAGATTACAAGTTGATACACGTTTTTCCTTGTGAAACATATGATCATAATTTCATCGATTTTTCAAGATGATTGGAAATGTTTGATCGAAAAACGACCATCTACGAGGCTGAACTTTCAACGTGATCGCTTTCACTCGTTTATCTATTTTCCTGTTAAATATAAGCGAAAAATCTTGTGCAAATTTCGAAAATTTGAGTGATAAATAATTGGAAAAAGAAAGACGTCTATTTTCTCTTAAGCCTGAAAGTAACAAAAGCCTGGAAGGTACATAACGCGATATAAAAAGGGAAATAAATTAAGTGAAAAGCTTTCTAATGGCGACACGAAGGAAGGCACGAGCGACTGATGATATTTCATCCATCACGAGTCAGTGTCGGACGCTCTGCGAACGTAGCAGATTTCTTTCTTTTATTCTTCTCCTCGCTTTGACTAGCATAGGGATGAACTACTTTAATATATCGTCTAAAGTGCGAGGGCGAGCGTCCTCCGTTTGAAACACGATAGGGATATCGAACGTACACGACGAGTACAGTTTCACAATGGAATTTGAGTAATTCGAGAAACTTTATCTTAAATAAATTTTTATCAAACTAGTAGTAACGGAGAAAAGAAAGTTCAAGATATATGTGATTTGAAAAGCATCATAATTTTATACGATAAAATATCAATGCTAAACTTTCTTTTGCCTATCACCGTAAATACAAAAGTTCAAGGCTATTCAGCTAACCTAATCCAAGCTTCCCACGATCCTACACCCACGTTTCTCTCGCCACGACCCTGAATCAACAGACGGGACATTCAACGACATTCTCACATTCGCTCCGCAAGTGCGTGTTATTCTCGAAAATGTGGAACGACTGTCTCGTTCTTGTTGGTCGCGTTTTGGAAAGCACGTCGGTATCGATGGGGCGCGGTCGCATGACTTAACACTCGTGGAGTCGCGTTTTACTCGCGTCTTAGGACGCGGTGCGCCGGGTGAACGCCTAGGAGAGAAGAAAGTGTCGATTTCCCCCGAAAGAAAAATACCCCCTCGTCGGCGTGCTCGACTGTCCGTTTCGTATCGGCACGCCAAGTCTCGGCTACCCAATCCTTTTCATCCTCGCGGAGATTCCACAGCTGGACGCGCGATCTCTTTCCAGGGCTGGAGCCAGTCGGTGGGAGGCGGTCGTGAGTCCAGCGGCGATTATGCTCTTTTTATCTTGTATAAAAGAGAACAGTCCTGGACGGACCTCCCGCAATTTGTTCGCACCGGTTGGAGCATACGGAGCACATCGTTTGTATTTCGATTAGTTGCAAGATAACTACGCGG
This sequence comes from Bombus pyrosoma, assembly GCF_014825855.1. Lineage (NCBI taxonomy): Eukaryota > Metazoa > Arthropoda > Insecta > Hymenoptera > Apidae > Bombus > Bombus pyrosoma. The sequence continues at coordinate 12,815,436 of NC_057776.1, forward strand.
ACACTTTACACGTCGTAGTACCCTCGCGTTCGGATTTATTATCGATACGACCACGAGTTTGAGGTTTTTGTTTGATTCGGCAGGTTTTCTCGGGAAACTTGCAACATGAAGTATTCGGTAAGTGGATCTTGATTATTGGTGATTTAATTAACAGAATCAATTGACATTAGGCTGTAGAGTTATGACGAAGGAATAAGGTATGTGGAGAGGTTGAAGTAACATTTAGAATGGTAAGGGGTGGTTTGCGAACGTTGGTTTTGTTTTGTTAGGTTGTGTTAGATAGTTACAATTTGAGTCTTTTTGGTCTGAAGTTTCAATAGGAATAAGATCTCTGTATTTCACCAGTATATTTGTTCTGCTTTTATAGTGTTCGTATTTATTCATATTTCGGTATTATAGATCTTTTTAATTTCTTGGTAAAAAATGGGCTAAATTTTTTTTTGTTCTTAAGAATACAAATTAAAGTGACGAATGACTCATCTCCTGCCAGAAATTATCTGATTATCGTACTTTCAATTGCGAATCGCTATATCCATCGGGCTTAAATATTTGGATTTTGAGACTTTGAGCTTCTCCAGTTTTCATGATTTATGTTGAATTAAGTAATTTTAGATTGTGGCTAAGTAGTATAAATAGTTTAGTACTGTAGAACAGATTGATTTTAGATTGGCTCCGATGTAGGTTAAAACATCAATCAAGATCAACACACGCCTCCGTACTTTTACATGGAAACTTTTAGTTCTTATTACACGCTGCGCTATCCTTGCATCGTAAATCGCATGATCGAGCACATTAGTTGTTGCCCATCCACAGAACAGCGATTAATTTTTCTTAAACGCGTCTTGCTAAAAATTTCTGTTCGAACAATCCTATTTCTACTCTTAAATTCTACCCTGTAATGGAAAATAACTTTTGCAAAACCTTAGTATCATTGTATATATACACAACAAATCTTTATCTTTAATAAAATCACAGTTTAATTAGAGCCAGTCATTGTACGTAATTCAACTCGTTCGATCCATTAATCTTCGATCTATGTTTACTACAGGCTTTCTGCATTCTCGTGCTGACGATCAGCGAGCCTCTACTCGTCCAGTCCGCGTAAGTATTCTCGTGACTAAAGTATAACTCTCGTTACCAGACCGTGTCGAGCTCGAACTCTTTATAGCACGACACAACTTACAAACCTTCCCACAGACCATAATTATTAGAGCGTGGATTTTTACACGTTTTATTCAATATTTTTCGTTTCACAGCAACAGGGTGTTGCTGATGATTCCACAGCAAACCAGGCGCATGGGACCACCGTCGTGGCAATCTTCTCTACCACGTTCCAGAAAATCGTACGCCAGCGAAGTTCATTATCACAAGTATCGTGGTCTTCCAGTACACTATCATTCGAAGAAATCTGTGTATGGAAGTTCACCGTTTCCTCATGGAGGAGACGACTTCGATCAAGGCTACGAACATGTGAACCACGTGAATATTCCTTATGGCAAGGGCATCAGTCATGCAGTTTCGTACGGAAAGGGTTACATCCCTTACGATCAGATTAAGGGTAGCGTCTCGTTTGGTCGTGAAAGGTGAGAACGCTGTATTTAAGGATAGGACAGGATTTCGTTTCGCAGCTTTCTTTCATATGCTTATTTATCTATTCGTGTATTCATTCATTTATTTATTTATTTCTTCGTTTCAATGATGGGGATTCGTTTATCGAGAGATACAAGTACGTGATATGGAAAAGAAGAAGATAAAGTTAATAATAATAATAAGACTGAAACACGTTGGAAGTAATAGAATTATAAAAATCGTAAAAATGTGTCACCGAGTATTTGCAGAAAAGTATTTGTGGTCCATGTTGCGAATCCATATTTGCTTGTTCGTATCATTTAACGTTATGGTTCGAGCGCAGAGAAAAAGGCGTTGCTAGGAAAGGAGCGCCCTAGTTTCTAGAAATCTTTCACAAAAGACGAGACGAATAAGGAGAAATATATGTTGCCAAATATACATAGTTAATTTGTATTTCTGATTAATTTGCATTCTCCAGTAATAAATGAAGAGTATTGTTGCAACTAATTACATTAAAATTATGAATTAATCTTCACTTACTAACGTCTAGATATCAAAACACACAGGATAAATCGGTTTCAAGTTTGAATTCTCAGTAAAATAGACGGTACCGTCAGCCCGATCGTGCCTGACTACTGGCGGTACATTCTACTGCGGCCAGTAGAACAACATTCACAATGTCAGGCCAACCGTTTCATTTACTCTATTACAACTTGCAGAATTAAGTGCAATGTATATTCACGAATGAAAGTTGATTCCAATATAAACATTGCATTTTAAAAGATTCTATAATATTCACAAGAGACAGTATTTTATTTTCTGTATCTATAAAATATTCAGATTACGACGGGTCAGTTCTTCTAGGAACAACTTTGCTATTTTGGAAAATAGTGTTAGTGCGTTGTCCGAATTAAATATTCCACAATGATTTATCAAGGATATTTTTAGCTGTTTTTGATAAGTACCTGTCACCGTTGTTTTCTAAGTTTCTACACGAAAATTCAATAGAACTTCGATAAAGATAAAAATAGATGACTTTCTTGTGTTTTTTTTCTAAACAATCATTCCCTCTACAGTTACACGACTGGAATTGATTGAACATCGTTAAACAATTACGCATTCTTTCACGCACTTTCACTAGTCACACGCACTCTAACTACTTACCACAAATCATTCGAAAGCAGAACAGCGTTTAACTGCCTTCGACGTTCCTAACACCGTCGCTATTTCACTGGCATTCTTTAACCATTACACTCACCGCAGGAATCCAAGCTCCCAAGAGCACAAGTACACGTCGGAATCGGAGTATTCGTCGCCACCGTTCTCCTCATCCGACGCCCAGTATTCACCTTCGTCGTACGAGTCTCCGCAGTCGCAGACCTTCTTCCCGGATGCAGAGACAGCCTTGAACTACAACGAGAGGCAAAGTGACCGCAAGAGACTCTACTCTTCGAGATCCATAGAGAAGGACCTCGTTACGAACAATCCGATCGACCTCGGCGCCGCCACGAACAAGGATCAGATACTCCTGCTCCAGCAGAAGGCTACCGATCTCTACAAGAACATCGTTTCTCAGCCGCAAGGTGGCGTCCTGTTACCAGCTGGCGTTCCATCGGCCACTATCGGTGGCAGCAAAGAGGGAATCGTGTTGAGAGATACGATAGCTTTAGGCGAATATCAACAAAAGCTCCAAGAGATGACCAAATCCTGGCCACAGTTTTTATCTAACGCGGCTACAACTTTGGGAAACAGTTATCAAAACCAACAGGTTAGCGCGAGTTACTCGACGGGTGGCTCTACAACTCCTGGTTTTGGTGGCTGGTCAGTGAATTTTGCTCAGCCGAAGCAAGGTTACGACGTTAAAGAGGACACTATGGAACCGCCAGTTGATTTTAGGAATATGCCTATTCAGAGTTCTCCTTATCATACGTTCCCTGTTCCGATGAACGTGGTGCTTCCGGCGCCCACGCAAGCGGTTCATGGTTAGATAGATTAGGGTTCTTTCGTTAATTTAGATATTTTTACGGGTATTGCTGGTGGAAGAGATACAGCGAGATAATGAGATCGGGATCGCATTAAAGTTTGTATGTTTCGATGAAAATTAATAATTTGATTCCAATCCAAGATGTATTGGAAGAGATAAGAAATTTGAGACCACGTTTAGGATTGTACGATGCTGGTTCAATTATTTCTTTCTTTGTATTATATATTCAAAGAATTTTGAATAATTTAGAACTTGGAAGGCAGATTCCAGGGATACATAATTTGTTACTCTCTAAATCACAATGGAGGAAGAATGCGAGAACAATGAGCGTAGAGGATGAACTTGAGCATCTCGCTTCATCGTTTCCACTAAGTATAATACAATGACATGCATGGAGGACGAATGCACGGACCCATGTGCAATTAGGTTACGAGTGCGGAGGATACGGAGAAATTCTGAAATTCTGTGAAATGATTCTCTTGATTTCAGTTTTGCAGGAATTTTACAAGATCGTCGTGGCATTTGAACTGTATCGGATACCGAGGAGATTAGGTTCACTGACCAGAAAATGTCTCGAGAGTTGCAATTGCCAATGTGCATCTCTATACTTCGATCTGTGGATGTTCAAAGAAATTTAATAATTTATTTGTTATAAATGTGAATGTCTAAATTTATTAATGATTTCGAACATAATAGCACGGATAAATGAAATGCAAGAAAGTTCGCAACTTGTATCGTAGCGCAATTCTCGTATGGCTTCTAATATGTTCCTCGAACATCGGTGAAAGTAAATCTTTCTTTTATTCGCTTCATCTGGAAAGTTGCTCGAAAATTACAAGTTACATTCTGTATCTTTTGTAGCAGACATATACTTGAATGACGAGTCGTTTGAATTGTACATATCGGAGGGCGAGGAATGACAAAGATTCTTATTGTTATGCTCTTGACGTTACAATTAATATTATTACATAGTTTAGAATTATTATAATTTTACTAGCATCTCTTTTAGCGTTTAGATACTCGACATTTGACATCATTAAATCGATTCACGAACAACAATAACTTGTGAACAACAATTCTTTCACTATGGCATACATACACACCTTGTACATATACGAATAAAATCGGATATTCTTTCTTTTCCCAAAAACGGAAGGAGATCACTGAAAAAGTGATCGTAAAATTCTAGTAAAAGTGAAATACATAGTCTACTTTCCTTTACTTCTATAATTGAGATTCCCAGAAGCAAAACTGGCCGACTCCACTTTTTGTGAACTTGTCAATTTCATTGCTACATGATCATACGAGTCTCCACGCGGGCAAACGTCATTCGATAAAGTTTCAAACTGTGTGAATCGTCAAATATCTCTCTTACGTAATTCTATTACGACCTTGAAATTTTCATGTCTCAATCTGACTCTCAACTTCGTTTTAGCAGATTTTTAATATTTTAAAAAAGATCTCTGACGTGAAATTTCGCGCTTCCATACGTTCTTCAAACTTAAATTTTTTAATTAAAAGAAAGAACATAGAGCAACGTGAAAAAGCCGAATTGAAGATGAGAAGAACGTAGCAGGGTTACTTTATCAAGTTCAAATACTGTTTTAAAATTCTATGAAAACTATCGAAACAACTACAGGCAAGCGTGAAACAGGATCGATGTAGTGTCACGGTCCAGTGATCAAGACGGATGAAACGATCGGCTGGCAGCCTCGAACACGAATAAAACAACGATCGAATGCCACGGTCGCGAGGACCACATCTTCCTCGTTTACTTTCACTCCGAGGTCCGATGACCGGCTGAACGTTCGAAAGTCGAGAAAGTCGCTCTATCGCGCGAGGATGCGAGATCCTCTTGATCTTTTCAACTCACCGCCTCCACCTTGCCTGTCGCCCGATCCTCTCGATTTCTGGAAAGACACTTTATTATTCCGGACGAGTTTGCGTGTAAGCTGAAAGGTCAACGAGCTGGCCTTCCACTTTATTCATGATTCTTTCACGATTTCAGTTTTCCACGGATATTGCATCGCACGGTAGTATTGTAAATGGGATCAAGTGTTTTACAAATTCTTGAAAATTTTCTTTATTTCGTTGTCCTTTCTCGCGAGAAAGGATTATATTTTTTGTTCGAATTTAGACTTTGAAGAAAAATAAAGAACTGCGAAGCGATCTTTTCATGGATTGATTGTGTTGTTCGTGGTATCTTAAATTGAGTTACAATCTTTTGAAATTTTTCAAAATGTAATTTCTTTGTCCTGTTTCCTTTGCTACAAAGAAAAATTGAAGACGATCTTCTGAGTCCTAAGTTAATTTGACGTGAAAATCGGGAAAAAAGATTTTAATTAAAAATATTAAAGAACCGTAGCCCGTAGAAGCTTTCGATTAAGTATCAATGTCCATGAACCATAAGCAGAACTAGACCTAGGCATGAATCAATAAAATGGAAAACTTTTCAGAAATATTTCAAAGATTTCTGATCGATCTTAATCATGTTCCAAATTTATTAATAAATTTCACGAATTTATTTTAATTTCTCAAAAGATCGAAAGCCGATGGATACTTTATCTAATTCGCGAAAATCATTGAGATGATTTACCTTAAACTATTCGTTAAATTATTAAGTTACTTTCTTAAAATTTTCTTCGAACGTTGTAATAGCATATCCACCAAGAAAGTATCAGGAAAGTCATATTAATTCTAAGCTTTGTTACTTTACGATAGAGCACGTCAGCATAAATTCTGCTGCGACATAGCTACTTAAGAGCTTGACAGGAACAAATAAATAGTTGTTCATCAAGTACAGTTGTCTGAAAGAAAACAGGAAGACAAGAGAGTACAGGTTGAACGAAGTGACAAGGACCATTTTCTTCTCCAAACGCTATTGGAAAAGCGGAAACAAACTGCCTGTAATTATTTCACTGTAGTAAACGTTGTTCTACGTTCATTTTTCGCGTCATCTTTACGGCCACTTTGCATTTCGTGGGAAAGCGAAATTTTTCTTTCCGGTAAATTTCCCGGAACACGTGCAGTTTCTATTTGAAATGGAAATGATCAGGGAATATCAGCAAGCTGACTCATTCAGGCGCTGAAACGAATGTGCATTCATTCGCCTAACTGATCGATGATTAAACCAACGAATTGAATTAACGTCGTTGAAAGTTTTTGACGGTGTTCGTCTAGCAAAATGCCAGCGATTATGTAAAGTGAAAGAAGAAAGTTTTCTAAAGGGATGCTCAGATGTTTCCTTGAAGTTTAATAAACTTTTATTAGCAATAAAGTTGAACATTTTAAATATCAAGTACTTGTCCACTTCTGCTAATGTTTCGTAATATACACAGATGACTCAAGAGTAACTTAAATGAAATATCTTTATTTTTATTTCCCCACTTATTTTTGCATACAGAGCAATCTTCTGCCTGCGTTGTGGAAAATACATATAGCAGAGTACAGAAACACAGTCGAATTCTAGTCCAATAAACCCATCGACCCCAAAATTTCTCCATTCTTAACTTTCTTCGTCGATCCACAACCACGTAGTTTTACCCGGAAGAATTGCCAGCAGCTAAAGTACGAACCTCGTACCAGACAAATCAGAATGAAAACCACGTGGAATTTGATACGTATGTAATTTTATATTTGAAAAAAATTTCCCCGGGAAATATCGTAAATCTATGAAACTCGAACGAAAAAAGTTATTTTTACTATTCTGGTAGTTTTGCTATTAATCGATGCTTCTGTGAAAATCTGTTCTTCTTGCAGTAACACCGACAAAGAAAGATCTTAAAGCGATCTGAAAACTGGCAAACGACACAGGGTAGAATTTCCAATTCTCCCGTCAGGGGAATCTCTCTGAAGACCGGAACACGAAAATGGAAGAAGTGAAAGGGTATACTGAAGTTACCTCGAGTGCAGAGTCTCGTGCGAATATTCGATCTCTCCTCTTGTCCCTGCGTCGCGTCCTCGTCCATCTTCTCTCCCTGGTGTTCCCTTTTCCGCTGGCTCTTTTCGTGTATATCTCGCCACTTTCTATTTCGTTCCCTGGCAACAGCCGGTCATTAAAGCGACCAGCGCGCATAAATCAGCTCGTTAATTATCCAGGAACGGAGCCATCATGCGCGTAATCATCGTGCAATGATAGCAAGGTTGCGCGATGATCTTCAGCGATCTTCTGGATCGTACTGAACTTTAATTGTGAAAAGACTTCCTGGTTTGTGATTTCTGGGGATTCGTATGCGTACTTGATTATAAGACAGTTAATGAAGATTAATGGGCAATTAGGGAGGAATTATAAAATAAAGACAGAAAAACGTAGATGTATAATATAAGATAAGCAGAATAGATAACAGTAAAAATAGAAAAGAAATAGTAAAAGCAATGTGTAGTGTAATATAGCTACATAATAGAAGAGTTTAAGTTACTTCATTTGTAATACATATGTATGTACATATAGGAGAGTTTGAAAGAGTACGCATATATGTTTGAACAAACTTTCTGTCCAGTATGTTCCCTTGGTATGATACTACCTGGTGCTTCTGATACTACGAACTCGCGAGTCTTTGAAGATTCCTATGCCACTTTTACTCTGTCATTGTAGAGAAGTTGATGGGAACTAGCTGGACGAAGAAACATTTCTGAAAGCGAAAGCTGTTTTACAATCTATTGTTTCCGTGTTTGGCTTTGATCGCAAAACGGTTTGCCTATCTTTCTCTCTCTGCACTGTGGTAATTGATTGTAATTGTAAACGATCTTATAGAGAATAATAAGAGTAATTTAGTATACCTGACGTTAAAGAAAACGAATGACTTAATAAAGAAATTCCAATGATCGTCATTACGCTTACCCGCGGCGTGCACAGTAATTTCCTGTAAAAAATGTCTGTCAATTACGTAATGTTAATTACCATCATTATCAAGCTCAGAGTCAAGATTGTACAAGGTCGTACAAGGTCAAAATCGCTTTTATGTAAAAGGGTGCAAATAAAAGAGGACACTCACCTTCTATGTCGTCTACCCATATAAAGACCAACTTGTAACTTACAACAGTAAAACTTGAATCGATCGAATCGAAGCGAAATTCTACGGTGAAATCCTAGCTCGAGCAGTCTTTGAACTATCGAATAGGTGCGGTATCGATTAAAGATCACTTTCTTTCGCACGAGAGTAAACAGTGTTAGGTCGGTTTACGATTAAAAGCGGGATGCCATTCGAAATTCATTCGAACGCTACCGTTCTCTCCGCTCACTTTGCCGCTGCTCTACGAGCCGATCAACCCCATCGAGAATGTCAATGTCGAGATTCCTATTCGGTTTCACCGATCATCGACTGTTTGTCAATGGTCGCGTGTGTTTTTAGTTACGACGTAATTGCCTTTGAGCTGAAACGGTTTAACCAATTTGATTCGCCTTTATCTTTAATCGCGGGACGACATTCTAAGCGTGTCTCTATTGCTGTGATTCTACCGAACAGGGTTGCTTTTACATTTATCGAAGTCTGTGAACCCTTCCTTTTTTTTCCTTTTCTACTTCTTTTTTTTTTTTTGATCGACAGTCGAGGAAGATACAAAAGCATTCTACTTTTACAGTGATATTTTTCTTAGAACTATTCTCTTTTTTAAAGTTAATTTATTTCGACTGAGAAATGATTCCGTTGGTTAGCTGGATGAATGACGCAACTAAAAGAAAAGTACTTTCTTCACGATTTAATTTCATTTTATTTTAAGTGTTTAATTCTTCGGAGATAAAAAATTCAAGCTAAAATATCACGAGTCGTTCGATCATTTAACAGTGACAACGTCTTTATTTGCGATATTGATTTTGTTACGATTTTGGAACTTTATAAATAACTTTCTTTTAATGCTGACGTGCCGCTTGCCGTCGCTTTTGCGCGTTTAATTTCTCTTGTAGCTCGCGCAAGTGCGTTGTGTTAATTTGTTGCTTAAAAGTCGTCGCCAATCTAAGAGAACCTAAAATTCATTTTTACAAATATCTCGAGAATGCAGATTCCTGAGATGTATCGTTATTGCAGCAAAGCGATTTCCGATCACGTGCTCATGTTACATAAAGTAATCGGTCAGTTCGATTAGAGAGGTTTTGTAGGTTGCAGCATCAAGTAAGAGTACTTCTAGAGAGCACGAAAGTGATAGTCCATGATGGAGTGATTTTTAACGAAACCAAACTGGTTTCTGGAGTATTTAAACTATTTACCTGCCGGATGTCTTTGTGAACTTTTAAATACAGCTATTACTCGAAGTAATTGTATTTATACTTAACATTATGCAACGTTCCTTTCCTTATTTTTTTTTAATTAACAAATCAGCATGATTCTTCGAACTCCGTATTATACATTTTGTAACACGAAATCGCTTTTTGAACCGTAGTTGAAACGTTAAAAGAAGTTATTGAATATATTTCATGTTAACATTGACCTTACTACTTTCTCCTTGTAAAATTAAAATAATCCATCGAACAATCAATTCGATTATTCATTTGCAAATCTTACAAGGAAGCGAAATTTTGTTATAATTCGTTATTTCTGTTATAACGCGAAGCCACAGGCTTTCTTCTGTTTTGCAAAATTTTCCCATTTATTTCGACCATTAAAAAGCGAATAAATTTATCACTGACCAATTTAGCATGCATTATTAATAGATAGGTCGAGAATAAGCGCGATATTAATGTCAAAATTCGATGTTAAATTTAAATTTTTAATCATCGATTTCGAAGAGAATGAACTGTAACCTTTACAAAACCAAATTCAACGAGACGAGAAGGAAATAGTAACTCTCATTTTTTCTCAGATTTACACATATGAGGAGACATTAAATTTTAAGATTCTGAAAAATTTCAAATCACTTCGAAGTTAAGATTCGAACGCCTACCACTAAATTTTGTACTCCAATATAGCGATCCAAGATTGAAAGAAAAAGTGAGTAATCATAGTAACAAACCTCACGTGATTCGTACAATACAAATAGTTCAGTGTATAATGCGTATCTTCGAGTGTGTCGCGTTCTCTCCGCTCTATTTTGTAGTGGAACTCAGGGAAAGCCTGACTAGATATCGAAAAAATTCTGGCCGCCGATTTATGCAACGACCTTCGAGGAAAGTAAATTGATGCGCGAAGACGACGTCGAGCATCGTCGCCTCGATGACGTTCGTATCGTAGCGAACGTAAAGTGAAATGGAAAACGCTACTTTTTGCCAGGCCGTGTGTGCACCGAGCGTAGATGATATCTCCCGTGAAACATTGGAATACCTGTTTCGATATTGCGCGTGAAAGAGGATGTGAGAGAGATCCAGGAGACAAGCGGATGGAAAAGCTGCGACCAGTTGCAATTCTCCTCTGAACCTTAGAAACATTAATGAATACTTACACGTTTCTGCTTTTTTGTTCGTAATTTCTCAGCTTATAATATATAATAAAGATAAAAATAAATTTATTTATTAGAGTTACGGACAAAAAAGCAAGGTGAAACTTGATACTTGCCTGTGATAAGTTATGATATCTTCGAACTTTCTTTTGCCCATCACTGTACAGTTTCTACTTCTTAAGGGGTGTTTTAAGGAATTTGTTGGACGAATAGATATTTTGAAATTTTATTTTATATTAAAGAGCAATTTGTTGTAATATTCGCATATCGACTTATTCCTTTTAAACACGCGAATAATTTTTTTCATAAGTTATATCAAAGAAAATATTACGAAAGTAACGTTCGAATTGTGGATTCTCATAAATTGTGAGAAAAGCAGAAATAATTTATGTGTACACCGATCCGATAGTTCTATTATAGAAGAAGGAGAAAAAGATTCAGGTATTCCTAAAGGAAAGAATAAAAAACAGTGAATTGATTTTCTAGTCGTGGAATTGGCTTCGCTCCTAGAAAATAAAAGGCACAATGAAAGAGTGAATTAAGAGATTTACAGCGCTTATTACGGCTCGTGGGAACTCAACTATAGCCATCGAAATGCCTTCTCACATTCAATTAGAATACACGTGGATTTTTTACGTTCTTTCACTCATTGTACGGTCGATATCGAAGAAGTAGGTTAAATACGGACGTTGAATCCTCTGCGATTCTTTGAAAGTATATCAGCGTTACTTGATAACAATTACTTTCATATTCCTCGTTGATTCTTTCCAATTTTAACAATACCATTTTTCCTGATTTTAACATATCGCTACAGAGCCATTGATGTTTATCATATTTTTATTATCTAAAATATCAATACATCAATTTAAGATTAATTTTCACCTTGATGAATAAAACAAACCTTTCTCCGATATATTAGGCATCAATTTCTAGAATTTTCTTCGGCTACACACAACACTTGATAATTACATTAAACACACAACCAACCGTCTTATACATATATCGACATTCGTAAAATTTCATTTCTACTGGAATAAATGGCAATTAAATCTTCCACCTGTTCCGATTGCTCAGCATTTCAAATCACTTAACATTCGAAATATCTTAATTGATTCACGCTATAAAAAAGCCACTATAGCTTCTCCAAAACTGCGATCCTATCACTGTTCATGAATTATTAATTACCACAGAAACGAGTCCTTCTTTATCAAATTAGAATAAACTTCCATTGAAGTTTCTCAATGAAACACAATGCAATCCGAAGGCGATAGAAATCGAATATAATTTCCAACCTCCAAGAATTCAATTCTACCTAGTTCATCAAATTTTGAATTCTATATAATTTACCATAAATTCATTCTATTAATTCTCACATTTCAATTCAATTCGATACCGATGAAGATTTAAACGGAGAATAGAAAAAAAATTAGTAAATGTATCCTCAACCCTGCAAAACTCAATTCTAACTAATTCACCATAACAGTCTCGACTCAGAATTTTAGTCACTATCTCGAAAGCAGACCAGAAAAGTCCTAAAAGTTTCTACACCTCCTCTCTGAAGAAGGTCCCAGAAGCTCGGCCATCGGCGATTTTCTGGTCACCCCAGAGGGCAGCAATGCCGAAAACTGCCCGAAGCGCGAATTTCTCTGATGTCTCTGGGTCACGGCCGTTTCTGCGTGTATTCAGACACGCACACGCACACACACACGAACACGTACAATACATTGATTGCTTTTGAAACGTGTAGGCTCGAAGCGTGGCCGGTGTGCACGAGAGCTCGAACACGGCCACCTTCGATTCGAATCTCCTCCGCTGGTTGGGCAAACCGATCTTCATCGTCTCCCCACCTGTCTCGCTCTTCCGGTACTTCATTCGGCCTCGCTATATATATAGCCAGGATCCTTGCTGGATATATATGACAGTGTGTTCCTGGCCACAGAATCGAGCTGACCGAGAAAGGGACAGGAAGGGACCTGGTGCACCATGCAGCTCAGGATCAGTGTAAGAAGCAAGGATATTCGTGCTAATGAGATAATCTGTTGGATTTTGGGTGACGGATCTGTGATGGCGAGATTCGATACGCGGTTGTGATACGCGACTAGGGAGTTTCAAGTTATCGGAGTTACATTTGTGATAAGTTTGGATCTGGGGGATGGTTAGATCGATGATTGAGTGGTGGAGTGTCTTCGTGATGTTAGGATAGTAGAATATTATAGATGGGTTACTGGCTGAATAATTGAGTCGTGTTTTAATATCGTATTCGTGATGAATATACTTATGTATATAGCAAGGTAATTAATAGGTAATTGGAGAATGATTTATTTTCTTCTATTAATGAATCGAAGAGATGATATGACAGAGGTCACTTTTACGATACTGGGACGATAGATTAGTGAAATTGGCGATGGTATCGTAATTCTACCGGAGGTTAATTTTGGAATAATTTTAAAAAGACCAAAGAGTTCATTGTAATAAACCTGAATTATCAGCTGTAAGTAGGGAAAAGATACAGAAGATTTTGGGTTCCCACGAGCCCCATTGGTTTACATAAATTATCTCATAGAATTTATTATATAATTTGAATAGAAATTATTATACGGCTTTGCCTTTCTCAGGAGTAAAATGACAATTCCACATATTTGCCACCCATTTACAATCCTTCACAATTCTACAGAAAAAAAGAAAGGAACAGAAAATGTACTAATGAAGTTGTTCTATTTGCAGATGAGGTGCTTGATCTTTGCGGCGATATTGACCGTGGCACTTGCCACATTTGGCAAAGAGCAGTAAGTACACATTAGCAATTACACGTGGCCGCAGACGCCATTAAAATCTTATTACCATAAGAAAGATAATAATCTTAATATCCATGTTCAACCATTAACTTTTCAGCGTACATATCAGAATCCACGTACCGGAGATAATACAGCATGACGAGAAGAAGGTTATTAAATACGAAGATCACGGTGGACATGATCATGGAGGAGGAGGTGGAGGTGGTGATCAGACTATAATAGTCACTTCGCCTGGAGGAGGTGGAGGCCACGGAGGCGGCGGTGGTCACGGAGGATTTGGCGGTGGATTCGGAGGTGGTTTCGGAGGCCACGGAGGCGGTGGTGGTCACGGAGGATTTGGCGGTGGATTTGGAGGTGGACACATTAGCCTTGGAGGTGGTGGTCACGGTGGAGGTGGCCACGGTGGTGGCGGAGGATTTGGAGGTAAAACTTCAAACTGGAAATGTGTTAGAATGATTACTGTCATTTTTATCAAAGCAAGCATAGAAAGGATATAAGCAAAGAATTTTCATCAATTTAATGAAAACTACTATCATCGAAAAGGCACGCAGAAGTTCTTGTTGCGTTTCTCGAATCGTAAGAGATAATGGTAAAGTAGAGCATCTTCTCACGTTCTCTTTAACCAATAGCGATATCTGGTTGATTTGCAGAGAATGCGTCCCCTGTTTCCCCTCGCGCTCCTTCGTAGCCGTAGAACTCGTTTCGTGGCTTTTCACTTCCGGCTCGTTTCGAAGCCGAGAATTCGACTTACGTTCACTCACACACATGTGCAACAATACAAACCCAACCGCATGCTTCATTGCGGTAACCGTGTCTTCGTACTTCGTGATTCTCTTTGCAAGGTTGGACGTTGACCGTGATCTTATTAGAAATTCCATTTTAGTCGTCCTTTCCTTTACTTTAGCTTCAAAATTCCTTTTTAGAAAATACTCGTATTAAGATCCTTTTTTCTTATTTTCTTCTTACCGTAGAACAATTTATAATTAATTATAGGGAGATTTATAATTGATTATAATTACAGTACGCTTGCAAGGAATAAAATTCCTACCAGACAAAGTATCATTAAAACAAAGAAAAAATAGCATCTTTTTTTAGATTAGATTATTTCCAAATGAATAATGAAAATACTATTCCAGGTGGTCACGGAGACATCATAATAGCCAGTTCAGGTGGTGGCCACGGTGGTGGAGGCTACGGAGGCGGTGGTGGTGGATTCGATGAACATCACGGTGGCGGAGGATTTGGAGGAGGAGGTGGATACGGTGGTGGTGGAGCAGCGATCATCGAACATCACGGTGGTGGAGGGTATGGTGGCGGCGGTGGCGGTGGTGGCTTCGATGCTCACCATGGTGGCGGAGGATTTGGAGGCGGTGGAGGATATGGAGGCGGCAGTGGTGGAGGAGCGATCATCGAACACCACGGTGGTGGAGGATATGGAGGCGGTGGTGGCGGTTTTGATGCTCACCATGGTGGCGGAGGATTTGGAGGTGGCGGTGGTGGAGGAGCAATCATCGAACATCACGGTGGTGGAGGATTTGGAGGCGGTGGTGGCGGTTTCGATGAACACCATGGTGGAGGAGGTTATGGAGGTGGCGGTGGTGGCGGTGGATTGATCATCGAACACCATGGTGGCGGTGGCGGCTATGGAGGCGGTGGTGGCTATGGAGGAGGTGGCGGCTATGGAGGTGGCGGTGGTGGATTCGATGCACACCATGGCGGAGGAGGTTTTGGAGGAGGCGGTGGATATGGAGGTGGTGGTGGAGGTTTTGATTCGCATCATGGCGGAGGAGGTTTTGGAGGAAGCGGATTCGGTGGTGGCCATGGTGGTGGCGGCGGAGGAGGTGGATTCGGTGGAATCGAACACCATGCTATTAGTAACAGCATATCTTCCGGCTTCGGAAGCAGGTAATAAGATGTTCCTTTCCTTAGTATTGCTCTTATCCCTGATATTGAAAGCGTCTTTATATTTCCTGAGCGTAATTTCGTGCTTAATGTTTTCATTTGCAACCACGTTATATCTTAATAATTAAATCTTTATTTCAGTGGACACGGTGGAGGCGGAGGTGGATACAGTTCCGGTGGTGGTTACGATTCGTACTCAAGTGGCGGTCATAGTGGTGGCGGTCATGGCGGTGGCGGCCATGGCGGTGGTTTCTCAGGCTATCACAAGAAAAAGTAATATCGATTGTCGAGTCAATGTCGTGTTTCCGATCGGTCGGTTTGACCGATTTCCGACATCGTGATGATCGCGTTATTCCTCGTGCCGCGTTCTCATCACGCGATCATTAACATCACGTGACTGTCGATCGCGATTCATCGACAACAGTCACTGCTATATAGTAGGTCGCTAATTCACAACGATCGTTTCGATTTCCCCTGATTCTCCTCGAGATACTTCGAGGAAACTATTTGTCATTTCCACTTTCGTTTTTAAACGAGTTGGCGTTTGCTGTTAAACGCAGCAGAGAAAATGGAAAGTTTAGAAATTCTATCGAACGGAATTAGTATCGTCATAACGTTTGCAATGTCTATTTAGCATGTTAAGTGGATTAAACGGATCTGTCGGTACATCGTGTATGAATTGGATTAACAATAGAATAATTTATCGAGAATTTATGAACGAGGAAGAATATTTCATTCGTGTATTATGGATTACATGACATTAGTTTCGATCGCCATAAGATCGACCGTTCGTACAATTTCGTGTAAATCCTGTACGACTGCGTTTTATAATTAGTTAGTCTTTAATGACTACTCGCGTGCGCTTCGCAATTGCGACGCATTTACCTGATTATTTTACTCGTCGCAGCTATTGTGTTTTGTATATATTATACGTTGTGTAAATACTATTCGTTTATTGTTATCTTTAATAAATTGTTTTATTTGTATTTTGTAAATCATGAGTCTTTCCTTATATCCCATAAGTGGAAAATAAAAACATTTGCTGTTTTATACTTCTTACACTTGCCATACGCATGATTATTA
Source organism: Bombus pyrosoma (assembly GCF_014825855.1). NCBI lineage: Eukaryota > Metazoa > Arthropoda > Insecta > Hymenoptera > Apidae > Bombus > Bombus pyrosoma. The sequence goes on from NC_057776.1 coordinate 12,832,137, forward strand.
AATCACTAGTTTACTTAACTTGCTTCTTCACAATTTCGTGTTTTAAAACTCGTTACAACCTCAACTTCAATCATGAGCAATACCTACAGCTGAAGCAAATCAGTGCATCATAAGTTACATATAATTGAAAATAATTATATCAGCCTACTTTTTTCAGCAATATTGAATCCTAAGTACCCCACTTTTGTTTACAGATCCAATTTTGTCCATCCGAAAATTTGTTAATCTTTCTGGCTTCCAAAAATTCTGAAAAAATTAACACTTACTTACTAACGTCGCTTCTTTATTATCAAACACTCTGTGAAGTTAATTCTTAAAAAGTTTTCTTGATAACAATTGAAATATGGATATCCAAATTGAACGCTAACGTTCACTTGTGTTCAATGGATGCTACTGAAACCTAGTAAATGTATTTTATCACCGTAGAGAGTCGTAGATCCATTTAGCAGCCACGAAATTCCCATGGTTTCAAACCAACATGGTCATTAGTTATCGCAGGAAGCAATTAATCAAGGACATTGATCTCGGGAAACGGGCGAATGATGTCTGTCGATCGCTGCGAACTTGTTCTCCATAATGGAGTAACTTTTCTGGAACGATAATTGCTTCAGAACGTCTAGGATTAGTTCGAAATGGAAAGTAAGCGAAAAGTGAAAGAGAGTAGATGTTACGGTACACGGAGGAGGACGATTTCACTCGCACGATTCTAGGTGTTCATATGGCAAGTAACACGGATGTTGTCCTTGATCTACGATAATCTGCGCCGAGAATCTTTCTCGTTTTGCAACAGCGCCTCGAGATCAATGGCCGTATAAACAATTCGTCGAGACGAGGTATTAAAATACAGGGATTGTTTAGAACGTCTGAATCTTTTGAGATTCGGTCAATACTTCCTTATTGTTACTTTCCTTCCTTTTATAACTATGTGGTAATATATCGCACAAAACGTAATATTAATCTTGTAATATAGAGCGTGGTCTATGCAATTGTTTCAGACTGTAATTCCGTTACCAGTGCAGTTACAGAAAAACGTTGAATAAGAAAGATGAATGGCTCAAAGAGCCATCAACATCCGTAGCATCATTTTTCTTTTTTAAAGCGCAATGGCGCATGTGGAAACAACAATCGAATCATTCTTTTAAATGGAACCAACCTGTATAATGCATACAACATATAACAATTGTTCATATACTCTTTTTCATACATAGAACTTTCGAAATTACGAATAACAAAAGTCGACGAACTACTTGTTATGATATGGATCAGGATGTTCCTGTTTCCCAGAAGATGATCGTTTGCATAACAAAATTGTGAAAGCAGACAAACATAAAAAATCTGCGAACAGATAAAGCAATTGCCTTAAATGGATCTATTCTGTCTGAAATGAAAATTAAACTTTCTAGTCTGAGATCTTGTAAAAGTGCGTATTCGAGATTCTTCACTTTCCGACACAGCCATTAACTATGCTTATGAACTTCCAAAGAAACGACGTGTTGCTAATTCATTCAAATTTTCATTTGGTATAACAGAGACCTCTACATCAATTTACACGAGATACACCGTACGCGTGAGTACTTACACTCTCCAACCTTATGCACGCACATTCGTTTTGGCGTTCGCGGGCGAAACCGGTTCATAAAATTTGAATACAAAAAATGAAACATCGTTATACTTTATAAATACAAAAGATGAACAATTATCGATATCATTGTCTAAAAAGAACGAGTAACACAGAACGCAACATACAATTAGGTTTATCCAATTTTCCATCGGAATTTCTGTTTCACGTAGTAAAAATATCAAGATCGTACCATTACGCTGAGAAGTCGCCCATTTGTCGAGACATAGAAGAAAAAACAAAATGAAGTACGACGCGCAGCTGATTTAGCGGAGGAGGGATTCGATTGAGAAAGAAAAAAGAATAATTCCCCGTTTACTTTCTTCGTACCATTGGCGTAAAGCGATCGATACATGCAGATGTAGATCACGCTAAACGCTTTTCGAAATTTCTCCAGACATCGAACGATATTACACTGTTTAGAGAATCGATAAGATTTCTAACAGATACTTTGCTGGAATCACCAAAACGCATCGTTTGTGTGTTTATGACGAAGATTACGACGGTAAGTGGCACGTTACGACAATGTAATGTTACTCTGATAGCGGTAACAGAAGACAGAGAAAGTGAACGCGAGTTCCAGAAAGATCGAACACTTTCGAAGGGCCATTTCACCGTTCCTTCTCTTTCGTTTCTTTCTTCCCTGGAAATCGTAATCGCGAAACAGTATAGGCGAACGAGATCGGTTGCAACTTTCTATTAATTCAATCGGCTGTTTAAATACGTATCAATGAACGTAAATGGGCCATTGAAGAAGAAGTAATAATAGGATTCGAGATATTCGATTACGCGCAACGTTTCCTGGTGAAACGGACGTCTGTAAGCTCGTAAATTAGCGTAATGTCGATAGTAAAGCATTTGAGGAGTCGTTGCTCGCTAAGCTGTTAGAGCAAGCAACGCAATTGATTACAATAGAAGTTACGGTAATAGAAAACATTGTAAAAGGCCTGTTTCGCAAATACGATTATGTAAAGTCGTTCGCAATTCAATAATTTTTATATTTCTCAAGTTTGTATCAGTACATTGCCTATGAGAGACGAATATGTCTCCTTTTAATTTAAAATGTCCCTCCTTTTAAAAGAATATTATTAGATAAAGTACACTCTGATCTCTTTTTAAATCGCTTGTATTTATAATTATTTACAATGTTTGCTTTCTCCTTAACAAGCAGAGATTATTAGATAAGAGGAATACTCCAATCTCTTCTTAAACGATTTGTATCTCGAATTATTCGCGAAACTTCTTTCTTCCGTAGTAAATAAAGTTACTTTTCCTTGCTACATCTCGATTACATTTGTCTCTTTTTTCTTAAATCAGTGTTCTACTACACTCACACTACTGGGGCGATATCTTTCACACGAGAAACAAGTCGGTGTCTACGACAATGATAGAAGGGGCACGTGAAATTTCATATAATCTCAAGTGAGAGCGAATAGAGGGTTGGGTGGGGTGCACGCAGGAACTATTTTGCTCGTTCCTGTACCGTTCACTGATTATGCTTCCGTTTATAAGGCTTGCCAGGATTCCAGCTTTTAGTACCCGAAGAGCAACAGTCTTGGAATACACTCGGATTTCAACGTTGCAGCAATCAGACTCGAGGCAGAAAATGGCGAAACTCCGAGCGCAAGTGGGTGTTAATCACCTCGATCCTCTTCGGTGACCTTGATTTACTTCGACAAAAAATTACGCGTCTGTCAAAAATAACGCCGAGTGAAATCCAAAAATTAGCTGACCTTCGAAACGCGGTGTCGTGTTCTTTTAGTTTAAAAAATTATTTAATAGAACGATTGGACATTTGTTGAATGTTTCGATCGAACATCCTCGTGATTTTTGCTTAACTTCTTCACAGACAAATTTGTAAAAGAGAGAAGAAGAAAACTGTACATTTCGTATTCTTCGAAAACATACCATACATACATACACGTAGCCGTGAAATAGTTATGAAATATTTATTCATAGTAATGTTCATGGTATCTTTTAAATTCATACTTCAGTTAAACGCGCACGTGTTTTCTATGGAAGCAGCAAGTCGTTAGGAAGAATGGCTTTAACGATAAAAGGAACAATAAGAGGCGTGCCTCAACGACACGATAATTTCACCATTTAACGACGCGATCTGATCGTACATTAGATACTTTCACCAGAGCTCTTAATCTAACGTAATTAATTTACTCTCTTACGGACTCGTGAAATATTTTGCGTAGTATTAACCTTTCATTTAAAGTCGCGTTATTTATATCGTTTCTGTGAACTTTCTTTCCCTCTCAGGTATTTTGATATGTTATTGTATTTAATTATATTTATTTTTCAGGCCTTCCTTCTTGTCCTCGTCGTTTCAATCGTCCTCGTAGCTTCGATGCCTTCCCCTGGCGGTCATCACGAACAGTAATTATTTACCAATCGATTTAATTTAATTATCGTTTACACTTTACACTGGACCATTATATTCGATAACGTTTCGTTCTCCGCAGCACGCATTTCGTCATTCACGTGCCAGAATTGATTCACAAACACCATCATACGCATGTGAAGAAGATTCACATAAAACACGAAGAAGATGATGGTGGTCACGATCACGTGGAAGAGTGGTGAAACTCGTACAGTTTCTCTAGTTTTATAGAGTTTGTACGATATCTTTCTAAGACTTCTTAACGTTAACGTTGTTACATTGTTATTGTATTATAATGGTTGACCGTTGTTGCAAACTTACGTTGTGTTAATAAAATACCATTAAAGAAAGTTAGCGAATAATGTTAACTGTAACATAAAACGCAAGATCTTAGGTATTTGAAAAAATGTACATTTGATATTTGACAAACACGTGTATTGTATAAAAAATAAAGTAACATGATACAGTATGTACAAATATTGTTAACCTAAGTACACACATGTGCATACCAAGTGATATTAGTTCTACATATATTACAGACTTAAACGACTAATGATGCAGGCAATTCGAGTTACATTTTGTACTATTCCCTTCTCGTAGCTTCTGCGTACTTCCGGGAACGATTTGGTTGCGCAAGAATAAAAATGGAGTGTCGTGAAATTCTATTAGCAACTCGAACGCCCTTATTTTAGAATCTGCAACAAAGTGACAAGAAATCTTTACTCGTAATTTTTCTCTCGATTCTACGTGCTTTTGGTTATTTTCCATTCAATCGTGTTTTTCTGTCGTTCAAGAATTTCTTACGTTCACGAAAGTTTTTCACCGAAACTTTTTATGCACTTGTACTCGTTTCAATTTTTCTTTGAATATTCAAAATATGTCTGATTTCCGTAATATGAGAATAAAATTCTTTACCCTCCGCTATGAAAATAGTTAAATCTCTGTCAATCGTTAATTACGTTCTAACCGCAATTTTGATTGTTTCAATATCGTTGACACAAGGGAGAAATTCTTTGCTTTAATTACCTAAATACCGAAAAGCGAAATAATAATTACCTAAATACTTAAAGCCGAAGAGCGAAGCGCTCCCATTACCACCACTTCTTTTCTTCGTGAACAGGGATGGGTACAGGTACCTTTTCGACGATTGGAACAGGTACGTGCACCTTTTCGACGTGATGGATTGGCACTGGAACGGGCACCTTTTGCACGTGATGGATAGGAATTGGAACAGGGACGGGCACCTTCTCTACGTGATGCACTGGTATCTTCTTCACGTGATGATGATGAACCGTATGCACGTGATAAGGCACATGGATACGGACGTGCTGGTGCGAACTGAAATCATACGTTTGATTTTCTTCCGAACGAGTTGACTGTCTTCTTTTTTAATATACTAACTATAGATTTTAATACAAATACAATAATAAAATATGTAAATTCTACGTGATAGTACTTCGTTATTTAAGAGAACAACTTAAAAGAAGAAACAGAATAACGAATCTTAATATTGTGTTTAAAAATTTGTATTTTTATTTTTGAAGATAATACTAGGTGAAAATAGTCATACGAAACGTTCAAACATTTTGACAACTTACCCATGGTAGCCTGGTACTGGCGAAGACAAGGCCACGGCTAGTATTCCGAACACGATTAGCTGCAACACGAATGTGAATTTGTGATTTGCCCATAAGGCGAAAAGTGCACCGTGACACGGCGTATCGTGTCATTTATATGCGCGACGTTACTTTTTTTGCTCTTTTTTTCGAAGTTTCACTACTCATCCTACATGCTTCGTGCAATCATGTCTTTACAGGGTGAAAGTGTTTGCAGTTCTAATTTTGATTAAACGTTTATCGAAATGAATTTACCTACTACCATTATAAAATTATCTGACTGGCCGACATTACAACAATCGGTAAAATGACAAAACAAATATACAAAGAAGCAGAAACCAAGAAAGATGCTAATCTAATTTACGTATATGATCAGAAACCTTGATCTCCACAAAATTTCGTACGGATTCCAAACGAAGCCATAAACAAAATTACCAGGAAAATAATCCACAAAGTAATTGATACCAGAATCAATTCCTAAAACGTTCACAAAGAATTTTCGTATAATTCTACAAGTTTATAGCACATCGTTCGAAATCACTGTATTCGTCGATTCACAGGGGTAGTTCACCCTTCACACGAAGCTTGGCCGAAGGTTCTACTCACAACGATGGTCTGGGAGCGCATCCTGCTCGGCTGTCTGTTCTTCTTTTTTAAATGACTACAATTTTCCTGCTCGACGTGACGAGCCCACGAAACTACGCGGTCGCAGAAAAAGAAAGAAACGATAGAAAGGGGAAAAATCGAATGAGACGAACTGAAGCTCGATTATACGTCGATCACACCTGAGACCAATGTTTTACCGATGTCGATACGTTTCTGGCTTTGAACGGCCGGGGATGTGTGCTTATAAAGGACCAACCGAGGTGGCCAAAACCACCCGGTGAAAAGCCACAGGGTGGGAGAGTCAAAGTCGCTCGACTTTACGGTTACGTAAAAGATAGGAAGCGGCCGACTCTCTGGTTACGTCCGTTCCAAGCGTTCTCCAAGCCTGCGTAACAACACACTGCGTACGCTACGTGTCCAGCTTCGTTCGATATAATTTACTTAGGACCGAGAAATGGCAAAAGCCTGTCTGTAATTACGATATTAATTCATTGGAAGAGTCAATCCGTTAGTCGTTTCACCGTTACGTAGACGATCGTAGAAATAGCGCGAGTGCGCGTTTCCCGCGTTTTCTGAATTATGGATGAAACGTGTTGAATCAGATGGTGGTGGAAAGTAAATTTTGCCAAATTTTCATGAATTTCCTGTGAGCATATGTGCGATAGTTGAATTTCGTAAAGGAAAGTTCGATGGCCATTGGAAATGAAGAGTGGATGGAATTTTAAGTGTTCCGTTATATTTATTGAAACTTGGTGATAGTGTGAACATTTGTGAATTTTATTGTCAGAAATGACAGAAAGGAGAAACTGGTTCGTATTTTAGAAGACAAAGCGGATATTTCTGATACCATTGAAAATTAATCGTTTCTACGCAAAGACTCGAATTGATGTTACACGAATTTAAATTAGGATGGTATAATACGAATTATAAAATTATTCTAATGAGGCGATTATAAAAGAGTACGGGAGGTAGGAATACCGGATAAGATACGTAAATGCTTTCGACCGGATGAATCGCCAAAGAGAATTCTTAATTGTTGTTTATGTATGTGTTACATAAACGTTGGCTGTAAATTGTGCTTTAAAATGGAAAAAATTATGTCGAAGATATATCATTCGTTACTGCGTAACTGACTGAAGGCGCTGGCGGAATTTTTACATTACGTGATCGATTTCACCCAAAACGTTTACAAAATTTTATGTCTTCTGTTGTATCTGAATCAGACATAAACAAATAAATACTTCTAAGACTTTTAATCATTAAGTAACGGCACTTTCTATCAAGATACATCAATTAATCTATCCATTAATATATTCTCGTAGTTTTTGCGAGAAAGAGAAATTCACCTACGTATAACCAAAATAGCGTCGAAACATCGTAACAAGCCCAAAAGTCGTGTAATTGACATAACAGAAAATTTTTCTCTGGTTCAGCATGGTCGATGATATAATCATACCGGCCTTAATGTACGCAAGAGACATTGTATACCAGTTTATTGCTTATTAATTGTGGTATCGCGAATCAAACTCAACGCCAGTCGACCGGAACTCGTTGGAAGTGGAACAGGAAAATTATATTATAGGAGACGTCTAATAGCGGACATTGTTATCAATCTGTCCCCTTTTTCTTCGGCAAATAACACCTGGCGCCTGATCGTGAATAAATTACAAACTTTATTTCGTTCCTATCGCTGTAAAGTTGAAAAACTTTTCTCTTCCAGCTGATAATTCGGTTTATCTGTTCCCATTCTCCGTTCAATATTTAATGACGATAGTGCAGATTAGAAAATCCTTCAGTGCCACTTTCCACGAAACATTTTTACTCTTCTATGAGTTCCTTTAGCGCAAAACGATCGCAGTCACGAATTTTCTTTCCCTTTTCTCTGCGTTAATCGAGTGTAAACGGCGTGGATAAAAATTAGATGCAATATGCAACTTCCCGCACGCAGTTGCAACATTCTACCTTTATTGATCCCAATTCCTTTACTGTTTGATTGTCTTATTTGACAGACGTGCCATTGACACTATTTATACAATGTATATGAAACTCAAGTATGTAATTTGCATTAAAGTTACGACAGATACATCTGCTAATTTCACGTTAGAAAATACATTATCGGTTTGATCAAAGCATTCGATAAACGACCTATTAACTCGGTCAACAACGTGGAAAATCACGATTTTGGCAACTATCATTTATTACGCACTCCGGTTCAAAAATCTTAGAACACTTTTTTTTATTCTCAATAAAACTTCTGAAGTAAATTGCGAACTTTAAATTACATGCATTTTTTTTTAGTAAATTTATTAATATATTATCTGACCTTTTTGTTGTATTTAAAATTTCAAAATAAATTCTTCGTATGTTTTAACGGTTACCTAACCAGTACCAGTTTTTATACAAACTTGTAATAATTGTCCGAAGAGTTTTGAGCGAGTGTGTACCTAATAATTGTACATTAGTATCCACGTTAAATCTTCGAAAAATTCGTTTAGTTGCCACCAATTAGCTTAGTTATGTGAAAACTCTTGCCTCCGCCACATCGTATAGAATGCAAAAAAGATGCAATTCCTTAATTTCAGATTCGGCATTTCCGGTGAAATACGCCCAAGTGATTGACTCGCTTTCTAGCCAAGGTGGCCTCGGTTGTTTTGCGAAAGGAGTCAGTGTTAAGAGCAAGGTAACCTCGATCCGCGTCGATGTAATGCCTGTTGCATCCTTTTTTTTTTTTTTTCGTGTGTGCACCGCGTCGACCCAGCCAGTGTTGTAGGAAGTGGTGTAGCTCGCATACTTAAAATATCCATCATACAGGGAGAAAGCGTTTCGTAATTCTCCACCTGGAATACGAACCGTATCTTACGAGCTGCGAAAGCGAGAAAAGGATCGAAGATCGTGATGATTTTGAGAAGGTTCGGAGTATTCGAGATTACACAAGAATCCTCCCAAATGTGTCTTGCAAAACGACCATATATTATAAAATGATCTGGAATAAATTAAGTTAATACGGCATAATTTTGACAAAAAGGAGAGACGCATGTTGAAAGAAATGGTTTAGCTAGTAGTAGAGGAGATCAAATGATGTTAGGAGTTTCTAAACTTCTGCATTATTTTATAGCAATAAATTGAAATTAATAAGTTAAAACACCTCTTAAAAACGAGTGATCTGCACTTAAAGATTAATACAAATTGCGATTGTAACATCGTGGATTATCAGTGATTCATGTTGCGAAAGGATTTTGCTTCTTAGCAACATTGCTCAAGATATAATTCTTTATTTTCTCGTTTTGGGCTAGTGCACGTTTCGATAAAAAGAAGGTAGATTTGCAAAAGGCTTACAACAAAATCCTTTTCGTTGCATAACATTGTATTCCAGTTTCGTAGCGATGGACAATACATAACGACGAGGCGCGTCGTACGACGATGACGAAAGGGACAGGATTAGAGCATAAACAAAAAAAGACCAGGAGAAAGAAAACAGTAACGGGCGTTACGGCACATTTTGTATTTTCGATGTGGCTGTGATCGTTGTCCGCTTACGTAAGAATCTGCTTGCAATCATCCCCACCGTATTCCAAAACGCTTCTACCTCTTCTGTCTCGAGAAAGTCACGTCGCCAGTCCGATTTTGAGGGAAATATGCTTCGGTTAATGTGTGACGAGAGAAAATGAGAAACGTGTCCGATGAAAGTCAAACGTTGGAACAGATCCAACGTGTGGTTTGTGGTGTGCGATATAATCATAAACGGCTGGTTAATTGTTCGTCCGATTTATTGAAATCGAAATTAAGACAACATCGATCGATCAACAGTCTTTATCGAGCATTTTGTACTGAATCAACCTTGTTACGAGATTTCTTCCTTTTGATTATTGCATATTATATAATCATGATTTGAGACGGAAAGGAAATCCTGAGTCCGATATTTTATACATTGCAACCCAGCGAGGATATAGATCTTCGTGTTTCGCAAAAAACGTTACTTTCCAAAGATAAGCATTGCTAACAATATTGTTATGCCATGAGACAACATGTGGCATTATTAAATTTTCATATAAATTATTTTGCCAATGAGTTTATTAAACAATGAGTTTTATTCTTATTTTGATATATAGATACAAAAGTAAATGCAATCTGATGGTACGAGCACTATCTTTACATAGTACGATATAATTTGAATTATATACATTAGTCTATATATTCTACACTGCTGATGAAGTAAAAAATATTGATTCAATCTGCATTTGTCACATCCATTACTTTCATCCATTGCTTTCACAGTCATAAATACATTGCTTAGTTATAAAATGATATACAAAGTATTTTTGCGCTGTAAATCCTTATCAAGTACTGGCATTTTTTACAAGAATAACATCTTATTAAGTACAGCTGGGGTAGACTATTTTTTCTTTTTTAACTTGGTGGTAACTCCAGACTGTGGCTTCTGCCAATCTAAAGGTTTACGACGATACATGGGCCATGGAGGAACTGTGATTAGAGCAGCCATCACCAATCCTGCACCAAGGATATAAATTGTTTGTGAAAATTGTTGAATAACATATCCCCATATTAATCCAACTATCTGTAAAAAAAACATTTGTAATCTTGAGTATATTCTGTACAGCGTAATATTTTTAAATACAATACTTTACTCCAAAAAGTGTTATGATGAGCCTTGATAATTTTTCTGCCCGAGCTTGACCATCATAATCCTGAAAAAAAATTTTATTCAAAGAAATATAGAGGAATTATCTGACTGAATTTTGACATATGGTGACACATAACCTAAACAAAGAAGAAAACAAAAACTAAAGACAGTTACATATATTAATAAATTAACTTACCATATGCGTTGGGACGGATTTAATATATTGCATCCAAGAACTCATTTTAAACAAATATAAAGTAAGCTGGTACTTCCACGCAATCAAACTACGGTATAGTCATAGATCTTGACTAACACGTTGGCAATTGTTATTATTCGTGTGAAAACTGTAGTGGTAGTTTCTTAGCAGCGCCAACTTTAACGAATTTGTAAACAGTACAATGAACAAAATTTAATGTAATATCTACGTATGTAAGTTGTATTTATAAGTATCTATGTTCAAGTTCATAAAATTGTGTATCATTTGTTGTCAATTTGTGTTTTAAGCATGGAAATAAAAGAAACATCAATGAAGATAAGACTTTGTAGTCATAGCCTTCTTCGTGTGAGTCAAAATTTTAGTTTAACCAACGAATTTATAAAATTACAAAACAATGGCCGTTAAATAATTTATTTCCGCGTGAAAACAGCGTTCGATATATTAATTTCACTTCGAATTAGTAAGATATTACTGTAATCATTGATATAAATCAGTATCTATAACATTATAACTTTCTTAATTGTTGTGCAATTTCTTTGGTTTATCACTTTACGGATATAACGTGCACAAACGTTACGTGCATTGTACTTTCTAATGCTTTCAAGTGAGAATTTCTCCATTGAAATTCAATGGTATCTGATATATTGCGTTTCGAGTATAAGATTTCAAAAGCCAATTATACACGAATATATACATACACATATACTTATATTGATTCTTAAGTTATATTAATGCTTATAAAAAATTCTATAAATTATACATAACGAAAAAATGAATTTAAGACTTTGCATCTTCGGATTCCTTCACATTGCTGACCATCCCCTCTATCGAATTTGCGTATCGTTAGGACAGAAAGAGGTTGCAATTGAAATTATCATAGTTCGTGCTACAGATCGTGTCGTTGATCAGTTAAATGGAATATAGTAATGAGAGTCAGGCAACTTTTCCGTAGTGTCGACAATACTCTATGTGTCAACGGTATTGGTTAGGAAACGCATTTCTAGTCGTGTAATAGTATGCAACAGTTAGCCGGCATTGTTGTAACAGTTTTAAAGGAGAAACCGAGTCACGCGGCATGTATAAGTCTGACCGCGTTTCTGCTCGCGCGGAATTCGAAACGAGATTGAAGTAAAATGTCTCAAGGGCGTCACTGTGTTACGAGGCTATCGCAATCGAACGAGAAAATCGACGGGTTGGAATTACGAAATGTTCGTCGTGTTTCTTTCCGCAATATAAATCCACGCCGTTTTATTTTAAACGTTCTCGCCTTCGAGAATCAAAGATCGAGTCGATTTGAACATCGAATATTTGACAATCTTGTAACATTCTTTTATTTGAATTAAGAATCTTTTAGGATATTAATATAATCATGATACATTCGCTATAAGTAGTACTTCTTCTTATTACAGTCTTTCTCATAAATTAATACATTCATAAGTACAGGTTTTACAATGGAAAGTGATGTTCGAAACATGTATTTTTGCCTTGAACCAACAAGTATTATCATGTAACACTTTGTAACAAAATATTGTTAAGTATAATTAAACATGACAGCAAACTATTTCTTCTTTTTTTGCTTAACTGTAACTTCAGATTGTGGTTTTTGCCAGTCTAAAGGTTTACGGCGGTACATAGGCCACGGTGGAACTGTAATTAAAACTGCCAGTACAAATCCTGCTCCTAATATGTACATTGTTTGTGAAAATTGCTGAATAACATATCCCCAAATTAATCCAACCACCTGCAAACATAAATAAGGCATATGTAAGTAACCTTATAAAGTTGAATTGAACATCAATATTTGATGTATAATGTCCAACCCCGAACAGTGTTATAATGACTCTTGATAATTTTTCTGCTCGCGCCTGGCCATCATAGTCCTGAAAAGAAAATTGTTTAATCAGGAAACGTACGAATTTGTGTAAATATATATAAACACCTGTTGTTAGTAAAATAACATAACCTAACACAAATGTTATGCACTTTTAAAAAGTCGTAACATTACTTTTGTGAGATTAATTTGTAAACTTACTATGTGCGTCGGGATGGATTTGATATATTGTATCCATGCACTCATTTTAAAAAAGTGACAGTGACTTGCCGGTTGATTCACATAAACAAGCTTTTATTTAGACGTGGATCACGCGACGTTATTTGCGCATGCGCTGAGACGTGCTTTCTCACGTGCGCTCTACTGTGGCGCGAATTATGATGATTTTAAGTAGTTTCAGGCTATATATTTATACTAAACATACTAAATATTTAGAGAAATATCATAAATAGGCATTCTAGAAGTGTGTCTATAAATATTATTTGTTTCATAATTTTATAATACACAAAACATTACTTGTTATTACAAAAATACTGTACGTATTTGTATATCATGATATTTATATATCATTCAATTTTCACACCCAATTCTAAGTTTTATTTACTACAACGAGGTAGTGTGACTTTAATATCTTTTAAAAATATAGTATAGTACAGGATTGTTTATACAATTTGTAATGAATCAAGCAAGATGAGCACATTCAACCTTCACAATATTCTTTCTTGAGCAATTTGTTCGAACTGATTTCGACATATTCTTCATTAGCAAACACTATCTACATACACAATTTAATCCTAACATAATCATCTCTTCTTCAAAGTTATATCTACAATCCCTCAACATCTCACAACTTTACATTTCCACTGTTCCTCTCATCAAACAGTCAAATGCATATGTTTAGAAATAACATGGCAGTTAAATTGTCAGTCGATCACGTTGATTGAGAAATTTTTCCCTGGGAATCATGAATGAACTTCGCCGCATGTAGTCGCGATTAGTATTCGCAATCAGAGCCTGACGACAGTTGCGTCGTCGTATATCGGCGAACTCCATGCTGGCTCGGTGTTAGACCTTGCAAAATGCACGGCATCTGCCACGGTGGGGAACGCGGCGAACAGGCCACCTTTGTATTCCAACAGGTTGCACTTTCTCATCATCTCGTACACAGGTCCTACAATGTGTTCAAATCGTTGCGTATCGATCGGGTCTAACATTGCTTCCGGTTTGGTCATGCGGTTCCGCGACGCGATTTTACTCACCGGAACACCCGGCGATGTACACCGGTATATCGATTTCACAGTACTCGTTGATCAGGTTTCCCAGGGTCGTTGCGCCCGCCAGGTCCATGTGACTCACCGCGCTCAGGTCCAGTATCAGGGTTCTCAGCTGTGCACAATGACAAGGAAATTAATTTTCTACGAAAGTGGGTCGGCAGTTTTATGGTTTCTTCGGGCTGGTGTAATGAGGATATAGTTAACGTTGATATTCCTTCTTGTCGATTTAAATAATGATTTTACTAACAGCATTATATTATACTGGATACTATTGTAAGATACTGGAAGATATTCTATATCGCATCTCTTACTTTCTTAACTTCCTTCAACTCGTCGTGTTTGAATCCTCCATTAGGTTTCTTTCTCGGCGTCTGGCCAGCAATTTTATATACCCCGTCACGGAAGTGTTGCCGACAGGCGAAGTTCAAGCTGCCTGAGTAGTGAAATATTCTTATACCCGGCAGCTCTACCGTCTGAAAATACGACTTCCGTGTTAGATCTATCTCAGACTCGTTTCAGCCTGTACCGCCTCGAGAAATACACGATACGAAAAAGAAAATCCGCTTTAATCGATATAGATTCCCATTTTAACGTAACTCGATAAGAAGAATGTATAAAAAAAAAAAGAAAAGAAAAGAAAAGAGAGACTATCATTATTCCATACGCCTTTATATCTCTTGGTATCCAGATAAAGCTCAGTACCAGGTACTAGAGCGAGTGAACAGGTGTAAGGATGGATAGAAAAGAGGATTAATTTGCCGATGCAGAACACGATTCCAATTAGAAGACCATATTCCACGTCCATCAGAATTACTGATATGAATGTCACTGTCCAGATAACCCCATCCGTTTTGTCCAATTTCCAGAACCTCTTAAATTCCGTCACTTTCATTAGCATCCCCTTTAAAGCCACCACGATGATGCTAGCTAGAACACACTGTAGATAGAAATATAATCTTTTATTAGTTACTTGAAACTTACACGTATAATCGATTGAATTTGTCGATTTTCGAAGTTGTACAGATTTTTATTAGATTTTTGTATTCTATATAATTAACAATGATTCGAATATTTGTGAATTACCCGTGGCAGAGGCTCGAAGAAGGGGCCGATCCACAGTAGAACGCTAATTAGAATTCCACAGGATATTAGACTAGCTAATTGAGTTCGTCCGCCGACAGTCTGTTGGATTAGGGACCTAGAGAGCGAAGCTGTGAATGGCATGCAAGAGAAGAAGGATCCGACTAGATTTCCGACACCCTAGAAATCATCGAGGATGACGATAATTAGTTTCTTATGTAAATGAGTTGCATTATCTTTCATACAGCGTGACATTGATTGCTATCGCACTATAATAATTCTAAAGCGGTCGCGGTGTCAGTTTCGATAGATAAAAGAGATTGACTTTGACGAATCAGGTCAAGTCTACGACATGAATTATTTAATTGATTCCTCGGTTAATTAAAATGTCAATAACAATGCATCAGATTCTAATCGTGTGACTACACACGCTATTGTTTCATGCGATGTACTCGAATGCATTTCAAGATTAATTTAATGGTTATACAATCGAATATTTCTATATCATAATTCAGGCTTGGGTTATATACCAAAAATTCTAATTCAAATTTCATTCGAAATTTCAAATTTAAATGTATATTCAAACCTGCGCCATTAGCT
This sequence comes from Bombus pyrosoma, assembly GCF_014825855.1. Lineage (NCBI taxonomy): Eukaryota > Metazoa > Arthropoda > Insecta > Hymenoptera > Apidae > Bombus > Bombus pyrosoma. Next base: position 12,848,010 of record NC_057776.1, read on the forward strand.
CCTGGTTCGAATCCACCTCGTAACCGAGTTTCTGCGCGAAGATTAACGCCATGGACATGGATATAGTATAGGACACCATAGTAATGATGAAGCTATCTAATAAAATGTTCGGTACCAAAGACAATGGTGGTAAGGTCGGAGACGGCAAACTGGAAGCAATCGAAGAGAAAGTTATCATAAAGATGTTGCTTTGTCTCAATGAAACACGACACAACTATCGTGAATAATACAGTTTCGAGAAATTTGGTTACCCGACTGGTATGTCACCCACTACCGCGATCCCATGAACTTCCGTAAGGTTCAGGTACATTGAGAGGACAGTCCCAAGCACAACCACCAGCATTTCTATGGGGATTGGGAATGGACTTATTTTCGCGAACTTTGGCTGCAAATAAAATACAATTTTTTATTGTAACTCCAGCTACCTGGCTCTTTTTGTTTTTTTAGAAAATATTAAAACTGAAATTTTTTAAATATCGAAGAATCTTGAAATGAAGTATAAGAAATTAAGTTTTATTGAGATTTATAATATTTCAATATAATCTCTAAGGTTTTTATGCTGTTAGTTGAAATAATGTTTTAACTCATCTTTGAAAAATACCTTTAACGCATTGTTGACAATAAGAACCAAAATGATGGAACAGGATAGCAGGAGGGCAATCCCATTGATAGATTGATAGTTGTTAAAGAAGTCCACGTAACTCTAGAACGATATTAAACAACCATAATTAGATACTGAGCTTCCTAAGACCGAAATCTTGTTACAATGTCTTCTAAATAAAACAAACAAACGCGATCATCTTACGTAAGTGTCATTATCCATCATACAGTTATATTTCAAAAGTTCAATCCTCTTATGTAAGTGAAAGACAATCGGTGAAAGTACTGTTACATTAAACGTACGTTATTTCCTTCGTTTCTATTATTTGCAACTGTATTGCTGAAACAACAGTCTAATCGTCGAAAGCAGCACGTTTTACATCCTTTTGCCAGGTGTAAATTGATCAACAAGTTACGAAGATTGCGAAGGTCTTTTGTCATTGGAACAGTTTCTTCTTCGTTTCTGCGGTTTCCTTGGTTTTACCAAAAAGAAAAACCACTTGAAGAAATTCAAATTAGGTTGCCTACAAAGTGGCACAAGATTATTTAATTTTGAGAAAGTTTCGGTTTCATACGCGACATTTGAATTTGAAATAGCTTTTTGACCGGAACTTCTAATTTTGTTCTTATACTTTTTCCATGAAAATTTAATTTAAGGTACAGGCGTACGTGGAAAATTAAAGTGTTAACAAAGCCTTGAAATCTACTTTTTCTTCCCCAACAATTTTCCACAAGAAGTCTTCCATTTTCCAAGATAGAACCGTGGGATTCCGGATGTCTCGGAACTTGTTTCTCTCTTTCAGTGAGATAACAATTGAAATTGTTAGAAAGTCACTGTTGGAATTTCATTTGGCATTTCATGCGTTCACCTGTCTCCGGATAGAAACAAGAACCGAGTTCTTTGAAATGGACATAGTCCGTGTTGAAAACGACAAAGTAGAAAATCGACCGTGTTGCATGCGGTATTCGACGTATTTGGTATGAAAGGAAACGAGACGAGATGATATTAACGACCGGTACTTTTTGATTCTCGTGCTATTTCCTCTTTAACGACATCAGGAACAAACTATTGGAAACGCTGCAGGCTCAAAGAGTGTCTTTGAAGGAAGTAGAGACCCGGAAACGAGAAGAACAAAGTAAAGTGTTGGACATTCTGATGTGATTATCGCGACCATTGTGTTTTGTTTAATTTGATGTACGCTTCCGTTCAAAAGTTTGGAACATCTTTTGCTCTTCAGATGAATATTTTTTTACGAAATGAAAATAATACTATAATTCTAACATTCGTTGTTAAACATAATCAATTACAGTACCAAGGTTAAAAGTGAGTAATATTACGAATAAAATATTCATTCACTCAAGGAAGTTATTGTTCCTTCTAAGATACGTGTTACGTTTGCCGAAGAGGAAAGATATAAAATTCTATAATAAGTGGTTTTCTCGTTTGCACGTACTTGAAATTGAGGTCTGCCGATACGGCTCGTTAATCCTTTACAAAGAAGTAAATTCATATGAAGGAGAATTTCAAGGATCGAATAGTCCATAAATCTTTTAACGACGGTTTTCGTGTATTGACAGCTGACGAGGTATACATTTTTATTTTACGCGAAAAAAGAAATCTTTTTTTAGCCGAATTTTATTACACGAAAAAAGAAGTTCAACACTTTGCTTTGTATAAGACACATTTTTTTAATTATTCCTCATTGTTCCTCGTGCTTGTTTTGCACTTAAAAATCATACATTTTTCAACTGGTTCACTGTTTCAAGGTCTCGAAAAATACGATTTCATCATATTAAGAAAACACTTGATAATACGACTGACAATGTTACGACGATGAGAAATAAAAGAAGTTGTTTGACTATTCTGTAGCCTGGTAAACTTTGTTATCGCATGGAAGAATTTCGTTACGCTAATTAATATTTCCTCCAACGGTATACTGAAATATACGTATGTAAGAACAAACAGCATCATTAATTATGGAAGCGAAAAGATTAACTGGCCAGCAACTACATAATTGGCAAACCATCACGTGCCGGACGTCAATTATATTCATCACGGTTGTACGTAGAGTGTTATATACATTTTTAAAGATTTATGATAGCTACTACGACGAATAAATACGAATACTAAGCTTTCCTGTATAATTAATTCCTTCTATTGCTCTCTAAAAGTCTTAATTTTCCACAAAAAGGATTCTCCGTTCTCTTCTTCAACATTTTTGCATTTCTCATGTTACTAGAATTTTCTAATTTAAGCTTGGCAGGTTATTTTGTTTGTATCTTTCTCCGCATAATTCACCTAACTTCCTATATTACGTTCTGGGAGAAAGTAAGTAGACAACACACCTGTCGATGGTTCAAGCAGTTCGATCAATTAACTAAAGGTCTCCACTCGTATCAGTTACGCTTAGTTCGACAATCTATTTTCTCCTATAAATGTCGCTCAACAAACAAATAATCCGACTTCAGTTTCCGATTTTCGCTTTAGTTCGCGAATATTTATAACACATTAAACGAATTGAAAATTACTTTTCTCTTTAATCGTAAAATTGCAATAACGCGAGATTGCTTTAGAACGTTTCGAATTTCCAGATTGCTTACTTATCTAATATAATCGATTTCTTCGACTATTCTCCGAAGGTTTGAATTTTATACAAAAAAAGAGTCGAGGATCGAAGAAATTCTTTTTTGTCAAAAATTTAAGCTTTCAGAGAACAGGCGAGGAAATTACGCCCACTGTTAAGAATCCGATACTCACAAGGATCAACTTGAAGGGTCCTATGCGTTTAGGTAGGTTTTTCAGTCCTAGTAGATCCTTCACTTGTGACGTGAACACGTGAACCGCCGCGGATGTGGTGAACCCGCTTACGAGACTATCCGCTAGAAGCGATGCAATCACTCCCAATCGCAATAAATACATTACTAACTGAAAGATTATCAGATAAATGAGAAAAATTAAAGATTAAGAAAGAATTGAAAGATTAAGAAATAAAAATATTAATTAGAAAATTAAAAGTTATATTTGGGTTTTTCTAGCTCTAGTTGTATGTATTTTCTAAAAATAACACATCTAACGAAGTAATTACTAAATTTGTAAAACTGTAATATCATTTATATAGTAAACGATATTAAAAAAGGAATTGTTCATCGTTAATTTGCTACCTTTAACAGCTTTATGTTTGAAGATTCTACATGCAGGAAAATAAATAGAATGTTCCAGTAGATCCAAACATTTGGTAGATTGAAGAAAAACGGTAAGGAGGCGGTAAAAGATTACCTGAATCAGGGCCACGGCGAAAGTGACTGCGGTGGCTACTTCTACGGGGGAATATCGATTACTCGTCGAGGATAATAGCTCGTTTTCTGTTGTAGCGTTCTTTGCCAGTTGTCCTTGAGAGCTGTAGGTCGTGACTACTTTTCCGGTCATCATACAAACCAGCGCGAAGGTACCTTGACATCGACAGATTGGTTATTTTAACTATTAAATTGTGTGAATTTTTAACTTCCATCGTTGTATGTTTTTAGACATTAGTAGACGTCAATGCATTATATAAATTGTATGTAAAAATAATGGTCTACGGTCAGCATGGCGGTGTTTCGAAAATTGTATTGATAATTTTACAGGTATTTTTCTTAATGGTGAAATATTTGAAAAGCCTCTGAGAATGAAACTTTTGAAACTGATTATAACTTGAACAAAGTTCTACGTGTATACGTATACGTACATAGGTATATCTATTCTAATGAGATATATTGACTCGAATAGTCGAACTTTCGTTATCTATATTGATAAACATACGTAATAATAACACACGGGATGGTATTATAAGGAGAAAAAGCAGTCAAGTGCCATGAAAAATTGCGTGGCGATTCTGTCTAAGCAAGGTTGGAAAGTGAAGTCGAAATGAAAGTTAGAAGGAAGCGGATACTAGGAAGCTTCATCGAATTACGAAGACTATTCAGTTTTAGAATCACGGAAAACTGTTTCCTTGAAATTATGAAATTATGAAATCGGCGATTAAATTTATTAACCTCTGGACGAATATGAGAAAACATTCGGAGGAAACATTAATATCAAAGGCGTGTACACGTAACTCTTGTACAAAATGGTAAAATTTTGGCAAGTGACTACTAATCGATGGTTAACAAAAAGAGGGGAAGAAGAACAGTCGTGAAGCTTCCGTATTTCGTAACACGTTACGTACTTAGAATCATCCTTAGTATTATCAAGAGAGTCTTAAAATTACTGAATCATGTTTGTTTGCTATTTACCCATTGAATTATGCCTTGACGTGCCGAGGAAGAGATAAACAAGAACAGGAAAGAACGCCATGTAGATACCAACTATTGGTGGAACGTTGCCCAATATTGCGTACGCCATTCCTGAAAAGTAATTGCGTTGATTATGGGAAAAATCATTTTGGCCCCTTGGATCGGTAAAGATCGAGTGTATAGAAAAAATACATTTTATCGAGTAATAGGACTGTCGATCTTCTTCTTCTAAATAGACGATGAAATCTTTTGATTTTTTTTCCTCCAACTACTATCGAAAATACATAATATGAAATTATTCTGAAAGAATTTTCCACTCTGGACATGTACCAAAATTTGTCTATTTTTAATATTGTTCTTTAGATTTATATCATTGACACACTCAGCTCCCATAATAAGATACTCAAACACGAGACAGGACAGACGATCCAAACACTGTACTTCTAATTTTCTTAACATAAGACCTCAAATTTTCAGGATAAATAGACATCTCTCGACAACTGGCATCAGTTCATTCATATCTCAAAGTGAATTTATTATTCTTATTTGTATTAAACATAAAAAGGCCTCTTTGCAAACGATCGTACCTTGAGGAATATGCATCACTGCCACGGTGATTCCAGCAATGATGTCACCCAGTAAATCGGTCTTCCAATTGTACGTCGACAACCATCCGATAAGGGGTATGGTATTCTTCAGAATCATCATCGGCTTGACCTTTCTGCATTTCATCGAGATGTTCTTCAGAACTGTGACATCGACCATCATTAATAAGCGCCATATCTTTGTACTCTTATTATTATAGAATGTCTAGTAGTATAGAGATTTTTATCTGAAAGTTTAATCCTAGTTTTCCTGAATTAATGATTTTGTCCCTCGTCTCGTTTATTTCTCCGAACCCGTCAATTAATCATGGAATAAGTGGGGAGTAATTAAGGTTTTCAGGGTGTCGTTAGAAGGAAAAGAGATTGATTTGAAAGCTAGTATAGAGATTTATTATTACGACAGAAATCTATTCCCAAAATAGTGCAAGCGTGAAAGCTAAATATTACTTGTTAACGATAGTCGTTGCAATAACAAATATATATAGCAAACACAAATAACACGATATATTCAGATTCTGTTGCAACCATGAATATCTACGATTAAATTCTCCACGTGATAATCACGATAACATTCCTAGGTAATCGTAGATAGTATTAATCGTAAACGTATAATAATGAAAATCGATTAATTATGCTGCACAATAAGGAAAGAAAACGTTCGACTGCAATTGAAACGCGAAAAATAATTCCTTACTCGATTCTTCGATTCGAAGTTTATATAAGAAATCGTTAGTTTTCATTCCTTTGATCAGACGAAACACAGCGTATTGCGCGGTGATTACGCGACGCCTGATGGTAAATAAGCATCGCGGCTTGGCGAGGCGCCATGATTCTTGGATTCGCTCGCTGGGAATCCGCGTACGATACTTACGTGCTTCGTTCGGCTTCGCGTATTTGAACAAGTGATTAAGCTCGTCCTGTTGATAGACCGGTCGTCTCACCGTTAGTTCAGGGCTGAGTGCCGTCATCTCGTCGCTCAGATCGTCTGTGAATTAATTCGTGTCACGTGAGACCTTCCCGTTTCTTTCATTCAAACCGATGTGCGAGATTTTTCTTGGCATATAATATCGTAGGAAACGTGTTAAATGTTGAAGACGAGTTTCAGATAACGTGTATTGTTACACGTAACTAAAGCACTGAGACAACAAACGTATAAGTACTTATGCGTTAACAGTTTATCGGTATTGCTTACGCAAAATTACGTAAACTTATCTCAGGCATGCGAACAAGAAATGATAGAGTATAGGTATTTAACCACATGGCCTTTCTTATTTTCTAAATAGAATGTCTCGTATATCGCGTGCCTATTAGTGTCGTAAGGAGGAGTTTACCAACAATTGGAATTCTTCCATCGACGCGTGAGAATTTAAATGTCAAGTTTATAATATTGGAAGGTGGAAATTATCCAAGTGGAAAAGGATTTTATAAAATTCGAACAAAGGTTGATATCGTTGCACGTGATTATTTGAAAGTCGAAGTTCTTTGGGTGAATTAGAGCGGATAATTAAACGAGTGTTCTTTCGAGATGGGAGATTGGTAGATTGAAACGGTTAATTTTGAATTTTAAATTTAAGTTGGAAAATATAAATTTATCACGATCACGTCGTATTTTGTTTGACTCAACATCTTGAAATCACCTAAGTTCGTATTAAACGTTATTCAATTGAATCTCATTGTGAAATCGCGGTATAAATAAGAAATGGTAACAATATCTTCCATCACGTACGATCCATCAAACACTATGGAATCAATTAGCTCAAAAATAAATGCCTCAATGAGACTGTGAGTGTTGCAATCTTTTTATATTACGTGTGTGAGCATAGATAGTGATATCATCGAAATATAAAATCCCTCGATTGACCATAACCTACGACATTTTGACCTCGATTTTCCTGTGACGACTATGAAGTCATTGCATCCGATCGTTCTTGTCTTAAAGCCAAATTTAAAATTAAGAATTTTCGAATGTTCAAAGTTTAGAACTTGTAATTTTCGAAAGTTCCAAATTCCTTCTTAAACCTTAACATTTTTTTAACCGCAAACTTTCACACTTTCAAATTTTCAAAAATTCAAATTTTCGAATTCTCAACGTTTCAAAATTTTAAATATCCTCCGTTGCAGATCAAAGAAAAGAACTCCACTGAATGTAATCGATCTCGATCGAAACGAAACTACGCGTTTTTATAGGATAGACCGGGGAAACCCCATAGAGAGCGACCTGTCATGGTGGTGGTGAGACGTATACCACTTGCAAGGTATGATACGCGGCTTCTCAGGAGCACGCAAGCGTGTCGAGCAGCTGAATAACGCTACGTGTTGTATCGAAAAGAAAAACGCGGTCTGACAGAAGATCGACACACTATGATAACTCGGCTGCGCTGTCTATCGCTTACTAACGTATCAAACGTGAACGCGACGCTTGGCTCGTGTGTTTTCCATTGGAATTGAGTCACGTGCCGGTAATCGGGCCAAGAGCTGTCAAATAAACGCGCGTTCCTCGGATAACGACCGTGATGATACTTCATCTCGATTAAGATGCTTAATTGGGCCGATGTAACTGCGTGTCCGACCAGTTAGAAAGTGAAATTGATACCTCTGTTGTCGTGGAACGAAGCTGGAGATTCACGAGATGAAATTGTGTCATCGAGGATTTTAACCCTCGCGACCCGATTCTGCATTTATAGTGCGTTTTCTCCATGTGATCAACGTGAAATCAAATATTTGGTGTTTGGTGTATTGCGTTGCAAAAATATTTGCAGTTTGCACATTCTTTTCCACAGGTATGGTTTTCTTCTTAGCTTCCACACTTCATTTTCGTGGTGTCAAATTTTTGTAATCATGTGATACGAAATTTAATTAATGGAAATAATTAATCAGCACATAACTGAAGCAACGAATACAATGATGCAGGTACATTTTATAATCGTCGTAAATCATTGCTCTTGAGAATGTTGGATGAAAGTTATCTTAAACAAGGATGGAAAGTATCAAGTAAACTGAAGTTCTTCGTTGTTGACGAATAATCAGTACTTATTATAAAGTATAGATATAATTATTTATATAAATAGATAAAATTACGTAGACAAATGTACATAAATATTTCGAATCAACGTAACTCTTGTCAGAAAAAAATGCATCAACGAATCGAATACTTGTCGTCCATTGATGAAGTAAACCGCTAGATTGATCTCCAGCAGTCAATATTTCCAGTACAGAAGATAAAGAACATTTTTAGATCCAGACGCAGTGCCCGTTGGCGAGAAATGTTCTGGAGAGTTTATCACGTGAGTTTTACTCTCAAATACACAGCGTTGTTTAACAGTTACATCATACGATCTTCGAGCTGTCGATCGAGCACAGGGAGATTGACGCTGCGTTTCAAAGCAGGTCGAAGTCTATAGAGCGATGGTGTAAAAATCCGCGGAAACGAGGAAAAACTTTCCAACAAACGAGCAAATCACCACTTATCTCGTCGAGACGATATTTTAAACTCGGATGCTTACCGACGGTTTAGCGAGATTCACACTTCCTCTTAATTCACGTTTATTCCAATTATCAGGCGTAAAGGTGAACTAAAACTCTTTACGAGAACAAATCTTCTTCCCTCAGTACTCCGTGATTCCACCAGTGAAAGGCATTGTGTGAAATCTAACGATGGTTTAAGAAGAAATAAATTTAAAGATCCTCCAGAGATTGAATTTGCAAGCAATTAAAGCGATAATATTTTAATTTCACTGACAATTATTTGATTTTCCCTTTCTTTCAATTATTACAAGAAATATCATAGAATAGTACGATACTTTCTGGATATTATGCTATTAAAATATACTCGATTAGAAAATATCCATTGTATATTAATAATATAGAAAGTAGAATAAGAGATGAAAACGCGTGTTATGATAGAAAAATCGAGCGCTGGTCGATCGATCGACGAACGTTAGTCTGTGGACGCTAACGAAGTCCAACTAAAATCGCGAACTCGAGGGAGCACTATGAAGTACATACCAGAGAGATTTCACTTTTGATCGAGCGCTGGGTCGCTCGAGTATAGCGTTCTTGTTTAACTTTGTTACGTTCTGTTGTCGAGGACACCCCGTTCTCCTGTAATCCGAGGTGCTATGGCGTCAATCAGAATTTTGCAAAACCCATGTTTTGTCAACACACAGAGCTCAACGATTTATGGACGTCTTCTTCCTTATCTCCACTTTCTGTCTCTACCTATGTGATAGTTAATTGAAAGAACCATGAAGTCGTGATTACCATTTTAAACAAGCTGTGTTTTCTGACGTTGCGATGATTCTTCTTTTTCGAAATACGCCGAAATTTATTTTCGAGAGTAGACACTTGGAAGATTTGATTTATTAATCTCTTGGTGACGTATTTCAATTTATGTTGCATCGTTCGTAGAAACGAATATTTTATTTGCAACGAATATTTGATTTTCCTAGAATGCTGCAATACTAAAAATGTAAGCACGATCGATTATTGGCGCGGTAATAAGATTGGAGGATAAAATATCAGTTAACTGACGCTTATACGTAGCTCGGTAATAGAATTACTTTTACTACATTGTGATAACGAAGGGAGTGAAAGAAAAGAGCGATCAATACGAGAAAATTGACAGAAAGATGTTCTACTTGTGAAATATTTTAGGAAGAAAGAAAGCAAATTAGTAACAATGGCTCGTCGATTGCTCTAAATCTAGCAAGGAAGAAGCACACGCGGTAGTTAAATGAATAAGAATTCCAACACTCGTTTCTTTGTCTTAATCAGGGAAACTGTTTGCGATGCATTAGAACTGTTAATTCCCATTATGTATTTTGTATGCACTTTGTTTGATACTGATACCACTTCTTTAGTCTTAGATTTTGCTTTGGTCTTACTTTGCACGAAATTCTCTTTATTGCAGGGATTATCGTTAGGACGTGTAGGGTACCAAAGAAATACTTTTATCGACTTGAAAACGAGTTTACTGCTATTATGAGACGGATTTCACAATCTTACCTGGTTACCTGGACCGTACTGGCACTGTTTTTCATTTGCTCGCCTTCGACTCGATTATACTCACCACTCGCGACATGCGATTCCGGGTGTAACTGCGTCTACATTGTAACTCTGACTGACTGACTGCGATTAATCGTCTGTAACTGTCTCGAGCTTTTCCTCATTTCCCTTTATATAGGTTGCCCCCGAAAGAGAAAGTTTTCTTTTCTATTGATAGGCAAACGATTTTTTTTATTATCGAAGGCACTTGCGCATTTTTGCAAGTCCCAGGGCTTATCCTTTTACGACGTCCTGGCCAGGGTTTTTTCTTTTACGACGTCCTGGCCTCGCACGTCGTTTCGCAGGTTATGCGGCCAACACATGTGCTTAAACTCTTTTCTTTGCACCGCCGCAATCTGTTCGCATCGCTTAATATAAATTCTGCTCGAATAAATATATCGTCTGACGTCAAAGATCATGAGCTTTTTATACATTTCTACGTTTTTATAAATCTTATTTATTTTATTAAATTTATACATTTTACTCGTATCTTCTCTGTTGTAAATTCGACGAATCATGAAAAGCAATTCTGTCTTCTTTAAGCCAGTTGCACCAATATTAGTACGTAGGATTTGCCTAAAATTTGTTAATTGTATCGCCGTATTAAATTATTTTCCAATTATTTCCGAGATCCATTTTTTGAAATACATACGTATAGAGAAACAGTTTCGTCGCGTGAAAATGATTACCCAATGCGTCGAGTCTATTTCACAAGGAAAGATATCGAAACGAGTTTAGCCGAGTAATTATTAGCAAAGAATTTCATGCCACATTCTTCGTCGATTTCATGTTATTAAGACGATGTACAAATTCTTATAGGCATTTTCCTGTTTCCACGTGACAGCTTGTGTCGTGCTATTAGGAATTCATTATAGATATCTTACGTATAGTTTCTAACTAAAGTTTATAAATATTCACGGGTAAGTATTATAATTGTTGTTAAAAGAATACATAAAACATGTGACATTGTTTCTATGGTTTTGTTTGAGTTTGTATATCTGCCGAGATAAGATTGGCGGAATTTACCAGCCAGATAATGAATTTTGTCAGCATCTCTGAGATTTGCACGGTAGAAATGTTAGATCAAAAGTTCGTTAGTCGAAAATAATAAGTTCTATTCTCCTGATTTCTTTTCTTCCTTCAAATTACCGAAGCAACACACTGCTGATTATTTTGTACGGTATACATAAATTTAAATGAATTTCGATATCTTTGTTTGCGCGCAGTTGATTTAAATTCATTTGCATGGAAATTTGTACCTTATTTCTATACGTATCTGTGTTAATAACTATTTGAAAGATAAGCTAGGCATATAAATGCTATCTTTTTACTGTCCTTGTGTTGGAATTGAAGATAGACTATTTACTGACTCATCAAAATATGTTTTTCATGTTACAATATCGAGATTTTGTTTGTGGTCCTAATATTATATTAAAATTTTGATTATCGTTCTGAACTTTAATAATTGTTGAAAGAAACTCGAAAAGACGAACACGGCTTTTCTTCTTAATTTTATTAAACGTAACAATATACAACAATATCAGACACAATTTAAAAACTTTATAGGCTTGTTCACACAAGACGAAACCAGTGGCAGTATTCTGTAGTACAATCTTTCGAAACTTTCAGTCTTTGCATCTATCAAACGTTTATGCATCGTGGAAACTGTATTAATGTCTAGTTGAAGACCATTGTGTCCAGAATTTGTCCAATTGACGTCGAGATGTGAACGACTATGATTCTTTGGAGTAGGATCTCTGAGAAAATAAAAACATATATAATCTTTCTGAATAGTATTAGTACTATACTATTAATATATAGTATAAATATATAAAGTAGTATAAGTAACTAAGTATCTATTTCATTTTCTAATTAATCGGACCCGTATTTGGCAAAATTAGCCCACAGCTTCACCATCTTTTTTCTGAATCGATTGAATCCGTGTCTCGGATTTGTAGGTGCACGAAGTGCATTTGAATTGAATATATATCCAACATCGTCAAAATGAGCAGTTCCTGAAAGAACTCTCAATCAATTCCAGAAATACCATTCTTTATATTTTATATTTTGTTTTACGTTTCTATTCTCCGTATGTAACGTCATAGGATGTATTTTTAAAAATGTACCATTCAATGGATTGTGATCAACTATGTGCCAAGAGTACTTTGATTGATACGATAATCTATAATAATAGGTAGAGTGACCCTTATTGTGCGTAGTAATTAACCTTTGAGTCAGATCTATGGGGCCAGAGAAAAGTATATCCATCGCGATCTATAAATGTTAACGATTTTATCACAAAAAGATAAGAAAGATTATTGTTATATTGAGATACTAAAAAGAAATCATTTTTACCTTCTCCAGCTTATTGTAACTGGTGTTAAAGAAATTGCATATAATTTGCGCGAATAGAGCTATTGGTTCTTTAGTATATTTCCCATTATATGTGTTTATGCTCTGGAGATACTTTCTGGCCCAGTCGATCATGTTTGTCACTCCTATTGGCGCTAAACGTGTCAAACGTAAGTGTATTTAGTATCATACGGTATAATAATATAGCGCAATTAATATTATTAGAAGATAATTGTGATACTTACGACCTAGAAAGAGAAGAATTTCGTTGCGAGTGTAACCCAACATTATATCGTGATGATAGAAGTCTCCATTATGATATTTTGTTATAGGACATTCTGTTAGAAACGAGCTGTTGGTAGGATCTATATCGGGATTTTCTATAGTCGGTCGAAATGGCAATATATTCTAGAAATATAGGAAATCATGAAATTTGAATTAATATGTGACGATATTAAAATTTTCAAGTAAATATTAGCAGGATTAATTACCAGGTCAACTTTTTCCGCTGCTCTTATAAGTTTGATCGCAGGTGCGTGACGAAGATAATTCAACAAATCATCCCTACTCTTAGGTACGTAATTAAGAAAACCAGCGAGTTTATAAGCATTCTGAATCATTTGTTCCGGTGTATGGTATGCCCAGGGGCACAACGGTGTGCCGCTCATGCTAATCGATCGACGAAACAGTCCTGAAAAAGTGAGCGATATAAAACAAGAAATAAAAATCCAAAGCAAGAAAAACAGAAAAATAGCGAATATTTTAAAAATGTACCTCTGGATCGTTCAGATAACATGTGAAAACCGATGGAAGTGCTGCCAGCACTTTCTCCAAAAATTGTCACTTGTTCTGGATCGCCCCCAAACGCGGCAATATTGCTTTGTACCCATTGAAGAGCCAACTGTTGATCCTTTAAACCAGCATTACCCGTTGCGTTCGGATGATTTAGCGCCAGAAATCCTGGAAGTATAATTAATATTCGACGAAGTAACTAAAAGCTGTCTAAATTAGGCAACCATAAAAAATTAATTTCAAACGAAGAAATATCGTTTGTAATAGTAATACCTAAAACACTAAGTCGGTAATTAAAGGTGACCAAAACAACATCTTCTTCCATAAAGAAATCAGGTCCGTATAAGGACGCATTACAATGACCAGACATATAGCCACCACCGTATAACCACACCATAACTGGTCTCAATCTTACTTTACCCTTGAATATCATCTATTAATAACGATTGTATCTTCTAAAGTCTTTGGTCCAGAAACTCGATGAACTTTATCGAAATTATTTAGTATCAAATCTTTACGAGATTGAAACAATAATTACCTCACGAGTATACACGTTCAGATACAAGCAATCCTCGTGACCACTAAATACGCTCGTCATGTAATTCGACTGAGGACACATACTGCCCTCTTTGAAAGCATTTAACACACCTTTCCATGGTTCTTTCGGAACCGGAGGCTGTAACAATCAAAATAAATGAAACGATTATATGGAATATCACTGAAGCATTCTGTCCGTGAGTCGAAATCACTGTTAAACACAAAAAATATTTGTTTTTCCCTCGTAAAAAGATACTTATTTTTCATATAATTTTCATTTTGATATTTTTGGTTCGAGTTTCATATGGTAATCAGCAGTGGAAGTCAGATCAAGAACACTCGAAAAAAGAAAAAACTGTTTTCTTAATTTCACCTTAAATCTCAAGTCACCAAGGGGTGGTTTCGCATAGGGAATCCCTTTAAACGAAGAATATTTGATTGAATTCCATACTGTACGCAACACCAAACCACGAACAGGTCCACTAGATGTTTTAACAACGGAAGTCCGAGGGGAACTGATGACAAAATATTCCAAGGATGAAATTAAAAGAACGAAAAGGTAGACATTTGCGCCATTCATGTTGATTCCTTAATGAAGGTATTGAAACTGTTGAAATTATACGAATATAAGAAATACTTGTATTGATTAGTTGATCTTGACACTTTTGGAACCTTCGTTCCAACGAATAATAAGTAAGCCGAATATTAATCAGCTTAACCAGCATTATAATTTTGCACGATATGCAATTCTCAAACTACAGTTTCGGAGTTTCGAATTTCACCTGACGATACTGTTACTTATCGAAGTTGTGTCGGTGGTGTGAATTTATTTGGGTGAATCATTGCGTAATTATTTACACGTTCCTTTTTCATAAACAATCGATGAAATATCAAAGCGATACTTGCTGTGTTTTGTATATTTTCTACATCTGATCGATCAATGGCTGATGTTCAAATTATTACATAGATAGATACGATATTAAATAGAAGATATGATAGAGAACAAGTTGTGGATAGAAAGGACTGCGAATAGTAAGAAGTAGTTGCGGATTTTCGTGAAACAATTCGTATCTTTATAAACACAATTAAAGAAATAAAATTTAAATTGAAATATATTTTATTTGCTATATTTTATAGCGAATATATTCTATATGTTACATTTTACCTTATATATATTATATGTTTTAGCATTTCACGTACATTCCGTGCACTTTTATGTCTTTAAATTTTTTATAAATACAATACGGTGTCTAACATTAAATAATAGAAGCAGAAAGCTATGAACTACATAATAACAAGCTACATTAATAACAAGGACAAAAGAGTGGAAAGAATAAATAATAAAATAAACCAATTAACCTTCTTGCTACGTAACTGGGCCAAGCTACAGCTTCCGGACGGTAGAAAATAAAAAGGAGTTTCAAAATGGACAAAACGAAACGGTTTCCAATGTTGCATCACGTGATGTATACAGTCCGCTTGAAGTGGAGACATTTTAACGATTTGATAAATTGCTTCGACCTGTATGCCAAAGCTCTTTCTGTTGCGGGAATATCGCAACGAAAAGGTTAAACGATCAAACGCTTCCCATTAATTGCGACTGCATATATATATTATACCTTCTTTTGAAAAGAATGTGACAAATTACACACGCGCAGTCAGCATAGGACGAAATGCAAAACAAGTGGCTTCTGTCAGAAGAAAGACACTGCTTTTGGATCATCTCCAAACGCGATGATATTCTCTTTAAAACATACCAAAGTTATCGTGTAATACTTCGTTGTGATGATATCTGTTGTACGTAGATAATTTAGGAACGACAATGCTGCTAGATTAATTTCGAAACATTAATTTGAGATATTAATCTTCAATTAGCGTGGCGTAGATTAATTACTGACAAGGCAATGTATTTACTTTCATAAGATTTTCATCGAATTTCTAACTTATCGAGATTTAGCAAAAAATTAAGTAATCTCTATGTTATTTTATGAATATCTCGTAAATTATTAAAGATACGAAAAGATGTCATAAAAATTGTTTGCTAGATCGTGATAGAAATAAATTTTTCTGATGAGAATACATTAAATGACTGGAGAAATTTCAACGTTATCTCAATTATTTTTCAATTAAAACGCTTGGAAGCGAAACGAGAGAAGGTTCGTGAACGAAACGTTCCACATTCTCTGGGTACTTGAAACGTTGCTAACTTCTGCTGAGTTTCACTTGAATTTCTTCTACGCTCAGCCCTCGGCTGCCTCCTTAAGTTCAACATCCGCGCTTTTTTATTGTTAGCTACTGGGAAAGGGTATCGAAGTTGTTGCTTTATAATGGAAGAGCCAATACGTGATCGCCTCTATAGGTTCTTTTCATGCCTCTCGTAACGTCGACAGGAACTATTATATAACAGGTAAGCTGTTACGGGGCTATCCGTGACTCTTCTCTTCTTCCACGTCAGTCTATCGACTTTGCAAGAGTTGTAAAATTATGATAATAGTTAACTAAGGGAGACATATTGCAAATTCGATTGAGAAAACGAAGAACGAACAACGAATTTAAAAGTCTCTATAAATAATTACTTAGAAGAGAATTTAAATATTCAAAGATCCAAAAGTCGAAGAATTCAAAAATTGTTTATTTCAGAAATGCGAATATTCTGTTAATTTTAACGTTATGAGAGAAGAGAAGAGCCGAGGAAGGAAGGAAAGAACCAAAAGACTTGTAAATATTCTATGAACTGCAAATATTGTAAATAATCTGAGAAGGGAATCATTGTTTTAAAGAGAAAATCCCAATCTTTCGATTGCGTATGTATAAAAGCCTAGAAAAAGAAATGAAAATAAATCAATAAGTATGTATTTATCCGAAAGTTTTCGTTAGTTAAGAAACGGTGGATGGAGAGTAAAAAAATAACACTGGTATGGTTAATACGTCTTTTTCTACGTGTCTATTTATTATGAAAATATAATACAAAACATCCTATGTTGTATTACATAGATAACAATGCTCAATTAACGTTTTATTCCCTTTTGTCTTGTAACGTTACCATCCAACACTATGAGAAGTATGTCAGGATAGGTAAAGTTCGTGTTCTCTTATTCCGTGTTCTTCATCTTCGTCGTTTTTTTCTCTTTTTTTTCTCGTTTTCCCCTTCATTTTTTTTTCGTTTTATTTCGTTTGGAGGAAAAAGGCCCGATATTACAGAGAGAGAAGATACATATAATAGACGAGAGACGTTACAGAGCGAAAAATTACAAACTGGAACGGAGAAACGAAAGTGTCCTGGTGTTCTTTTTCTTTTAGTGTTGTGACTCACATATTCGTATTTTGTTTCTTACAAAAAACGGTAGTCCGTTCGAACGAGCGGAACAGGAACAAGGGCGGGAGCTTATTTTCCATTTCTTTCACTTTTTTTTACCATTTTTTCTTTGTTTTTTCTTGTTTCTTTTTTTGGTTTCGTTTGACTCATTCGTCTGGGCTTCGTGGGTCCAGGAATAAGGGTTCAGGGAAACGGGACTCTCTTCTTGTTTCGCGTGTCGATGCACAAATTGGAGTTTTGTATTAGCGCTAGTTTACAAATAATACAAATGTATGTAAATATCGTTATTATAATAATAGGTTCCCTCTTAGCGAGAAAGAAGCTTAAAGCTAATTCATCTAGCGTCACTATCGTTTTCACACCATGCTAATACTACGTATTCCAGGTGGTACCCGTGAACAGCTTTGTCACAGTCGGTCGAACTTGTTATCGACCAGATGTGGAAACATCAGTGAGTAGGTAATTAGAAGGGCGAAAATAGAGGAAATTACTGGTTGTCGAATAGAGACATCGAAAACAAACAACACGTGATCAGTGTTCTTTTTATCCGTCGTTCGCTAAATAATCCTTCGCTCGAGATAATACTTCAGAGATAAACTAAGCGGATTTATTAGGAACACATTTTTTGACAAAATAAATAAAAAAATATCGAGGATGGAAATAAGTTTCTAATATTTCCAATTGGCAAGAGATAATTTCTCAGACGATTCAAAAAAGGGAGAAACCTTATGAAAAGTTTCAAACAAATTAGAAATAAGAAATACTCAAGGATAAATATAAAAAAGATATAAAATATATAAAAAGAAGATGGACTGAAAATAGGAAGATGGTAAAAGTTATCAAAGTTGTAGAAAGAATATGAAGATTCTTCATACGTTGCACTCTATTCAACAATGTATTGTCAATTATTTCGTTCTCGAACGGATAGCTAGCTCAGCTGTCACAGGCACCGAGTGAAATACATTAGCGATTCTACGAATAACTCTATATCGCTACCGTTTTTTTTTTTTTTGTTATTTCATTATTAGGCGAAATTCGATCGACGAGGGTTCCCGCCGTTGCCGCCGGATACACCGTAGGAAATTACATCGTCGACGACGATCGTGGCTTCGGTTCGCGTCGCGGAAGGGAGATATACCGGCGAGGTTAAAGGGGTGATCAGAGGAGGGTGTAACTCGCACGGCAACAGGAACCCCGGACGAGCTGGTCGACCTAGGCAATTAGTGTCATCTACGTAAATGCTAAGTACAATTAGCACTACGGTCAGAATAAATTAATGACTATACATAGTGTCCACCTGTGGTGTGTCCTGTGTCACGAGTATCTGAGCGTTCATGCGTGTAAGTAATTATAATCGTGCGTGTCTCTGTTCGTGTTCTGTCATGTTGCGTGTGTTATGTGTGTTAATACGTATTTCTGTATTTATGTGCGTGTGTGTAAAGTGTCATGAAGGAGAGTAGTGTCGAGTGTTCAGTGTATAATACCTACGGCGTTTTCCTCCGCGGTTATTAATATCGTTTACCTTTAGTACCTTTAATCTCGTTAATTACCTTTTAACTCTATATTGCTCTTTGTATTGCTTCGGCGGCAGTATAGCCCTACGTAGTCATGCAAGGTATAATTGTATTATTTTTTTTTTCCGTTAATAGATATAATATAACTGGTATCTCTCTTCATCGCCGTTCAATGAGAATAATAACGTCGCGATAAATAATATATCCGACCGACGATAACCGGTAATAATGGTAATTATAAATGAAAATAATAGTAGCAAGAACGACAGTTGATTTTAGCAATAACGATGATAAAAGAATCGTTAAGTAACTCGGTTGGTTTCGTGTTGTGATTTTCTTCTCGGCTTGTGTATCTGTTTAAGTTCACGCGTTGACGCGCAATAACGCGAACAACGGTACTAATCATCGCGATAAATCATCGTAATAACGCCAGCCTACCAGTAATTCGATATAATTTCATCGGTAATACCGTGTCAACGTATCTATATAAATATATATAGTTAACTTCGCGTTCTGCGTGTGTACGGTTTAATTTCTTACGTAAAAGCTATAAAATATGGATACCTGCACAATTGTATTTTTTTTTTTGCATTTACTTCTCTACTCTTTCATTCTTTCTGTTACTGTTATTCCTTTTTTTTTTTTGTTACATTCACTCACGTCCCTCTCGCTCTTCTATTTGACAATTTTTGTTTATATTCGCTCTCTCACTCTCGCTCACATTTTCTTCAAATCTTTACGACGAAACATAATATTATTATTTTTGCGCTCTCTACTCATTCGTCGTACCGTCGCTATTTTCTTCGAACTAAAGTTCGAATACTATAATATATATATAATATTTTTTTATGTATATAATATATATATATTTATATATATATAATAGATTTATGTATATCAATGTAACCAGTGGTGCGCGTTTTGTCGCGCTGCATCGTATTACTTCATCTTATAAAAGCCATCGCTAGTCTCCTCGCCTTTTCTCATTCTTTTTTTTTCTTCTTTAATTATAATAATAACTCTTACTAAATCGTTTATTAGGCTCACTGTATGGTGTGTCTGTGTTTACATGACTATGTGGATGGGTGCGCGCGCGCACGTGCGTGCGCTCGTGTAAAGATGATTCATTATCTACGCCTATGTCTACCATTCTCTTGCTCGTATTCTCTTCTTTCACACACACTCGTTCTCTCTTTCGTTCACTTTTCGTCTTCGCTAATTATTCATTTCCTTTCTCGGTAGTTTATTATCGTAACGAGTAGCAAATAATTGTTCACTACGTTAGTGTGTACATGTGTGTATGTTTGACTGTTCGTGATCCAGACTTGTAACGTCGGTGTGTGATCCTGCACCGCTAAGTCATCATTACAATTAAAATTATTAAGGTTAAAAATTCATCGGCCTATTCATACTTTTTTTTTGCGCCGTTATTATTATTTATATTAATCGGTCGCAAAGGTACCTCATCGAGGATCCGCGACCGCCTACGAAGTTATTGCTTTTGAATACCCCGGCTTCCTTGGGAGCATCCAATTGGAACAATATCCTGTAAATATCAGTCGCACTTTGGAGGAGGCAGGGATTTTTTTTACGCGGTTTGTTCTATTTTTCTTTTTTTGTTCTTGTTGTTGAATTGGTGTGTGTCGTTTTGTTTTTCCTCGAGAATACTATCACAATGCATACAATATCAATATCTATATGCGTTATAGGTTAGGTTAAGGTTCACCTTATATCACATCCGTCCCTAACGCGCCGTGGTATGCGTCGAACGAGCTCACGAGGATCTACGTGGGACGATGCTTTGGAAGCACGATTTTTCAGCTAAACGACAACGTTTTTTTCGTCACATTAAACGTAAATTTCAAGCTGGCTTCCAAACGATAATACACTGCTATACAATGTTAATAATACGCATTGATACTTACTGCGTCCTACGATATCATAATTATATTATACAATTTGGTGTTCTCGTATTGTTCGTTTCATTAACTTCCAGGCTAACGATTTTTTAATTGATCGCAAAATATCTATCTCGAACGTCATTAGCATAACCTAGCAGAACCCGAGCGACACTCCACGGCGATTAGCTCATTAATTTAGGTTCGCAATCAATAATAACAATAATAGTAATCGTAGTTCGCAATCATTATCGTCATCGTCGTAGTCGTTGTTAATAATTGGTATTCGCAAGCGTTTTGTAATCTCGGATCGTCGCTCGATATTGCTTCGTCGTATCCTTGCTCGTATCTTTCGTCTTCATCACGCACATGTATCTTGTTTGTCGCTTCTTTTTACCTGTAATTGACACTGTCCGTACTCGTTGAAACGCATAAATGCACGCTAACGAATAATTTTACTGATGTATATAGGCACTTTTTTCTTCGTTCTCCTTTTTTCTTCCTCTCTTATTCTTTCTCGTTCCATACCCCTGGCGCTCTTATCTCGTTCTTACACTATCCCAAAACAACAAACTGCGCTACAAATTTATGTATCTATCAACCTTGTTAGTCTCCTTTTTTTTCGATAAGGAAAGCTCGCAGTTCCAAAGACAGACCTCTATGTTTAGATAGTCGTTTCTTAAAGCTAGAAACGTCACGGAATCGAATCAAAACTCACGCGTACCACCTCGACGAAGAATCATCAAACCATCTTCGTTAACAGAATTCGTTCGATTTACAAAAGGTTATCAGAGACAGATAGTGAGAGAATAGGGAAGCAATGGAAAACAGTGTAGAGGGAGTAGGCGAACAGTTTTGTCGTTTTGTGTCCGTTAACCCTTCTACCAAGCTTTACGTTGTTTAGACAGGAAGCGATATATGCAATAATAGAGAAGTTGGTTGGTAGAGAAGAATAAAGCCACATGGAGACGGAAAGTCGAAGCCGAAACAGGAAAAGGTATAGCGACAGACAGGAGAATTTCGAGCGAGAGGCTTCTGTTACATTTTCGCACTTGTTTCCGGACGTAGTTCTTCACAGGTTATCCGTATCTGTTTTAAAAATTCGATCTAAAGAACTCGAAGTAGAAGGAACAGATTTTAATATCTTTGCTAGATACGCGAAGAAAAAAAGATTCTTTTTTCACCTGGTCATTTTCATCGTTCATATAAAAACAAGGTATAATGTGAGATCTCTACGTCCACAAAACACCAGCGTCGTTATACTCAGTGCGTCTACTATGTTCGTTAAAGTTTAATTATTAATTGCGAACGCTTTGCAGATCTTGCGACTGATGTCTTCTCGTGCGCATATAGGTCACAGACGAAGTGGAAAATACAGTGAACAGTGATAGTCGTAGAGAGAAATTTCTTGTGACACGAGAAGTGAAAAAAGTGATCATCAGTAGATTCCCACTAAAATCGAACCATTCGTTTATATGTAAGTACAAAATATTTTTTGCAGGTTTGTTTTAATTATCGACACCACGGCATCTTTGACGATCACTTTTGTCCGATCTTTTTTAATGACTGAAAATGCGCGCGAACAACATCGAAGAGCGAAGAAAGTGACATTTGACTAACATATACATACATAGTTGCATTTGTTGACTACGAAATTTCACGATTTTTTTTATTTTCGTTTGTTCTTTTTTTTTGTACTTAATATCACTGCTATAAACTTTGGTTAGCTTGCTACAATGTTTAATTAAACTAACGAGACTCTTACGAATTTATTGACTCGTTATTGACTCGTTTCTAGTTCCTTGAGCAATACTGATCGATCGATCGCGCGCATTTCTCGTTGGACGTTTGCTGTCGAGTGTCACACATAGAACGAGTCTCGTGGGAACCCGGAGTCGTTTTTTAAAACGATTATTAGGCGGCGTAATGTGTTATTGCTTATGTAGATAATCTTGTAACGATGACCCAACAGCATGCTCGAACTTTTACACTTCTGTCAATTATTATTAACCACCTCCTTTTATGCGTTAAACGAAACTACGCACTTGTCTTTCTTTTCTTCCTTTTTTTTCTTTTTTGAAATGAAACTTTCTTCCAGCATCAATTTTTATTTTCTATATGTATATATTTTCTGTTAATGCAACTCAAACGAGGCTGTGCGACTCCGTATTAGTTTTGTTTTCTACGTGTTTAAGATTTATGAGCTTCGAGCATCTATTGAGACGTGTTACAAGTTTCACTCGCAACATGTTATCGTGTTATCGAATATGGTCAATCATCGAAGTTTCCATACTTAACGGTGTTTGAATATTTGTACATACTCATGGACATTACACACGAAAAATTATTCTACATTCGAGTATTGCTTTTGACTTGACTGGAGTACGTGCGACTAGTTCTACTATCAGACATGAGCCGAATCGTTAATTTATCAGCGAAATTAAGGTATCACTTTTTCATCTTTGAGCTCGCGTCGAAGCGCCAGTTCGCAACAAACGCGACGTTCGCTGCCGCTTCGACGATCGTCCGTGTGGTCCAGTCGTTTCAATTTAAAAAACATGGCGTTCCATATAATAATATTATTGACACGTTTTCTTATTTCCTTATTGAGTATTACACCAAGTATAATTGAACATTTAATACAACATTTTTTTTACTAATTTTCTTGTTCCACGAACATTAAACATCGACGACACAAATGTGGTTACACAAGTAGCCATTTAATCTCGTGTTTGAGCATTATTGCTGTAAAGTTGCGTGCAACTCTTCTTGTTTTCTCAACACGTTCGTGTATACATGAAAGATTTGCACGCGATGCGATTATTCACGAAACTGATGTCCACCATGCAGCTTTTACGAGCAATTTCTCAACAGTTTCAAATACAAGTTCGATCGAATTTATTTTCTCATTTTTATATCAAATTCTTCATGAATGCACGATATCACTTTTCCTAAGAACGAAACATAAATTTTTAAAACGACAACGAAAACGTCCGATGTGTTCCTTGCGAAGTTTTCAATAAATTCGATTACCCATCAGGTTCCCTTCTCTCATTAAGGCTCTTCGACCCAGCATTTCGTTGCATCTAACGATCCTCGATAAATTTCGTCTCCACGTTAAAGCGATCGCCAATTTCAGTGATTTTAGCCTTGTAATCACGTACGTATAACATCTCAAACCTATATTCGAGAAATTACCCGAGAATTTACCGATTTTGTATGTGTTACGTTTGCCCCGTGTCATGTGCCTGCAATTAGGTTAGGAATCTACTGGGATTTAGGTCACCGAATGCAATCAGCGTTTAAGGATTAATCATACGTGAAATTCATATATCGTTACCCCAGTTTCTGTCGAATAAAAAAAAAAAGAAGATAACTGTCCAACGTTATTGCAAACTCAATTAAACTGATTTCAATTTTTCTACAGAATTGCATTAACGATTATTAATTACGATCGATAACTACTCATATGACATTGGTAGCTGACCAATATATGTTTTAGTGGGTACTGGCAATTACGATACTGTACGCGATTGATATCAGCTGCAACTGAAATTACTATTGACGTATATTGCAATTTACACAGTCACGTTCCATATTTACTAGTATCCACGTTAATTAAGTTTATAATTATTATCTCTAATCTGGCCTGTGTGATCTATTTCGATATACAGTAATTTCCAGAACAAATCTTTTTAAATTAAATTATGCAGTATTTAAATTTTGCACGATTCGTCGTGACTCTTAAAATACAGTCGAGAAGCAGCAAGAAACTGGGGAAACACGTAAAACCACGGGTGATTGTATCGCACATGTTGTTTCGCGAAGCGAAGAAACTTAAAATTAATTCTTATGCTTATGAACAACGAATCCGGGCAATGTCACGTTGAGATTGGCTTCTGCCTTCTACCATCCGAAAAAAGCAACGACCGTTACGCGATCACGAACGAACTAAGGAGATAAAAGAAAAGTAACTAGATCCTTCACGCCGATATTTATCGAATATTGGCCCAACTGGGAACCCAGTTCTCGCCAGTATAACATTACTTACTTTATAGTGTGTACCTCGTCTCGTGAGACTCTTATATACTATATGCTTTAAAGTTTTCACCTTTGCTACTATTTTGTTAATCCTACTAACTCCATTACATCGTTACATCATCTCTATGAGCTTCTTATTTACAGTATAGAACGCGGAGAAAGGGGAACCAAAGGGAAACAGACGCGACCGAACGAAAGGATCGATAAAGACAGATGAATGGTGTAATTAATCCGTAGTAGGCGATAATTAGGCGAGTTTCGTTAATCCGCTAATGCATATACATATGTATATACTATGGATGTATATAGTGTATATATAACATATTGTGTTTATGCATCAAGAGTGTGCGTGAGCGTTCGGATTTATTACGCGACTGTCCTCGTTCGTCCTATTCCTAATAATTAAACTGCGAATGTCTGTGTTTATGCAACTTTATATCTTCATAAAGATAACCAAAGGAATGGAACCTAAATGGAAACTCGTTTTACTTACTAAACAATACAACAAGCACTCGGCTTTGGATATCTTATATACTTTTGCCTGTTATATACATATATTTTCTAGACTTTTGCACCTCTTAATTATCTATAGATGCATAAACACATCCGCAGCTTACTGATGAAACTTCACGAACTCTTTCTTCGTTGCATCGCTTCTGTCAAAATATAAAATAGAATTATTTTTCTTTCTATCTTTAGCCTTTTATCGTATTCGACTGTACCGAGCTCTTCGTGTCCCTCTGCTTTTTCAACCTTTCGAAAGAGAAATAAAAGGGTGCCGTTGCACGATCGCGCTTCGATATTCAAATTTACGTGTGCATACGCGTAAATCTATGTACATAGCTTTATAGACCTCGACGGTTTTGCAGGTGGCGCGATCAGCCACAGTCCAGAGGAACTAAGATGAGCAATATTTGGCGGTTTGTCGCGACAAGAACGATCTTTTCGTTGTTGATACCGTGAAACAGTGGTGCTGAATGTTGTGTCGTTGCTATCTGCAATGTTATCGAAGGTGCACGCACGCCGACATTTTTAAGTAAATTCGTGAGATTAGATTGAAAACGAAAGTAATCGTTTGAAACGAAATCGAGCATGAAGTGTCAGCGTAGTTGTGAAGTGTTAATACGTATTATCCTGATTATTCGTTACATCGTCAGGATGGGTACCTGGCATTCAAGGTAATTTCTATTAGTATGTTCTACATCTTTTATATTCAAATCTTCCTCGATATATGCTTCAAATTTTGAATTCCAAAAGAACGAACTATTAATCAAGCAATTTTCGAAAGATTGCCTCTACACTTGCGTATCGATAGCGGTATATTCAAAAAACAAAGTGATAACCTAATTTACCAATACATCGTCGTTTTGTACGACAAATATATTCAAACGAATGTCTTTCTATGCGTGCGTATCTTTGGTAGTAGTCGGCATAACCACGAGCGGAGAAACAAATGGAAACTCCAGCGTGAACGAAACCCGGCGAAAATAAGGTCCGCTGAGTACGGATGAATCGATCGTGAGAAACACGCTTCCGGTGGCTACCTTGGTGCGTACATATGTACTTAACACTAGAACTAGATCCTGAACACATCCTTCTCTAAGTGACGTCGTGCTACTAAGCGCATCTTATTATCATCGACGGAGTCTAAGGTACTCGGCCTCCTCGAACCTACTGCAAAACGAGGCTGCGTTCTCGATTCCCGTATATATAATATGGATATATCTATCGAGACATACGGAGTAATAGGGGTAGTGTTGTATTTCTTATGCGTGGCTTAAATTTTAGTGAGTCCATGTCTTACACGAAAAATCACGTTTGGCGAAAGCTACACGAGTTCCCTTAAATAAATTATCGTTTACGCTTTCGTTCGGAATATATAAAATATATTATGTATGATAATATATCGTATATATCATAACTGTGTACACTAAGTTATCGACTATCCCTATATTGCGTGTATATTATATTAAATCGAGACAAAGGACCCGCGTTTTATGTTCATCCGAAGGTTCAGGCGTTCGATTCGTGCTTCTTTTCTACGGATAATATAGTCACGTTCACTGAATAAGCCACAGGCGCGGTTCGAACCAGGAACAATCTTTGGCTCGCTTTATTATGCGACAACTGAGGGGTCACGTTTATAACGAGTGTCCGATTCGTCTTGGAACAGGGGGATGGGCGGTTGTCTAAAAATGGTCTGCCGTGATGGTCATTGCGATATTATTTCTCGCCGTTCAACCATACAGTCTGAACTATTTACGCTATTTTTTCAAACGACAAATAAATATTCGTTGAACCGAAATATTCTGATATTGCAGATAGAGAAACACCGGTGCCAAGTACAATATAATCACGGGATTAACCATTACTTGAAATTGTGTCGGAGAAGCGTTCGCTCGTCTATCTTCTTCGTCATCCTCTTCATCTAATTTCCTCCTCTCCCTCTTTGTTTCTCTTTTTCTCTTTTCGCTTATACTAAGGCAACTAACGAATAGTTAAAAAATTGTCAAGGCTCTTGTTGGAAGGATTATAAAACGCGACGCGTCCAGGATGTCGTTCATCCGTCGTTATCGTCATCTCGATCAACAACATTTCACCGACAACCGTAACGCGCCACTTCATATAACACGAACGACGCTATCTCGGAACGAGAGTCTCGTCCTTAAAACGCAGCAGAATTGGTGATCGCTAGTTTCTGACGTTGCGAGTTTTGCTGTCTCTGCTGTTCTCTCTCTCTCTCTCTCCCTCTCTCTCCCTCTCTCTTACACGAAACCGTAAACTATACGAGTAAAGCGACGAAATAACGAATGTGTTCCCACAATGTGTTCGCGTTGCTTATTCGCGTCAGTCTGACAAGACAAGATTCACTTGTCTTGTAACTTAACGTTACTTGTGTTCCACCTGCTCTCATCGACACTATTCGTTCGACTGTTAAATTACTACAGCGAAGATCGAAACGTAGCCTTAGTCAGAGGAGAGATTGCGCGACAGTGTTCCAAGTTCAGACAAAGTTTCGGAGAATTGCTAGCGACAGTGTAGAGCGTTCTGATCGTTGAGAGATTCTCGTTCGACAGATACTTTGAGGAAATTCTTGATTACTTTTACCATATTTTGCAAACTTCATAGACTGTCGGAATGATTCACGATGGAATACGAGAAAGCTCGTCGAGTCGTTTGAGTCGCATCGTATCTTCGATTAAAATTAATCGTAGCAATATTTTGGAAATACTGTCGGAAAATTAGTTTCGTAACTGGTCCTCTCCTTGGCGATCGAAATGTAATTAATTCGATCGCGTCGATAACAGAGAAAATTGCATTCGAGAACAATTCGAATCAGCGAAGTAGGTCGCATCTGGTTACTCTTCACGATCGAGGATCGCTAGGTGAGCAAATTGAATTTAATTGCCGGATTTACCGTCTGGTCATGTGATCGAGAAAGTCTTATGCGTTTTATATAATAGTATTTAACTGTTGCGCAACGTGGTTGTACAGGAACTTAAGAGCATCCTACGATAGTCAATAGTATCCAATAGTGATGTTACAATCAATTAGAGATACATATCTGATTTGTATGTTTCTTGCAGAAGAAGATAAGAAATTATAATTATGCAGCGAGATAGACGACACGACGAGCTTAGAGATTGATTTTCCGATTGAGAAGGAAAGTTGGACAAACGTAGTTGAAGATTCCTGTTGATCATCGATCGACACTCGAGGGAGACAGGAAATAGACACGGCGAAGATCTCAGCCGTCGATAGAAATTCACGAAAGTGCACAGACACTCGAGATAGGAACAGAAGGAATAGCACGGACAGTCGCGGACAGAAAGAAGCTGGAGGCAGCGATAGTTGCGACGAACTTGTCTTTGATCGATCGACAATTGTAAAAGACCATGATATTCTTGATCGTTTCATTTCTGTAATTACGATCTGTCAAAAATGTCAGAGATGCTGACAGTGCTAACTCAGCGTCATAAATTCTGTGTGGTATAAACAATTTCTTATTTCAAACTCCCCACAGATTTTCTCGTTTAGGGAATGTTCATTTACGATCATTTCAATAAAACTTCGATATAATTTTACATTAGTACAGATCGATAATTTAACATAGAGTAAATGTTGCACGAAATTTTCAATCGACGAACTTCGCGCAACTATTTATGCTGCTGTTCCAGCGAATAAAAACGCGCAGCGCTGTCCGTTCGAGTAACGCTAACATAAATAACGTCAAAAGCGAGAAGCGATTAGTAGATAAGCGAAGGACGTTCGCTATAATTAGAGGAAAATTAGACTACGAATTACAGAGCTACACGATAGATTTATCTAATAGAGTACGTAGTTTTGTGTTCGTGCGTACGTGTAAATGTTTTCCTTAAATGTAGCTTAGGAAATCTTTATGTATATATATGCATTATATATTTACGTAATGTATAGATATATACGTACGTACGTATGTATGTACAGAATACATTGTTTAAGAGATACGCGCGTTTGTTTTTCCTTCGTTTAATCGGGCAAGACGAGCAAAGTTTTCTTAGAAAGGGAAAAGAAAACTAGACTGGGAAGCTGCTACTTTTGCCAGAACGGTGTCGTCGTTTCTAAAAATCTCTACTTTCTGCAAACTCGTCGAATTGCTTTTTTACGTTATTACGTAACAAGTTACGTTACGTTGTTAAGTAGTGTGTTTCCTTCTGATAATAATTGAATATCGATGCGCGACACAGATGTGGCGTACAAAAGCGTTCGTCTTCCTTCATTTTCATAGCTCTTGTGAGATCGGTATGAAAAATATCCTTGTGCAAGCTAATAATTCTTAGAACCTTTAATTGAAGCGCGTTATTCGATCATTAAGCGCTACTTCCGGTTTCGTGGTGCATGCCGTGCATAAGAGCGCGTCGAATCGGAAGCTTCATCAAGAATCGTGAAATTCGTTAAGTTTTCCTTTGTAGATTTCATTACAGTAATTTAGAGAAATTTCCTTGAAGAAATTATTCTTTCTTAATCGCTTTTTCACAAAGTTAGAAGAAGATACAGTTCATTACTCGCGGCCTTTTAACGCTGATTGACTGTTTTCGTCAAGAAAAGATGGTTCTCTCAGCGAAAACAGACAGATTAACGATTATTTCTCTCGACGTAGCAGTAAGGCCAGGAGAAAAGTGGGCGGTCGAAAACAGAGACCGAATTTTCCACGGGCAGAGCGGAAAAGAACTCTTAATTAGTTCGAGAATCGCTTTCGGCCGTTAATATCGCCGTGAAGTTAGGACAAACGTGAAATGGTCTCGCTGGCTGGTCAATTAAAATAGTTTAATTGTCCGTGAGACTTCCGTAACGAACCGGTGCAATTCCCAGTAACGAACTCGGAGTCCAACCTTCTCTCCGAATATTTGCATCCACCGCCCAATTTTTTTCTCCTATCGTCGACCAATCTAATTGGAGATCAGCCGACTTTGGTTTGCTTTAATCGCCTGAATCTAGCGAAAAAAAAAGATAGACTAAAAAAAGAATATCTGTCTCTTCGTGTTTTTAATCTCCGGGTAGATTTTCTTGAAAAATCGCGAAAATAAATATTGTCGCTTTACGAATCTTATAATTATCAATTACGTTCCATAGAAAATAATTCAAGCTTATCACTAGAAACGTACATATATATATAATTCCACGCGTGTGTTATTCCAAAATATTTCCCTGACGCCGTAAACAGAGAATACAAAAATACATTGCTTTCGAATAGTCGCTCGGAGTCTTAAAATACGGCGGTGAAATGAAGCTTCCAGATATATTAAGCGCGTTGAAATTTCCGCCTCGCTCGAACCGGAAATCTACGACTTTATGCGACCACCACGCTCCAGAAGCTCAATTATGTCGGCCAATTACGTCGACCAACGACTGTACACGCGAATCTGGCTCGTGAATAGAAGCAGCTTTATTTGGTGGACGTGCAATTCGCGACGCCATATTGCATTTTGTTTTCACCAGAGCGGCCGCGGGAAAGCAAGAGAAAAATAAAGACAGAGATCGTGTGTGCCTCGTTTTCCCTTCTCGAACATTTATTTTCGTTGCCTCGCGCGATGCATTTTAACGATACCGATCGTTGTATCGAGTCGTTGTATTAGCAACAACAAAAATTATAATCGCTATAGAACAGATGATCGATAATAAAGTGTGCAGAGTTACAAGTGATAACATTATCACCAGTGATAATGGATATGACTATACGTAACAACAACAAACAACAGCAACGGAATAAGGTGAATTTATATAGAGGTAAATAAAGGTACACGGTGTTGATAATAATAATAGTAATAATAAATAAATATAATAAATACCGATGACAATAATAAATACGAAGATGCCGAAAACGTTAATAATAATAATAATAATAGTAATAATAATAATAATACTGATAACAATGCGTAAAAAATAATTACTATACGTAATGAAGAACAATGAAATCAGTAGCTAAAAACCGAGAGACGATTAGTGCCGGTGGTCAAGAATTCTCCGATCGAAAGCAAAGTGGAGGAACCGGAAAGGAGCGCGATCAACTATTATTCAGATCGCTCCTCTCTCTCGTCCTAGTTTCTTTGTTTTATGTTTTCTACGTTTATCCTCGCGCATGCCATTTATTTTCGTTTTTTTCGGTCAATCAAATCAACAAACACGCGTCAAACGGTGCACTTCGTTAATTCTTTATTACTTTTTTTTTTGTTCTTATTTTTATATTTTTTTCTTCGGTTAAAATGTCTCTGCTCTCTACCCGGACCGACGTACTAATTTCATTTTACTTCGTTTCTCGTTAATTAACTCGTTAATTCGTTAGTATTGCTTAGTGTTTTATTGCTCTACGTTCGTACGTATGCGACAATCGCAATCGTTGCACGCGGTACACGGCGTTTTCGAGAAAGCTCACGAAACAAACGTCACCATGCACGAAGGGGAGGGCGAGGACTAGAAAAGCTTTTTGGGATCGATCGATTTCTCATCCACTCGATCGTTGGATCCCTTCGAGAGGAAAGACCCCTAACGTTTCTTTAGAGTCTAAAATTTCCTACAGCCCCCGGTAGAATCCAACGGCGAGCGTACGAGCGCTACGCGAAAACACAAAGTATAGTAGTACAAGACGTGTTCATGTGTGTTCTGTTCTCCGGTGCTTCGTTTCTCCATTTTTTCTCGCGATTAATATTTCTTTTTTTTTTGCCATTTTTGCTTCTTTTTACTGTTTTGGCGGTGAGGTCGGCTACTCTGTACATGCAACGCGGTAATTATTTGTCGGCAATAATTAATACAAAAGGACTCGTTGGATCGTCGCGACAGCTCTTCCCAAGCTGGCACTGATCCACGCTCTTCTTTGTTCTCTCGCGATCGTGTTTCGCGTGTATTTCCTTCTTTTTTTCTTTTTTCAATCCCTCTATACTTTTCCTCTCTTCTTTTTCTTCCTTTTCGTTATTTTTCCGGGAATTATTCGGCGCGCTGTAATCGTTGCTTTCGGAGAAAAAGTTGGTCGAATGAAGCGGAGGTCGGATTTTTCAGCCGGATTTCGCTGACACTCCCTTTTCGTTGTCTCGAAATGTTTCTTTGTTTTGTTTTTTCTACAAAACGTAGTTTCAAGGATTTACGTTTAATATTACGATAAAAGGATTCGCGAATTTCGATGTGTAATCGTTGCGTTGCTTACAGAGTGGGAATTTCACACGCGTCACTAACACTACTTTTAACATTCGGAGCGAAAGTCGTTGTTCGTTATATAAAATATACTTAAACGGAATTTCTTTTTAAGACTAGATTGGTGTTCCACTCGTTGCACGAAGCTTACTTGATTATAGGCCCGTTTAAAAAATATCAGAAGCTAATTAAGCCTTACGAAGCGCATTCTCCATCGTTAAAAGGCAAACCACGAAGCCACTGATTAGTCGATCTCTCCCACGATCGAACCGATAAATATTCAATCATTTTCTTTCGTTAAATTCTAAAATGGAAGCGGCCTGTTCGTTGGAACGTTCGAAGATATTGCTTTAGTTTAAAAGAGGCAGAAACGATGAATTTTTACGAGTCGCGAAATCCGACTGGTCGTGGCGCCAATTTTGAACGACGATCGCGAAAAACGGAAGAGCGTGGTTAGGGTTCAGACGATCGAAGAAGTTTCTGCCGAAGCAAATCATCGTTTTCCATCACGTTAAACTTCGATGTTCGCCTCTATATGTATAATTATATAATTCGTTGTGTCGAAACATTGCTTTTGACCGTACGCGTCGTCATTATTACTTTTTTTTTTCCTTACTCGTTATATTGCTTCTATAAAATATGTGTATAACAAAGTTACGCATCTATTACTCGAATCTGCTCTAAATATTACGTGTAACGCGCTTCGTGTCGTGTGTCTGTGTATATTTGTCTGTTTCTCCTACGTGTTCTTATGTATACCTACTGTGTAATGTAAACGTTTACGCGTGTGAACGCGCTTAGAATATTACTTTATTTCGTATTCGAGCTTCTATATAACCGATCGTGTAACATCGCTGAAAACTGTGAACACGTTGGAAGTATTGCAAATACGACGACCTCGAGGCGGTTCGATCGATGTCCACGTGTCGTTAACACGTTCTATGCCACGCATCACTGTCGATGACTTTCTCTTGTTTTTTTTCTCTCTCCCCCTTCTTTTATGGGAACCGTGTTCTTCTATGCGAGATAAAAATAACGACGAGAAAATTGACGGAATTAAATATTTGAAAAGTTGAGGAGTTCCGCGAACTGTTGTTCGTAAGAATGGAACGGTTTTGCATGACGTAGAGCGTATTGGGATGGTCGAGGTACACGGTGGCGAGCAAGGAAATTTTTGACATCTATCGCATTATTATTTCGTCCGGTATAATTCTTATCCAGTGTATAGCGCAGAATCTTCGAATTTTCTACTAATTTCTATGAAACAAATGGGAGATTCATTTTTCTCTCCTGCCTAAATAATTAGCCCGATTTTGTCTATTCGTACGCTTCAGATCCTTCACATATGGTCTACATAAAATTGAATTTCGATTTTTGCTTTTTTATGTCTTTCTTGAAAAGGCTGCTACTAATCAAATACTCCCTTGTTCACTACTCAACCGCAAAAGTTACCATCGAACGGCCGCCAAGAGATCTAACAATCAACGTGAGAAAAATGAAAACAAGTTACACGAGCGAGTTATATACAACCTCCTTCCTTATCATCGAAAGAAACGTACAGGCCTGCACCGGCGCCTGTATCGAGAGTATCCATCATCCGTCGATCGCCCTGTGGTCGAGTGTAATTGTGGTCCAACCGTGGAAGGAGCCATCGAAAAAAGGAACATGGGAGAGGGCCGATCGTCTCGAGATTCGATCCGATGCTCTTCGGAAGAAACGGAGTGGTCCGATGACGACTGTACGTTTTAACGAGAGCGACGAATCGATCTCTAGACACGATTCGATACACGTGTCGCCAATGCATTGGCGTTAGGACGCTGAGGACGAGCGTCGATGCAGGGTATCGCGGGGGAAAGGATTTGGGGAGAATCGAAAACCGGCCGGAAATTTCGTTAGCTCGTGGTTAAGTCGAGCCTTCTTCTAATTGAGTCGTTATTGCACCGAATCTATCGTCTTTTAATTTCCTTCTAATAATCTGCTTCGTTATCGTCGTTATTATCGTTATATCATGGTGTGTGTCCCCCTTGGTTTGTTATATGCGTGTACGTGTGTAATTCTTGTTTAATCCTCGAAGAATTTTCTTTTTATTCGTTATTTCATTTAGGCAGCTAAGTATCAATAAATAGTGTGTCTCCGTAACGAGCTCGCGACTAGAACCGTACGCGCTAGTAAATATACTATATATATAATAATAATATAATATATAATATAATAATATAATATCATAATGTATTAGATATAATCGACTAGAGTGACTAGACTGCAGTGTGGACGTCACCGTTCGACGTGTTCTTTGTTCTCGTTTCTTTCATCTCATCTTTTTTTTTTCATCGTTCTCTCCTTTATCCATCGTCGTTTCATCTTGTTTTTTATTCTTCTTTTTCTCTTTCTGCTCGTTTTAAGACTTAACATTATTGGACGTTTTTATTAATGTTAGACATTATTTAAGAAACCGACACATTCCTATCATTTTCCCCTCTCTTCACCCTCTACCCATCTACCATTAGGTTACTTCTCTCTATTATCCTCCATTTTCTCTACTGGCACTTTTCTACTTAAAACCTACGGCAAACCTTTATTCTTTCTCCCTCTCTCCCTCCTCATCCCCGTCAATCTTCTCCCATCGATCTTGCCTCGTCGTCCCGGTTAGCCGGGCGTCGCTGGGAACGACCGCTAGCTCTCCCTAGCAGCGGTCTCTAGGGCGTCGAGGCGCCTGGTCGTGGTCTTCCTGTCGTCGAAGCGCTGCTACAAACCACGATTGTTGCTCTGTTGATGTTGCGTCGTCGCGTTACTACCATTGGTAGCAGGTTGTTGTTGCTGCTGTTGTTGCGGCGGCATCTCGTCGTCGCGTAAACAAGCGGACTCCAGGTGTTTGTTCAGATAGGACTTGAGAGCGAAGGTTTTGTGGCATCTCGAGCACTCGTAGTTCTTGTCCGCGGAATGCGTCTGCATGTGGGCACGTAGATTCGACCGGTCGGCGAACGCTTTGCCGCAATGCGCGCACCCGTATGGCTTCTCTCCCGTGTGACTTCTCAGATGGCCTTGTAGCAGCCAAGGCCTGGAGAACATCTTGCCACAGACGCCGCAGCTGTGGGCCAACTTGTGGGTCAGCACGTGCATCGCCAGGGCTGGCATGCTCACGTACGCTTTGCCACAGTGAATGCACTTCTTTGCCGATTGAGAGTCGAGGCTACGATGCGTCTGTTTGTGCCGGGACAGGTTCGACGAGGTTGCGTACTGTTTGCCGCACTCTGTGCACGTGAACTTTGGCCTATCCGGCTGAGCAGCCTCCTTGTCAGGCACCGCGGCGCCATTTGTGTTCGCACTGCGACGCTTCGACCGGCCATCCGACACGAAGAATGCCTCGTACGTATAGGCCACCGTCTTGCTGCCGCTGCTGGTGCTGTCGACGAAGGAAAACACCGTGATTTATGATAAATTTGGAATTTTGTTCCGAGAGGTTAGATCGAGTTCGTGTAATGCCTATAATCAAGGTTGATGTTTAAGATTTATTATAAGCAACGAGTAACACCCATGCGACAGATTCGTGAACCAGATGTACACGACATGAGAGAGAACATATATACATGTATCCATATCGACGAACACAATACGTTATACAACAAACTTCAGGCAATGTGATACCCATAACAAGCTATCGTGTATATATCACATACATACAGAAAGCTTATTGCGACATCGATTTGCACAATCACTCATCCATCAACCATATATTACATTCATCCTCTATAACGATCCAAATATAGTCAACATATATATATATATACAACCCTACATGTAAAGAGACTCGTCTACCTTTCGGTAGATTCGTCTACTTTTCAGTGAAATTGTGTACCGTGCAAAGATAAGAAGGTGGTTAGGCGAACGAACGCGTATCTGATTGGTCATTTCTAATAGACCCGATATAATCATAAAAATAGACACTCGAAGTGGCAGAACCTTACCTTCTCATCTCTGTATAGTACTTCTCAGTAGACCCATATAATACATCAAATGAAAGAAAAAAAAACAAAAATATTCCATCGCTTCTCATGGAAATGCCCACCCTGGATACTCACCCATCTCTTCCGGCGGAGCAATTTGCGTTGGCCTCTGCGGTGGCGGGCGACTGAGGCTGCGGGGTTTGCTCCTGCTGTCGCAGTTGGTTGGTTTGCGAGCTGGGCACCGGTACCAGCACGGAGACAGGGATAGGCTGCGCGGTCGGCGCCGGCTGCAACTGTGTCGGCTGCAGCTGGCCTGTCGTCGCGACGCAGGGTACCGTTGGAGGCGGAGGAGGCGGAGGCGGAGGCGATAAAGTGTGAATGAAGACCGAGTGCGTGGGCGCAGCCGGGGACGCGCTCAGGTCGAGGATCGCCTGCGCGGCGGACAGATCTTCCTCGGCCGACGTACGGATCTCCGATGTGCGGATCTCCGACGTGCGGATCTCCGACGTGCGGATTTCCGATGTGCGGATCTCCGGCGTGCGGATCTCCGACGTGCGGACCTCCGACATCGGCTGGAGGCTATAGGGCCTATAAATGTCCTTCTTCTTCGGGGGCAGCGATAACGCCGTCCCTGTGCTGGTGAAACACATCGAGAGGCTTTTCCTCGGGGGCAAACATAGCGAGGTGGACGACGACGACGGAGTTGTCATAGGGGCTGCTGGGTGTGGTTGGTGCAGGTTGGATCCAGTCATCACCGCGGCCAGCTCTTGAGGCGCGGCTGGAGGCGGCGGAGATGGTACGACTGGTCGGGCCAACTCCGCCGCTGAGCGCAGCGTCGCGTACTTTGGTGGTTCTTCGTGGTTGATCCATGACTCGTGCGTATAACCTGCGGATAGATTGGTTTTGATAAATCGGTTAGTTTTATGAGGAACTTGGTGAATGTAGTGACATTAATCGTCTAATAAACTTGCTTCGTTAAATGGGAATCTCGTGTTAGAGACTCGAGCTCTTGTAGCTTATCGTTAGTGGCGCATAACTTTTCAAATCTAGGTTTCTTGGTATAACTTGTATTCTTATGGAAGATACTTTCCAAGGTTTCGTCAGTTCTGTAACTTGTTGGTCTCTAGCATCTAATACCTGTTTGATGATATCTCATCAAGTTTCATACGGTAAGCAATATTTTGCTACGTCTCTGTTACGACCGTTCGCGGAGAGACGCGATCGCGAGGAAAGCGCGTCAGCGGGAGGCGTAAATTCTCGCTACGATTCAGAAAATCGACGCCGCGAATTAGTCGTTCCTCTGTGTCCGTTAAGATGACAGAGGTGGTTAATTGAGATTAACACTGAATTAACAGAGTTAACAAAGAATGATATTTATATGATTTGACAATATATATATAAACAACAGTATAATGATGCGCCACAAATTATTTGACAGATGATACAGTTAATTTGGTGTAATAATTCGACTCGACTTTACAATGTGTTTTGTATTTGGACGACTTGTAATTCGTTGGAGACGTCAGTGTATTTCGTTTGGATCCTCGATCGATACTGATTGCCCTTCGATGGGCCCTTTGTGTTTCATGGGAGACGATCCCCACCATGCTCGGGTCACGCCACCGATCACGCCACTGATCACGCCATGATCACGCGTGTCACCTTATGAGTGTGTTTAAAATAACGAAACGAATCGACGTTTCTAGAACTCGCTCTGTTTGATGTTGGCCGCTACATTGTATATGTGTCGGGCTACTTGAGACGGTTCGCTCGCGATACTGCGATGCCACGAGCGACGGTTAGGAATAACGGCCTCTGGAAAGCCACGTGGCGTAACAGTCTCATTCTTTTGATATTCTGCACATCGTACGTTTGATAAAATTTAATGAATTCTCATTTGTGTTAGAAAATGTTTCTTTTATAATCTGCTTACTTATAAACTTGTAAACGAAGGATAAAATTTATGTATATTTCATTACATTTCTCAATTTTGATCGAGGAGGATTATCGAAATGCAAATTATTGATACAGGATTATCAATTGAAATTATCAATCTCGGCGTGTTGGTGCAGGTAACGAATTGGCTCAGTCACTGTCGGGGCTAAAATTAACACGGAATATTAAGTAATGAGGGATACACGGTCAATCAAACTTAATGGGGGATTCGAAGCTGATTAGGGACTGTTAATGAATAATGCAAATTGAAGGTTTCGCGTCTCGAAATTCATGCGATCGAAACTCGCATCCGTTGAGGGTTCAATGAACTCCTTTCACCCTTTCTAGTTGCAACGAATCAGATCGCTCGATCACCTAAGTCCACTCGAAACAAACAACCCTAATTCCAGAAAAAGAATGAAATTAAAGCAGAAACAACAAGAATATTTTTAATCGAAAGAATTGCAGCTCTAAAGAACCAGTTCCATTTTCTTTTTAATAAATCACAATTTGAATGAATTGAAAAAAAGAACCATAAAACAAATTTCTTGAGTATTAAATATTCCAATAAATCCAAGACAAATATCGGATGTGTCTCTTTCTACGCCCACGAGAGAATGCGAGAGAGTGTTCAACAAAATTTTAATATATCCATTATAATTAATATATTCATGAAAATATTATTTCTGGAAATTATAATATTATAATGGAATGTCTGTATCACCTGGATCATCCATGGTGAAAAGTTATTTCAGTCCATAATAAAATCACATGTCGTACTATGTGGCTTCATACTGATGTTTGCAATTTTATTATTTAAGATTTATATGATTTCGTAATTGTTTCGCAATTGTTCAGAACTTGTTCTCTCTTTCACACCAATGTGGGAAGGCTCACATTTCCCTTTACAAAATAGGGTATACATATATATAACTAAAAATATATATAGGCACAAAATAAGAGACTTCTTACAACTAGGTACGATCTCTTCGATTCCGCGATAACGCGGAAAAGCATTTTTCAATTAACCCGAAACCAGTCTGCAATATTCTCGCAGCAACGAAATCCTATCCAACACACCTGAAATTTTGTCCATCGACGAGTTTTCGTATTCCATCCATAAAAGTTTCCTTTAATTTGGCCATTTCCGTGGCAAACGATTATTGGAAACGGTTGCTGGTTCGAAAATTAAACGCCACGAGGTTTTCCGATTCACAGGGTTGCGCCGTGTGGATCGTCGTGAATACGAACGACGAATCGAGCCAAGCCACGAAATGACAGCCTTTAATTATCTTCGGAGGATTTTCTCGGCTGGAACGAGACATGTCGTCGGCGAAAATTAAAGGGCATCGATAGCGCGATACTTCTGTCTCTTTTTCTTCCTTGTTTCTCCCTTTTTACTTTCCGTTCTAACGTGTATAGGTGGCAGCCGGTTCACTCGCAACTCCCATGGCCCCTGCCATGAATATTTGAATTCGTGAATCACACGGAACCGGTGCGCCGTTTCATTTCCTGTTGCTGGCACGCGTCAGCTGGTCCCAGCATGTGCGATTGTTAACGAGAAAACGACCAAAACGAAGGAAAGGGCGATGAGTTTCTTTCTGTATTATACTAAAGGGTATCTGTTGCGTGTGTGTGGGAAAAATTTCTATGGAGGAGGATTAAACGTATTGGTGTATATAGTGACGGGACGAGTGGATACTTGGTGTAGTCAAATATATTTAAAACTATTGGTAGTACGGAGTTCGTCGTCGTTCGCTAAGTGTTGTTCGTTATGCGTATACACGGTAATGAGTACGTTCGCTCGATGATAATCGCTGTAAGACTGCTCGATACTTCCTAACTGACTACTGATCGATAACCGACTCATTAAAAGACTGACTGACTGATGACTGATAACTAACTGATTCGTGATTGACTACTGACTAACTGATTCTGGTTGATAAGACGGCTCGATACTGACTCGTTATAAGAACGCTCGATAAATATTCACTACTGATTACTGATCGACTCATTGTTTTAACGATCGTGTTCGTTTATTTATACTGGTCGCGGAAGTACCGGAGAATTTTAATTCAACTTTGGTTGACGGTTGCGCGTATCGGCTATATTGTTTTGTTCGGAGTTTGTTTATTATTACATTTCGTATATCATAACGATGTTAATGTCCCAAGGCAAAACAACAACATGAGTCGCTCTCGATTCGCATCGTCCTCTGACTTATGTGCCGCTACATGTCTCTGTGACACGTAAATTTACCTTTTTTCTTTTTTTGTTAAGAACTTTTATATCTTTTTGTATTTTTTACGATCTTTACAATTTTTTATGGTTTCGTCTGTTGTCTCTATGATACGTGGGTTTATTGTTTCGTTGAATTAAAATTGAAGTACACCTTTTGCATTGGTTTCATAATTTTTAAGATTTGTACTATATCATTACGAGTCAGGTTGTTTCATATCTTCTTCATGTTTCTTAATTTTATTTCGGTGTTTCGTGATATTTCTATATAAGGATTCTCGACCTTTTATTGTATATTTCTCGTAAATGGCGGTCTGACGCTTATAAGAGTTCTGTTGTCACTGGAACATGACAAATGTCAAGATAAAATATTATCCAGCGTTTATCTACGTCATCTATGTTTAACTACGCAAGAACATACCTAAGCCATCCATTAAAAATGTCAATCGATAAAAACGTAGAAATTTTAACGGAATCTAGCATCTGAAATCTAGCAAATCTGAAAGCTACCTCGTATAAATAGCTTTTATCCAAGGACAATTGCCCCAATTCTCGCATCCATCATTTTCATTAAAAATGTCAATATTATTTTTCTCCTATGTTGATCGATGACTAAACTAAACAATGAAATTCAACAACAACGCTCCATACATTGTCATTAACTATAACTGGTATCATTGGAACATAATCGATCACCATAATTTCACTTCAATTTCAATTCGACTACTTGATCTCAGATCATCTATTGTAGTTCTAATTCGTATTTTATATCCTATCTTGTAACAAATGCTTCGTCGCAGAAAACAAACTGAAACAAAGTACTGAAACACTCAAGTATCGTCGGCAATGCCA
This sequence comes from Bombus pyrosoma, assembly GCF_014825855.1. Classification (NCBI taxonomy): domain Eukaryota; kingdom Metazoa; phylum Arthropoda; class Insecta; order Hymenoptera; family Apidae; genus Bombus; species Bombus pyrosoma. Next base: position 12,889,614 of record NC_057776.1, read on the forward strand.
ACTACGAGTTAAAAACACGTGTTCCATTATTTCTGAAACCTTCAATGAACAACTATAGCAACACCTTTCAACCGAGTCAAACTTTTCGTTCGACGTCAGTTCGGCTCTAGTTGTGCTCTAAGTACACTTTCGGAAGAGTTTCACATAATGTTCAGCGAAACAGTTAAACGGTCGGTTCTTCCTTTTATTGCCAGTGTCCACGCGACAGGACACGCGACAGTTAGCCTTCGATGCCACGTTGCCTTCCACCGGACACGATCGATACCGCCGCTGCGACAATGTAACGCGACATTCGCATTGTTGCGAATAGGACCCGAACACTGGAGCGCAGAAATTGCCTGCCCATGTCGCGGCGTCGTCAACCCTGTGTCTCTGTGCTTTTTACCGTTAGCTGCGCTCCTTCTCGAGAGACAAAAGTCGGGAATTCATACTGTAATAAGTTTCAAAATATTTCCTTCGGTATAAATGTATGTGCCGGAATCGTCTCCACGCTAAAACTTAACACAGCTTGCGATTAACTTGGTTCTTATGCTTTTCCTTTTCTCGCTAGCGAGTCGTGCATACGAAACGATTCGGAAATTCTTGTTGTTTTCCAGTAGATTTGTCAAGCGGTCTACCCGGTCGCAATCGATGAAACGTGCTCGTTGATTGTACAATGCAAATTCCTCTTTCCGTGTTCATGTCACGGTACGACTTGGTTCGTCGATGTTCGCGGTGATTTGTGTAGGTTTGGACGTTAGGAATAAGTAATGAGAACTTGGAATTGGGTAATTTCTTTTTTTGAAAATGTATTACGGTTCTATTATCTTTGTCATCATTGATCGTATAATACAAATACGTTTCACGATTGTAGCGCGATATGATTGGATTCGTCGATGTTTCCGATGGTTGATCGCGAACGTAAAGAATTTAGATATCGGGGAATGAGAAACGAATAATATTTTGGCCTTCGGTGAATCATTCCTCGTTTCGACAAATTATTGTTTTGAGAAGAACTTTCGTATAAAATTGAAATTATATATCGATAGACAAACTCGATTGATTGAATTAACCAGATTCGATGTGACGGGAAACTTTTATGCATCATTAAAACAAATTACATACGATAAAAATCTAACGTCGCTAACTATTCATACGACACTTGTTGCGACCGTAATGCTTTAAATCTACTTCAAACCTAACCTAAAACAACGAACGGGCAAACTTTAATTTGCTTTTCGAATAAGATGATAATACGATTCGTACGTAAAGCCTAGAAAATTGCATCAACGATGGGATTGGAGGAAGGTCTTTGGCAAACAGAAGCTAGTTTATTCCGCAAATGCAACAAATCGCGGAAGGTGTTGACCCCGTTCCAGCGTCGAAAGCCGCGCTCGACGAACGGCAATCCTTAAACCGATAATCCTCACGTACTCAGCGGATTTTCAAAATCGATTTCCTCCCTCGTACGAAGCTTTCGAACCGCGTAAGACGGAGAAACTCCTATTCCTTCAACTTCCATTCTCGTCACGAGGATTTATCCCCCTCCCTTCGTTGACCCGATCCTTTGATCCCGACACTAGCGCCACCCAGCCGCGATAATCATCGTTCGTCAAGCAGCACTGTTAATTACGCGATCATCCTGCCTAATTGCTATCGATCAGTCAGACTATTCCTGCTGATTTTCGACGAACAATAAACGCTCTATAAACGAGATCTTTTCACTGCTAACAGCGATTTTGATTAATTCGTATTTATTAAATTAACGAAATTATAGATACGAATATTCAAAGGTATATAACACAACAAAAATTAATCAGTTTCAAGTATAACTTTTATCTCAACGAAACATGGTTTTTCATATTTTTGGACGTGGATTTTGTTAGAGTATCGTTATTCAAATTACGTTATGTTCTAACGGGACGAAACTGTCGCTGAAGTTTCAGGAACAATATGATGTATCGTTCGTGGACAATACCGTGACACATATCGCACATATAAAGTCGTATTAGAGGTTCTTTAAAGAAGACTCGACAAAACATCCATAAAGCAAGTCCATGCGACTTTAAGAAGTTCGAGATTCATAAACAACAAGGATTACCGGATCGTAACGTCTGAATAATGGAAAGGGAGCCGTTGATATCAACAGATGGCACTTCAGCGTGTGCAGATATCGCAGTTTTTAAGAACGAGGAATCTTCTTACGTACGATATTAAAATCTCTTGCTTCGACAAAGGTCGAGGACGACCGATCTACATCGCTCCGTCGTTCGTCACGAATACGATAAACTATCAACACCAAAAAAAAAAAAAAAAGAAATGATTAGCGTCGAAAGCAGAGAAGTCGGATTAGAATTAAGAGGAGAACCCTGTTGGCGCTTAAATCTCTCGATTGTGGAAAGAAGGCGAATAAAGAGCAGCGCTTTGACGAATCGCAGGGGGTCTATTTCCTCGGTGGGCCGACAGTAAAAGAGGGGTAAGGGACGGGCGTGACAGCAATAAATCAGAAAACCGTGGCCGACGATCGATCAACCGGCGCGCATCTATTATTGGCTGAAATAAAAGGAAGTTAACACACATATACACGCAAACCTATACGTACACTTCCAAACACACACAAAGGAGGATGAGAAAGAGAGGGTGAGCGAGAGAAAGGGAGAGAAAGAAGAGAGCGGTCGTGTCTGGAAGTGCATTTCATCAACGGCCTAGGGAGAGACAGAGACCGTGAGTGGAAAGAGGGTAAGAGAGCGGGAGGGTTGAAGGAGAGACAGAGGGGCCAGGGGAGAGGGTGAGAATCAATAATGTCGAATGAACGCTCTGCACGCTCCCACGAGTCTGTTGATTCTAGCCTTTCAAAGGGCGACGTAAGGTCCTTTTTGCTATTGTTATTCGCCGATCGTTCCGAACCAGCCGTGCACGCTACATTATCGGCACCATATTACACAAGATATTGAACCGTTTGAAAGAGATTGATAGAATAATTTCGATGGAAAGGCCGATAGATATTTTTCAATTTTTTGAAGAATGATACAAGGTTTAACGCGGTTATTCGAGGCTTGTTTGAATTCGGTGGGGATTCCGGAATTGTTGGGAACCGCTGCGACGAAAAACGCGATGTGACGCGCGTTTGCGCAACGCGCGGAGCCGCAGTGGGTGTCGAGCGAGCGCGTCCGTTTCGCGAGTCGCGATAATAAAGCTGGCAATTAGCGTATCCGCCGACATGGATCCGGGCCGCCGATGATTTCGAAAATTCTGGCTGCGGCGTTTTGGAAAATTCACAGACCTAACTTTTCTTTTTCGGAATAAAAACCTAATCCGAAAGTGATTCGAACGTAAGCCAAACTTTGCCTAAAATTAATTCGAATCTTCTAATTTCGAACCCAAGCCATTCCTTTAATTGTTCGTCATCCACACAGCTTCTTCGCGGAATTATTAAAAATATCGCGTCGGAATTAACCGAAACCTAGCATAAACTTGATTCAGACTAGTTATTTTTCGAACCAACATGTGTTTTTAATATGTAATTCAATTTGTTACGGAGCAATAAGTCGATCAAAGATAAAAGGATTTCTTTCTGAGCTTTAATACTATCTAAAGCTATTTATTTCCGAGGCTGATGATTTCGTACAATTGTGAGTGTTTAGCGAGGAATACAATCGTTCTAAAATATTATATTTTGTCCGGCATTTAATAATTTGTTTGCATTGCCTGACGTTACAAATTAAGCGGACGTAAACATTGTGAAAGGAGAACCATATGATAGGAGGGAAGCGTGAGAAGCAGCCCTTACAATGAGGCATTACGTGACCGCGAAGAAAATGCAGCTCGTTTATTCGTGTGTTGAGAGTCACAGTAAAAGGAAGCCGTTTAATCGATGCCACGTCGTTCTTACATATTTTCGACCTGAATTCTGATCTGACAAGGTCGCGTTCGACGATGTATAAAATCGAACACTGGATGAAAGGTTACGAATAAATTATACCCAAGCAATTACATTTTTCTCTGACGATTTTCAATGACGAGCCAAAGTATTTCTCCAATAACGGTAATATCAAAATAACGATAAAAATAGAAACTGTTTCGTCGGTGATAATTATTAAAAATTATAAAAATAATTCGCCATTTGATACGTCATATCCAAGAATCAGAACAATACAAGCGGATATTTATCGAAATTCTTCTCAAACGATATTTATTCGAGGATTGGAATAAAACAAGAGGACACGTTTACTGGTATGCAAATTCCACGATAAGAACGATGAACGATCGTTGTTTTGCTTTTCATAAATTCTACGTTGAATCACGACCACGCCGTCGCGGTGTCGTGGTGGTACACGTGTTACATAACACTTCGCGCCATGTTAAAGACCCGACGGTCGGGCGTTATAATCGATAACTGAATTCAATTAACAGCTGCTTTCGCGTGAATTTTTTGCAACCAACTGATCAACGTGATTGTTAAAAAGAGAGAGAGAGAGAGAGAGAGAGAGAGAGAAACAAAGGCGAGCGTTTTCATTGCGTAACAAAGGATAACAAAAATACGTCATAAGCCAAGCAATCGAAGTGGTTATAGCTTTAATGGGCTATAAATAAACAAGGAAATGAAATGTTCAACCCCATGATAGACAAGGCACATTACTTTTTATGTACGCAGTCATTCGAGTCAACTTGTGGAATGTACTCAACATGTACCCTGTTTGTTGTTGGTTTTCCAACTCGTCGTTGTTTAAGTTCCCAGCTAAAACATGTATTGTTCGTGAAATTGCTCGTTCTCGAAGAGGGTAGCCTCGAAATGCTAGTAATTTCTATTTCGAGTAGCTAATTTTGTTCATCATCGTGTCCCCCTCTAAACAATGGCTCGTCGAAGTGGTTTAGCAATATCGCAAACGTCTCGAAATAACTAATGAATCCAGACTTTGGATTTCGATCTGAGATGGAATTGTAAATACCACGATCTGACCCAAATTGCACGTTGGAATGTTTCTCCTACTTTATGAATTTAAAGTTAATTCTGTGCGCTCTCTCTGTGGCGGTATTTTAAACGATTCGGTTAGTGCAGAGCAGAGCAGCAATATTCAATGCACTTTCAAAACATCCTATCATCTCTACAGATAAACAGAAATAAATAATGCAAGTGGTAATTTTATTGGGACTTTAAGGTACGAAACTACGAGAGTTTGAAATATTTGGTTTCGGATATTACGAGTAGTATCACTTATTATTAGCTGAAAGAAATACGGGAAATTCTTATTTCTTTGGAATCAACGAATAATTTATCTGTATGTTCGTTCTTATATTTTAGCCGTGGAGAAAAATAATAGGTAGAGATCGTCGATATTAACGAGAGTCTTTTAGGATGAGAAACTGCAGGCAGAGGTACGTAAAGCGAATCAGAGCGCGTCTGCCGAAAATCCGATGTCCCCGTTTGTTATAACGCGAGATCTGTCTGAGAGACACAAGAGAAAAGGCGGTTCCAAAAAAAACACAGCCGGACGCTTTGTTCGTAAAAGTAACGTGACCTAAATGGGACGAGAGGGAGAGCGAGGAAGAGGAATCATTCCTCCCCTTTTGCTTCGATCCACCCAAAGATCCGCAGTAGAATCAACGATCGGCCTGGCGGGTGTGTCGCTGAACGCGTGAACGTGTCTGTGTCTACGTCTATGTGCGGGCATGTGTACATGTGCACGTGTATTCATACGTGTGCGTGCGACGCATGGCCAGAATCCATCGCACGAGCTAAACGAGGAAAATCATTAAATCAAGAGGGATGAAGAGGGGTTAGTCGGTCGAAGGAGACGTTGTCCACACGATAGTTATCTCGCATCCGTTTCTGCGAGTCCCATGGGGAGCATGCCTCGTGTTATCGTCGCGGTAGAGTACCGCAATTTCTCTATAGCGCAGCCGATCGGCCAATCGGCGGGTGTGTCACCCCCGTGGCTCGACGCATGGCCAGACTCCAGGGTCCAATCTCGGAGGGTAAAAGAGTCTCTGTGACCAGTGGTGGCACGGTCCTCTTCATCGCAATTCGCGATGCTACGCGCGAGATTAGAATCCATGGAATCTGAGCAATGTAGGGCGTGGCACGAAGATGTAAATAGAGGGTAGGCTACGATGATCTAGCGTTTATCGTAAATAAGATGATCGTGTAATTCCTTCAGGGGATTCTCCTTAACCTAACACGTGGAATTTTATATTAGGCCAGATTTAAGGGATAGCTGGTTGCTTTCATATACGTATTCTGACGACCAGTTGCAACTAATAACACTAAAGATTACCTACTCACCATGATAATACAGAGCACCAGATGCGTTCAGTGGTGGTGGACTAGGTGCAGTGGCACCAGCGGTTGGACTATGCGGACCCCAACAGGTCTGCTGATGATCGACTTGCCTGCTATCCGTATCCCCAACCACGTCGATCTCCTCGTCCTCTGGCTCATGCCTGTGTTGCCTCTTCTCTAATGACGCGGAAGTCTGCTGTATCCCGTGGCTCCCCTGCTCCTGTAGAATGTTCGAAGGATCGTTCTGTTCTTCCTGTGGATCGTCGACGCGATCCGGCCACGGGTAGGCCTTCCATTTCTTGGCCATGAGGCAGCGCGGCATGTTGACGCAGTTGTGGTGTTCCGTAGCCGTTGCAACCACGGGTTCTCCGTGCTTCGTTCACCAGGTGTTGATCACTCGGCGCCGGCGACGACGATGATCCTGACGTAGTATCCCTGTCACGAAAAACCTCCGACGTTGTTACACCACTACCAACACCCTCACCAACCGCACCAAACGCACCACCGTATCGACGACGATCGACGATCCCGAGGACGTCGAGGACGTCGAGGACGTCGACTAGCGCGACGCCTAGCCCGCCACCGGCACCGCTATCGCCGGTATCGCGTTCCTCGTTACACCAGCCGTCGACCACGACGATGCGGTCGTCGATGTTGCGACGCCGTCGCCTCCGTCGCCGCCGTCCGTCACTCAGCGCCGTCCGTATCTGTAACCTGCCGTTAACCTCTCCCCGGATGATCGAGCTATCCGTTGACGGTGCCTGCTGCGGCTTCCTCTTCGTCCTTCCTTGCTCACGTTGGGGCGTGATCTGCAGCCTCGTCATCGGCACAGCGAGGGCAGCTCCTTCGTAGGATGCACCGCCACCATGCCAGCCTGTTCGCACGAGAACCCTCCTCGACTTTTCCGGCCTCACCCCTTTCTGTGATTCGTACTAGCAAACTCGCGTTTTCTTTTTCTCTCGGTACTACCACTAGACAACTACTATGCTACTACTTGATCAGGTTGATGCCTACTACCGATTTTCCTTGTATCTTCGTCTGTATTCCTCTTCGTTCTTACTCCGCTCTTCTTTATTCACTCGCCGTCCGTCCACGTCTCTCGATCCTCTTTCATCGGCGTGCCTCTCTTCAATGTTTGTACATATATATGTATGTATGTATACGTGTATAGATATATGTTGTTCAGTTCTTCCGTCCCCTCGTGCAGTACAGTTTTTCTCACACGACGACTACTACTAACTTCCGTTGGTTGGCTAACTGAGTGGACCGACTGACTGACTGACTGACTGACTGACCGTCTGTCCGTCCGTCCGTCTGTCCGTCCGTCTGTCTGTCTGTCCGATACTCTCTCGGTCGCTCCCTGTCGCGGCTCTCGCCAGTGACAGGGGGTGCCCTCGAATACGATCACAACGACGGGGTGCGACTGTTTAGTCGGTGGCGCTGCCGCTCCGTCGCTTATCCCCTACCTTACGTTATTTTCTCTCCTCGTCTGGCTTCAACTACCGATTCCACCTCTCGTTTCGACCACAACGAAACTAGGAACCCCCGTCGTCCCTCCGTTGCGGCTCCCCTTGAGTCAGCATCGGGGGGCGGCGCTGCAATCGCTCCACTGCCACCGCCGCCGCCGCCGCCGCCGCCGCCGCCGCCGCTGCTGCTGATGGTTTCTGCTGAAGCAAGGGATGGCTGCGCAACCCCTCGAGGGTGCCGATGCTAGTTCTCGATTCCTGCAGGCCTTTTGATTGTGTGCGCGCGCGACCTCCACGTTTGCGCGAAACGCGCGTGTGTGCATCGCCATTGGCGTAGCCACGCTTCGTTGGTCTTTAAGAGTATCTTTTAGCTTGTTACTTCGTGGAATTTTATAACAATTAGGAGATGGTTGCTCGAAGAGATTGTCTATTAGAGAAATTTCGAAAGAATGAGACGTGGAAGATATTTCATGCAGAGGTTGGGTCGATAAGGAAGAATGTCTGGAGTTCGAGAGAATTTCGGAAACCCTGTTGATCGACGCTATTGCGTCCCGACGAGGGTGTACGCCAACAGATCGACTCTCTCTTTCCCGCGCACGCACACATTGTGCAAACTCGGATTTATGGCAGTCTGCCGCCATCGTATGCTTATAGTAGCATGCAACTTTGGTTAGCCTAAATCGTAGGTAGTCTAAACAGAAGTATGAACCACGCTGTTAGTATTCCATGCTTTCTCTAACTTTCTCGTAAACGATGCTTGTATACCTTCCTAGTTCCACGTTTCAAAAACCTCGAGGCCGTCCCCAAGCAACTTATAACTAAAACATATCAAATTAATTCACGTTCGATCGAGGCTTAATTTCCCCCAGCCCGTAAATCCACCGAAACGGAAGCTCGTTCGAGACCGGCCGTGTGTCACGGTGGAGGTTAGTGAACCCGAGCAAAAAAGAGGAAGAAAAAAAAAGAAACCGTGCACCGAAACCGTCCGCGAGGGATGCGTGTGCAAGTGGTCGGTGTCGAGGCCGCCGCGCCGTGTCGAATGTAGACATAGAGGAAAGATAGAGAGAGACAGAGACAGAGAAAGAGCGGAAGAGAGAACAGCTGGCCGGGCTGCCACGGGCACCGGCCTCGTTCCTCGCGTCACGACGAGTGTGTAAACTCCCAAGGGGGAGGCCGATGGTAATTCCTATGGAAGATTGGCTGCATAGTGGTGACGCTATGTCGCCCGATACGCGACGCGAACTTGTTGGTAGCGGGTTGATGGTGTTAGTGCAGCGTGTAGAAGGGACGGTACGAGGGGTAAAGGGTAGCTGGCACACGTTGGGGTGAGATCTCGAATAGGAGAGGGTAGCCTCTATCTCCCCTATTCCGCAAAAAGGGGGAGAAAGTCGAGGGTGGAGGAGCCAGAAATGAGAATGTCGGCTAAAGTGGTGGGAGAACGAAGGTCCGCGCGAGGGTTAGCGGAGCTGATAGTGGGGACAGCGAAGCGGAATGGGGATGGCCACGCATGCGCTACCGATCAGCATCGACCCGACGTCTAGGCAACACCTGGTAGCACCCCACGTGCCACGTTAGGGTGGCACCAGCCACCCCGCGCACGCGATACCTCGTATCGAATATCACGCTGGCCTTCCTGTCCCGTCTACTGACCCACGCCAACCATGTCTTTCGTCGCTCTTACGGCTCTAGTTTTCGTAAATGGGATACCGGTACGTGGCACCTCCTCGTTAAACCGGTTTTGGGAACAAGAGGTTATGAACCTTCGGCGAATGGAAATTCAAAGTAGTCTCTCTTTCTTTTGTTATCGATTCCACAGGTCCGATCAATGGTCAAACACAATTGTGTATAGAAGGTTTGCGATAAGATTTTGTTTGCGGAGTACAATGGATTTCCTGAGATGGAGCACGATATGCGATTTCGCGAAATTTGGAAATTAGAGGGGCAGTATTAGGTGTGGGTGGAGAGATTAGATTCTGAGTTGTAAACCTTGACTTTAGGCATTGTGTTAATTCGTTACATGTTACATAGTATCGTTCTTTCTTACGTAATACGATAAATAATAACAGTTGCTTTCAACTGTACTATTTAAACAATTGTAGAAATATGATACGAATAATTGCAAATCTTTCAATATCGAGGAAAATGGGATTTTTCGTTTTGAAAATTCTTACAGCTTTAAATCTCTCGTAAATGAATAAACATTCGCAATCTGATAACAAGAGTTCAAAAATAAAGTACATAGTTCCCATACACATCTGTCTTTGGCGTTATCAACAATGTTCTTCGTATCACCTGTGGCCAAAGCCTCGTAAACTATCGGCTACAATTTCTGCCGGAACGAAGGAGTTCGGGGCGTCGATCACCCACGACAATATCGAGATTGGTTCGTGTTTTGCGGACAGATGTTTCGTCGCGTGTTTCAACGGAACTCTCCTCGTCGCTCGTGTCCTATTTACCGACTATTGTCGCTCTTCCAGCAGCGCGCAAACTTTCTAAATGGTGTCGCGTAATAACCGTGCCATACGATGAAACCGTGCCGCAACAGCTGATGCATCTCGATTTGCAAGATCGATCCTAGGATACGTATCTATCGTGAACTCGTCTATTTACATTGCAATAATCTGAAACCATGTTTGCAAAGTAGGAGGAATTGAGCCGTTGGATTGAATAAGTCGTTGCGTCGTTAAACAGAACGTAGTTCATTCGCTGAACGCAAAACGTTAAATATCTCGAAAAATATACGAAAAATACATGACTTAAACCGCTTTCATAATCAGCGGCATATATATTTTTTTTTTAGGAATTAGAAAAAATTGATTATGCAACAGAATTAAGTAGTATTAGTAACATATTGTGAAAAGCGTCGTAAAATACTAATTCAAGACATTTTTTATTTAGATCTCTTTAATTAAAGAACAGAAACTACTTTTGGTAGATATCGTTCAATATACTAGAAACAATTGGAGCAATTCCATCGCTGCTCGTAAAGCATTCTAAAGCAATCAACACAAGTGCTTCTATTCTTACACGACCCTATCAATCCCTTTGCATTGGTAAATAGAACAGTCAAGCCCTTGCTCACCCTCTCTGGCATAATACAATCCTAACTACACGCTCCAAAACTCCTAATGCAAATAGCTCTCAGAGGAAAAGAAAATAATAAAAAATATCACTCTATCCTGTACAATGCTCACGATCCTTGTTCCTTCCAGATCAGACATCTCAGTTATTGTTTTGCTTCAAGTATCTTTAAATTACTTGTGGTTTCCTAATCATTACAAATTATTTTCATGTTGAATGTTTCATTAAGAAAAATTAAAATCTCGAAACTACATACATAAATTTGTATCTTTTATCTTCAAAATTTGTTAAATTCAATCGATTGCCTTATATTGTTTCTATCACAGTTCCAACAAAAATGCGAATATTTTTCTCGTCAAAAACAGAACAAAGACAAAACATCTTGTCTACAGTGCGTTAATAGCCAAACATGTAAACACATCTGCTCGTTAATAGTACTTAATTTAGGTCTATTTCATTTAACTGGATCGTATTAATTCGAAACGCGAATAACCGCGTCGAATTTGAGCTTTATCTCGCGTGGCATTCATCTTTCCGCCGTTATCTCTAATCAATCGCTAATTAAACGATGGCGCGAGCCACGCCACTTACCTTCGACCCGTGATTTATCCAGCTGGTGTGCGTTCACACTGCGTGTCACACCTACGCGCTTCTGCATCAGCTAATCTTGTTTATTGACCCGCCAACCGCTCTGTTTTTTTTTCCCGTCATTCGCACCTGCCCTCGCACGTGCACCGTATATTGATACCCTAATCGATTCGAATCGCTTTTTATATAGAAAGTTTCCTTATATAAAATTTTAAAATTCAAGATAATGTCATTTTGTCTTCTGTTGATTTCGAAATTTTATTCGATCGTTAAATTTGTATTTCATATCTGAATAATATTTCGAAGTTCGTCTAATGTTTTCTTACATTTTTCTGTTATCTCATAAAATAATTTTAGGTCAACGACATAAACGTATAAAGATACGTAAAGTTGATAAATGGTTAATGGATACGAAGCTAATGGAGAACACCTAATATCTAGATACACGAAGTAAGAATCGTTTCGTCTTATCTTCGCTATTAAAATCTTTTTAGTAACTCTTTTATTTATTTTTCTATAATCAAGTTGATGCTTCTTGGTATATAAGAAGATTAAAAATTATTCGAAATGTCAAGTCCCTGGCGGCGAATTATACGCGCCATTAGCGATAATGTCCCTCCACTTTTCCTCCTACACCATTCTAATCGCCTAACGGGCGATTCTCCTCTAATCGATCGCCAAAATTAAGCTGCCTTGGCCACGGTTAGCTTGAACGGCTGGCCACACTGTTTGGCGCTGATCGCCAAGGATATACCTTAAAAACTTTAAAATGCTGACTTTTTGCGATCGTCAGAAAGAAATTTATCAAAGATAATGCCACAAAATGGAAGACATTTCCTTCCACGAGTCCCCCAAACTCATTTTGATTTCTGTTTAATGCCACGACTGTTTCCTTCATTTCTTTCTGAAAGGGAAGATGTTGGATTTATTTTAATAGAAACTTTTAATTTAATATTCAATTTCAAATTAAATCTCAGTGGAATATCTATCGACGAAAATGGTGTTGCAAGACAAGTTGTAAGACAATGGTGACAAACATGATAACAAGTTCTGCAAGAATTTTCAAAATTACGATCACTGGAAAATTGTAAAAAACGCTTGTAAATCGATGAGCTGGTACAAAAGTATATAAAATTTTCGTTTAAAAGTAGGACTTATAAATGTAAAAGCTGGCCTGTATATATTTATAAAATAAATTTTCATAGCAGAAATACACAAATTTTTGTATAAAAATATGCAAATTTAAACACGTGGTTTCTCTCACAGGAAGCAACATGTGCACCCTCATATCTGGTTCATAGAACAGCCATATACTGACGGAAAATTACGTTGAATTAGGGTGTAGGGTATCGAAGCTCCTTTTCCCTGATGCCATATTTTTACGCGGACAACAGTTCATTACCGCGAAGCATGGAACAGCAGGGGCGCTCTGTTTCTGCTGAGCACGACATGCCTTGAAATTCCTAATCTGCCAGCAATCGCGGGGACAATCGGTTCGTTCCACTTCATTCCCCAACTCGATTCCGTCGAGTATTGCGTAACGTCAATCGTGTCTCCGGGATCGATCGCACTATCCCGGGCTCGTCCCAACGAAAACTGCTTTCGTAATCTAAATCCTGGCTCTTAGTAACAGGGCTTTCGGAGCGCCATCGCCAACAAAACCTTTGCTCTTTTTGAAAGTGAGCCAGAGGGATGAAAATGAAATGTTCTTTAAAAAAAGCTTGTGTAAAGCGTAAAGCGTGCACCAGGGTATGTTATACCGAATGATTGTAAAACGAACAATTCCTGCGAATAAGATCGAAATGCTGCAACAAACGAAGATTTTCGATTCAAAACTTTGAATTTCTAAATGTTTGTAACTTCGAAATTTCGAATATTCGTAGTACTCGCGTATTTGAAATTTTTAATGTTTCAAATCCTACAAATTTTGAACATTTGGGACATTGAAATTTTGAATAATTGAAACTTTGAAAGTTTGAATATATTTCGAAATATTTGTAACTTCGAGACTACACAATTTTTGGAATATTTGAATATTCGAATATCTGAAATTTGGATTATTTGGATCCCATGGACGACCAAGGTCGAGCATAGATAAGAACGAGATGTTTGAAACTCGGAATCTGGTCTATCAGATTGTCATTCTGTCGGCTTAACTGCAAATGTTCGCAGTGACGTACACTTGGAAGTTCGGTCGACGAGGTCGGTCGATTCGCGATTCTCGAGGGCCAAAGTGAATTTTCTAGTTACGTAGGCGGAGCTCGAACATATCTGGAACTTTATCTGATCCTTCTTACGCCGATCCCTTGGCATCCTGCCCTCTTGGCCCCGGCACCCGGTGGCGAAACGTCGAAATAAAGTCCGTGCCGTGTGAGATTACTCAATAACGCGTTCGACGCTTGTTGGAGGCCTGCACTTCCAACATTCTACCCTCGTTGCGAGTATTGTATCTCGACTTTTCACCTACGTTTAATACATTCGAGATAAAACCACGTTTCAGCAGAGAAATATCGACTCTGTTCGTCTGTAGCGAAGAATAGGAACGAGTTGTGGGAATTGAAATATCTTTCGAGGTTCCTTTGACATAAATGACAATAAATATAAAAAGTAATAAAATTGTGTAATTGTCGTCTAGTATGTTTAACTATCGCTGGTTCTAAATTCGTAAATTCTTTCACTGAAAAATAAAGAAGAAAATGAAGTTCAAATATTCAAACATTCGAAATTTCAAATATTCGAATATTTGAAGCTCCAAAACTTTATCGATTTAAAAACTCCAAAGATTCATAAATGCAGAATTTCACAGATATGGATATTCCAAAATTGTTCATATTTACACTAATTAGAAATGCGATAGTATATTATACGTTTAAACTGAACACGTTATATGTCAGATACGGAATAATGAAAAAGATTACGTGGTATTGGTACTTTAATAGTAACTGTTCATTTTGGGATCTCCGCGTGATCATTTATTTATAATATTGAAATGAAATTTCCCCTTCGAAATTGTTTTTGCAGTGGAAATAAGAAAAATTGCGAGATAATAATGTGATTAATAATGATGGCATGAAGTAATATTTAAACGTATACCGAGGGGATTGCTCTGAAAGTAACATGCTGCGGGGAATATTTCGAGCTTCGAGCTGAAGGGGTTGAAACGCAAAGGTGCACCGAATGCGCAACTGGTCGAAGCAATCTGCCTGCAGTATCTCTGCTTTCGACTAAAAAGAGCCAGTGCTTGTCACAGTTAAAAATTAAAAAAGAAAAAAGAACGATAAAATAAATTATCGTGATAACTTGTGGAATTTTTTAATTAAAAAAATATCGACTAATATCTAGTGTTTCTTTCGTTTATGAATTTATCTATAATTCTCTATAAGGATCTATTTATATCTATTTATAAAACATTCATTCGTACAATATATTTACTTACAAAATTGAACGATGAAATATACTCTTTTCATAAGTATCCTATTTGAAGAGAATTCGTAAAAATTCGAAAGTCGGCTGTGGAATAATTCCAAACTTTATGCAACCATAAAAACTCCTTTCATAGTGAATAAATACGTCCTCGAACCAGATACCGAATAATGACGGTACAATAAGCATCGTCGTATATCGGAACTCTCGAAACAGAGAGGAACGCCTAACAATTTGAGAAGCAATTCAATCGCCGTTTCGAACGCGAGGAATTCAGCTTCCTCTTTGCCCGTCTTCCTCCCTCCCCTAAAATCAATTCGTATCTTGTATCGCTTGTCTCTTTCGAATCACTCGCAATAAAACATCATAAATTCCCGCGATAAAAAACGTAATACGATAGACAGTCTACACAAATACATAAAGTACAAAATATACGGGAAATTTCAACGATATTCATAGCATTTCAGCTTAACGTAATCTATCTCTTAATACATATATTATAATATATATTTCGCGTATATTTTTCGACATTATACAATGTCTTCGTATATTTAACGTGAAATTAAATTTTTTACCAGAGTAGATATTCCAACAATCCACCATTAAATCAATACTTTGAGACTGTACAAAATTGAAAAGCGAGTCATTTGTTCAAATAACGTACGAACAATCGTTCCCTCTAAATGTTCGTCCCTTTTCTCATGAAAACTTCATATATCTGAACATTTTTATCGGCAAGTTCATTTCTACCAACTTTCTTACTTTCATGTCACTTGATAAAAAGGTAAAAAGCAAACAGAATCGAGGACAAAAAGGAGAGACCACGTTATCGTGGAACAAGTGGTTAGGGCAGTCGGATTCGTTGCGCGAAGCTGAAGAAAATTTATGCCCCGCGTTACAGATTATCGCAGCCTGGAAATTATCTTTCACAAAGTAGGGTTGCTTTCCCGTCACGAAACGGTCGCATCCCCTGTTTTCACCCTCCTGCAAGTGCGTGCCAACTGTTGCAAGGGTACGAGGGATTCTAAAACAATAGGAACACGCTGCTGACGTATCCACGGACGCTTTATCGTGATACAGGACAGATTTACGATCTTCGACGCAGCTGGGGGATCGAGATTTCGTTTCGCTCACCGTCCCATCGAAAGAAACGCAATCGATGCTCGATTTATGACCCATCCACCCCTTCGCTCTCGTTCTTGCTGCGTTCTTTCGCGTTTATTCGCAGATTTTACACGTTCGCGTCGAGATGCACAGGCATTTGTAACGTATCTCGATTGGTTAATCCCTCGTGTGATCGATAAAATTAAAAAAATTCTACAAAAAATATCTGCTTCTTGTTTGTTCTCTTAATGCAGAAACCAGACGGCTAAAATTACAAGGAATTGGATGTTTTAGATTACATATCTCATAGATATTCCCAAGTCATTGAATAAAATTGAAGATAATATATGTATACAACTGTTTTCATCCCTTCGATACACACAATATGTACAAATATTTCTCTCGGGTTATCTACAGTCGAGATTTGTCCAACCATTTTTCATTAATCTCAAAAACAGAATTAGCTACAATCGGTTAACCTCGTCTTTCTTAACGTTTCGCACAATGTCGACGAAACACGAATGTTACGAATGGAAACCTTTGAAACTTGTTTGCTGCGACTCGCGTCGAAGGAAAATGAATTTGAATCTCGTCCAAAAGCGCGGAAAACTCGAATCATCGAACAAATAACTTTGTTATTTTTCTTCGAAGAAACAATCTGTTAGTTCGACTTTCTTTCGTATATTTAATAGTAGTAAAATAATATAGAAATAAAAATAAAAATAATTTTTACAAGGCAAAAGTAGTTTTATCTTTAATTCTGTTTATCATTCATTTGAAGTAGAGTGCGACACACGAATATCTTGCGTAAGAGAAATATTAATGGCAGAGTGAGACGCGTCAGGTCATCCGTAATGACTTTTCTCCCTTTCTACCCTCAGGCTTCCCCTTTCTATTTCTTTCTTCTCGTTGATAGGGCCGGGAGTTTCGGGCTGCCTCATAAAAGTCGGCGTATCCGGAATCTTCCCCTCCCT
Organism: Bombus pyrosoma; assembly: GCF_014825855.1. Taxonomy (NCBI): domain Eukaryota; kingdom Metazoa; phylum Arthropoda; class Insecta; order Hymenoptera; family Apidae; genus Bombus; species Bombus pyrosoma. The sequence continues at coordinate 12,906,509 of NC_057776.1, forward strand.
TTATCCTTGATTTTCGCTGCGGTACAGGAGGGAGGAAGCCATTAATTTATGCCTTTCCTGATCGATCGATCGTTCGTTCGACGAAAGTTTGAACTTTCGACGGCAACACACGGCCAAAGAGCACCGGGGATTACTTTATCACGGGTTGCAACGCTGAAACAACATAAATGACGTGGAACATGGAAGACAGAGATAGCGAAAATGGAAAATGTCAGAGGGAAGACTCGCTTCGGTTTCCTGTTGCTTCAATTACTTCGCAATTTCGCTTTAATAAAACCTGTAATATTCTACGGAATGTATTTTTTATATTTTAATTTAAATGTAAATTATTTTGTTATTGGAGACTCGTATTTAAAAGGCTTCGTATACCTTTATTGAAAAAAAAATTACACTTCTATTTATATTGTTATTTTCTATGGAAACGGCAGACAATGATAATTATACGAATATAATTTTCATAAATGTTCGGCAGAACTCCATACTGATTCAAATTCATAACCATTTGAAGTTAAAAGATGAACAATGTTCGAGCATCTTTATAGAATAGAAAATACAATAATACGATAGCCACAATGGCCCAAATAAATCTGTTTCTTCTTCCATACCATCTCACTTACCTCGACCAGGTGTCTCGACAAAATTGCTACAACTTCTCATCAAACGACAAATACTTTTAACCACAAGTAGCAATTGAAATACGGCAAGAGAAATGGAGGAAAATTCCCTTTTCGGGTAAATCGTCGGAGACGATTGGAGAAGAGAAGGGAAGAGAAGAGCGTGGCGACACATTCGTTCAAAGAAATGGAGAAAACTCGTTCGACAAACGCATTCCGCGTGCCAGAATTTCGTTTTCCCTTGAAAGGGAGTCGCGTTAAGGGGTGTACCATAAATATCGTGGCGAAAAGGAGGAAACGGAAAGGAACAGGAAAGACGGGAAAAGGAAATGGAATAGCGAAGCGAGAACGCACGACGTTCGGTCGCACAGTTTCTCCTACTCGAGGAACTCCGTGATCTCGTTCTGAAAATTGCATAACCCTCCTAATCGATCGTTCGCGGAACTCGGGACCTCGTTCCTTTGTCGGCGACGCGTAATTGAATTTGGAACAAAAGCAAACGAGAGACTCGAAACGAGCCGAAGATGAAAAGAAAGAGTATCTTCTTTGTTTTCTTTCTTTCTTACGTTTAATCATTATGTTTAAACCTTTCGCCTTTTTAATGGGTCTTAATTGAGCATCAACTAACGAGAATATTAATACATTATCGTACATCGAAATTATATTTTCCAAGTTGTCAATGTTTCCAGACATTTTCAAGAGAAATTTTGTTCCATACTAAACATTTGTTAAAAATTCGTTTTATCTACTTAACTTTTGTACATTCTGCTGAAGCACGCATAAACGCTAGACAATGTCTTGACGTTTAATGCCAACTCTAAGAACCGGCCTATTTCGAGTAAATTTGAACAAATATAAAGTTGAAGCGAAGTCACTCTGGTCAGAGAAATTCGTTTGAACGTTTTTTCTTTTTTAATTTAGACGATTGTAACGAAACTCGATATATTTGGTGGAATCATTCCATTTTCGCTTAATTCGATTTTGTTTTTTATCATTTCTTTTTCTTTCTTTTTGGAACGGTACGCGTACAGGAGAGAAAACTCGAGGATGAAGCGAAGAGGAATTTAAGGAAGAAAATAAGCACGGTTCGACGCATGACGGAGGTGCTTTGATCTCAGTGCTGGCCGAAGCAAGCAAATTGTGTGTCCTCAAAGAGACCGTGATTGAAGTCACACGAACCGTGCAACGCTGCTTCGTCCGTTCCCTCCGTTTTATTTTTTTATTTAAGGAGTTACTTTCGGCAGCTTCCTGTGTAAATAATTACCCACCAACTACCGTCCATATCTCAAATACTCCTTCGATGTTAAACACGTGTAATACTCTCCATTAAATTCCACTCAAATTCATAGAAATCTGTTAGAATGTTATATTGGGTTTTCGCCCCAATATCATACCACCAAATATCATTACCACCTGATCACAAAATCCGCAATCACTTAGTTGCCAACCCAATATATTGGCCAAAAATTTTCTACGTTATCTACGAGATCGTACTGCATGCAATGTATTAACGAAACATTCTATATGTAAATTATGTAGTTTTCAAAACAAAAAAGGTTTGACAACGTTTTTTCACGTGTCGAAATCCATGTTACATGCAGAGATACTGCATCCCATTATCTCAACGAACAAAAGTCCAAAGACAGAAAAAGAGAAGAACGATTATTTTCCAACATTTATACAGACTGGGTTCCTCTTTTTCAGCTCGTGCTCTTTACCACGATTTTAGATGCACGCGTGCGACAAAGCAAAGCGGAAACAACTAAGAAACGAAGCCCGTTTTTCAACGAGGAATACTAGCAGAGGTGATGGTAAGCATTGTCAGGGAGTTTCGCTTTCCGCGCGAACAATTTCAAGGAAGAAACACGAAAGAACGAAAAATCGGGCCACGAACGTGCACGTATACATATGAGGAAAGAGATGAAAGAAAGAGGAGAGTCAATTACGCGAGAGCACGCGCGTTTCGTTTCCAGAGTCAGCCCCCTTTGATCCTGTTTCGTTGCGAGAAAGAAACGTCCAGATCTGCGATTGAAACCAACGCGGCCTTTGCTAGACGCACAGTAAATTCGCCATCGATTTTTCCATTTTTCGAACTTCCACGAAACATTCGCTACAGCTTCGAGGGACCGATACAACGTTCACGATCGATCGAAGACGTAGGACTACGTCTTCTCGTAAGCCGAAGCTCCGCGAGCCTTCGTACGAGTGTTATATTTTTGTTAAAAGCTAAACTTGGCAATGTGTGATATAACGAGATGCTTTCTCGGGGTCTATTATTGGAAACCTTTGACGTGGAAACCGCGTTTCGTCACAAATCATCCTTAGAAAGTGTTCAGCCTACTCATTTAATCTTACATAACTCGAAGGTGTACGCGTTTTGCATTTGATACGTAACGTAGTTCTTGGATGATCTTAGAAAATGTTGTTTCATTCTGCTTCGTTTCTTTCTTTTTGCTTCGGGGGTCGTAGTGTATAATAATCATAATCTGAAAATATTCAGTTTCATATGTTTTCCGTTATTTGTTTCTCAGAGAATAAGTTTAAGAATAGATTTAAGATCTTTTTTATCCTGAAGAATAATTCATCTTTATAAGGGCAATTGAATATCATCTTTTAAATCTCCCATTCTGAAATTATCTGCTAAGCACAAATAGTGACCTGTCGGCTCTGCAAATTTAACATGGTAAGGTATCTGTAGGTGTTCGAATAGCTTCGTGAACCTATGCGCTAATAATATATAAAAAAGGAGAACAAAAATCGATATCTGAAAAGGTACTTAGGAACCATGGATCGAAAAGGTACGATGTGCGAATGGGATGGAACAAAGCGGCGCGTTATAAGGTCGTGGAAGGGATTCACGTGGCTGGGGATTAAATCGACAACCAGTGTGTGTGTGTGTGTGTTCACGATGCTATAGATTTATTAATCTTGGACGCGTTATTCTTGCATTGACCTTCTACGGGAGCGTGCTGCGCGATCCGTTTAAATCGTTCCATGCGATAAATCTAAGTGGCAAATCCGTTTAAGCGCGTACACATTAGTCGTACTCAAACGACATATTTATGTTTCTCGGTTTGCTTGAATTATTCGCAACGCATACTTACACACAGAGAAGTTGGAAAGGTATAGGAAGGAGAGGGTAACGTGTCGTGCCTGTATCCGTAATTCGCGTCAGGACATTTGCATGCTGGCTCCTTTGTAAAACCACACGCTCGAACGCTCTATGTTTTCGTTACAAATTGCTTAACAACAATTCGGCCGGATTCCGTTTAAACGGTATTTACTAGAGCCCAGCTTGGTGTAATGTTACCACTTGCGTCTGTTTGGCCAATGGTATTCCTCGTATGTAGCCACGCGCTTACCACCAGGGTTAATTACTCGAAATGTAGCTCTGTTTAAGGATAACACGTTCATAGAGGTGTCACTCTGACCACTCGAAGGATTAAGAGTTGAGATGAGAGAATAATTTACGGGCTCAATAAAAATAAATATATTCGATCTATCACGCATCGTAAACAAATAAAAAGTTATCATTACTCGAAACGTTGCTCTGTTCAAAGACAACATGCGTTCGTTCATAAAAGCACCGTTTTCAACGTGGTCGCTTGAAAGGTTAAGGATCCAGCGCTGCAAGAATTGACGGAGAAGAGAACAGCGAAAGAAAACGAACTGTCTGCCGTAAAACAAACGATACACCGATAGTTGCACGTTTACGAAAAGAGGATATTATCGATAATGTAAATCCATCGTTCTACCGTGTATTTCAGTTTCCAGAATACGAATATTTTTCTTCGAAATTCATTAAAGATTCTACTACACTAATTTCATGATAACGAGCAAGGATATTCGTACTATTCGAAAAAGAAAGGCGAAGCAGAAAAAGAAAGGGGTGAGGGGGGTAAGGACGTTGAGTACAACGGGGCGATGGAGCAAATGTTTTTTAAATCCGGCGAAAGAAGTGGCTCGAAGAATTTAATTAAAGCGGCCGCTCGTCGACGAAGCCACCGCCGGGTTTGAAATTTTTTGAGATCTCTCGGCGTCGTATTCAACCACTAGTTGCCATCTGTTCCGTGTACTCCTCTCCCTCTTTCAACCGTTGGTTCTCTCGCGACTGCAGCCTGCGGAACGCGACCACCCCGAGCGAAATCAACTACCTGTGGATGCAACTTAAGTGACTCCGCGCTGCGCCAGCCACCACCACCAATTATGCGCGATAAAGTTTCAATAACGCGAATTTCATTCCCGCCACGGTCGCCCATTATGCAATTAATCGAATTCTTCGGACTTTCTTTCCTATCCGCCTCCTCCCGTTTTATCGGTTATCTTAATCGTCTGTGCTCGATAATTGAGATACGATGTTCCGCTACCATATTTCTTTTTTCTCCTTTCTCTTTTACCTGTGGATACGGTGGAATTAACGATCCTTAACGGGTTAAAACTTGAATTTCATAGAGATAGGAATTGATATATGTGCTGTCGATATTTATTACATACGTTTGTTACGTACGTATTTAGTGTTTCATTTGTTTATACCTACATTTGCTACAGTGATTTATTTATTTTCTTATCGAAGTAAGTAATAATACGCGTAATTGTTTGAAGTAGTAGATTTACAGTATCGTTTTCTACAGTAGTAGATTTTTAGTATCGTTCAGAAATGGGAATTTAACAGGCACCGTTTAATTCTTTAAATCGAAATTAGAATTTGTTTCTATAGTGATGGGTGGTGTTAAAGTAAAAGAATTTGTGGAGACATTCTTCTAATTACGTGGAAAAATAGCTGTATATTTACAGTGGCTTCGAAAACTATCTGTACAGATAACTACACGAAGATATTACCAAATGATATGAAACATAATATGCTTGGACATAATTGATTACCATATAAATGTTATAATAAAAATGTAATGGTGTACAAATAATTTTTATAGCCACTATAAAGATCTTCTCTTTTCTATTGCCGTCTAAAAATTTTTCCTTTTCTATACCTATATGTATATTAAAAAATCTTGACTTTCTCACCTTCGAATTAAAACACGCTTTGTCCCTTAAACTCGAAGTTCGATCTCTCCTCAAGCAAATCCACTGGCAATTGGATAGTCCTCGTGTTCGTTAAGATAGCTCGAGTAGATTAGTAGACACGAGCGACTAGCGTGTCGCTAGCGATTGGTATCGGACCGTGCGGACACGCGTCGGGCCTAATTTCATCCCAGCAGCGTGCAATCTCTTCGTGGCGTCCCACCGGGCGGTGCCTGGAATCAGGACCTAAATCGGATCGGACCGTGGCTCGTAAATTATTCGACACACGCGTATACGTCTACGTCGATTTTACCCTACGCGACACGAAGGGACAGAACTAAAGAAAAGGGGAATAAAGGCTTCCTTCGTTCGCCATTGTGTCCTTCGAATGAACAACGACAGCATTTTGGAAAGAGGTGTGGAATACATCGTTTTCTTAACGTGCTTCGCGTTCCGAGAAAAGTAAGTAAGTGTTTTTTAGATCGCGTGACCAATAAAATTTAAAAGAACATCGTACAAAAAAACTTTGATATTTTCTTTCGTTCTTCGTTAGGTGAGTTAGGTTGTACATATGAAAGTGAGTGGCAGGAGAAAATAAAAAATGAAATAGAAAGGAGGAAAAGCAAGTTGAAATTTACGACTATAACAAAGTACACAATGAGCATTTATTCCAACCAAAAGACGAGAGAAGTCTTATTCAAGCTATTCTACCTGCAAAATTGAATACCATGCGCAACTCTTCAACAAATGATACACGCAAAGCTTCCCTATTCTCGCAACAACAATTCCCGGTATCCAAGCCCAACTTAGTCTACCTATCTCAAGTAACAAAATTATTAATCATACTATTAAACATTGTACACGCACGTATTCTCTGTTTGCAGTGAACATTCGTCGATCTTCTACCTGTCTTCCCCCACTTATCGAGGCATTCGATCGGGAACGGAGCGCGAAAGGAAATTGGAAACGTTCCGGGGTCATTTTTCTTCCGGATATCGCGAACCGTGATCCGAGCTTCAGAGTAAATAAATAACCTAATAACCTGAAGTGCCCCGAGAAAGTGTTCGAACGCTTGTACACAGATTTTATAAATATAGCGTGTGTGTCGTATTAAATATTTTGACATTTCATTGGTAGTATCATGATATTCGATTATCATGATTATATTCATAGAGTTTGAACCTAAACCTAAAGATATATGATATAGAAATCACAAGACATTTGATAGAAATATCTACATGTATATTTTGCAGAAACCCCAAAATTGCATAATCAATACATTATATTAATTATCCATTATATCAATAAACTTTAATATTCACGGCATCTTTAACACTTATTAATTATATATAGTTAAGATGCATGCATATATCTGCAGTAAATATCTGCAACTATTGTATGTACATTTTCGAATTCATTTCAAATTTTACCGACATAATCGTGACAATCGTGTCTCGTTATAGCGCCATTGAAATTTCACAATGTCTTATATAATATACGCGATATATTCATAAAAATGTTCAATGGTAAATATTCGGATACTTCTGTGAGTAACTGTACGTGATCAACCACAGGGACCAGAATCCTCCGCAAAAATAATTGAACCTAGTCTATCCCTGTCTGACCCTGATAGTCGAGCAACGATAAAGGCCAGACCAACCACGGCCACGTAATTAATAACGATTTCTCATAATCATTAACCGCGGTGCGGCGCGAATACGACAACAGTAATAATAAGTATCATAACGTGGCACGTTGTCGGTGCTGGGGGGTAGCATCGTATTACGCTTATGCTCCCTCTCATTTTCTTCATTGTTATCGCGGTGTCACGCGAATCCTGCCAACTATAAACGGAAAATTTGGCCTCTAATAGCCGGACCTTTATGGAGCCAGCCATGCAATATTAATATATTCTTATAACGCTCTTGATATCATGTTGGTATTGCGCTAACCGCGTGCCTCGCGTTATTCCGCATTCCCAGGAGCCAGCCACTCTCGATGAAATCAGCACATGTTTTATTACCTTTATCTTTGGCGCTGTTTCTTATTTGCATTCCGCCATCAAACATATTTAAAGCGTGTTTTGAATTTTCGGATTTTTCTTGGCTGCATGTTTGGTGATTAATAAGAGTGGAAAATTCTGGAAACTGGATAGTTGCGTGAGTTAATTAGCATCTGTTGATAATCGATAAAGAGGTTAAGGATTAACATTGCATCGAATTATAAACTTTAGGCACGATATTTTTATTGAATTTACATGGAAAATTTGTAACGACGCAAAAATATCGCAAGAAACACGAAGCAACGCAATATAACATTTTGAACGGTCGACCGTTCGTCTGCGTTCCTGGAAAAATCGATGAATACGCGGAACGTTTATTACGGCAGAATTTCCCCGTTGCAGGACAGATACGCACGGCGCTCAGGAAAAACAATTTCATTTCGTTGCGCGAGCAAGCGAGAAACGGTTCTCATTAAATCTCCTTAATTTCCTCTTCCGTCCATGGAACAGCAGTGGAATTAAATTTTCGATAAAGCACGAGCACAATTGCCACTCGTTTTAACCGAACCAACTGTTCTCTACGGGTCAGAGGAACGTTCATCCTTCACCTTTTACCTTGCGATCTTTTTCAGTAGCTGCTTAAGTCAATGTCAGGTATTTACTGACGCGAGATATGAACAAATTATATACAATTTACTATTATTAATCTTAATGATGATGAATGTGCCTTACTGCTTTTATCTCTTTCATTATAATATCGTGCCATACCCGTGATACGAATTAAATTCGACAAAGACAGGTTTTCATTCTAACAAAATTTAATTTCAACGCTAACGTAAGCTTCGCTGACACAAATTCGTAATAAGCAAAATTTTTCGAATTTTTCGAAAAACACAGATCTTCTGTGTAACTAAAATAAAGAGGGTTAGTGAAACACATTCTACATATTCGAAGATTTTACTGCTCAGAGTCCAGTCTCCTCGATGTGTCCCAAGCGAGGTCTAAAGTATATTCCAGAGAATATATTCGCATAAGGGTGGATGATCTTCGGGACGAGCCTATTTATCATCCCTCTGACTCAGACGTCGTGCCACTTCCTACTTGGACGAGTAAATTGAAACGGAAGATTTCTTTCGAGATTAAATACCGGCGATTCCCGTACAGCGGAAATAGTTTGCTAGGAAGGGCCAGAACAGGAAAGTTTGGGGGTTGAAAAACGAAAGATACGGGGTTGTACGACGAGCGATGCACGAAATTCCTGGACGAGAGGCAGTAAATTCCTGCGTCGCACCGATATTTTCACCGTGTACAACGTTCGTCGAATATGTCCACCCTCTGTGTGCTCTAACCCCTCTGTTTCTATCCCCAAACCTTCGAATAGCGGAGGAAGGACGAAATTGAGAGAGGGTACGAGATGGCCCGTGCTGAAAGGCTCGTTTCTCTGCTCCAGGCAACAGCAACCCACGTTCCACGATTTCTTGTTTCCCTATCCCTCGGACGCACCAACTCCCTTCGCTGACTAGAAAACAAATCTAGACAAGTTTTATTTAAGATAGAGATAAAAAGAAGTAACAGATCGAAATAACAGATTATTTTAATTAATCTATGGTATTTTTCTTATTTTAAGAACTTTATTTCTTGCAATTTATAAAGAGTAATTTATTTACATTCTATTTCAGAAAACATCTATTTAATTAAGAACTAAAGTAAAAGATTCTTCCAGTTTTTTCCAAAAAACTGACTTATCTAGTCAAATAGATTTCAACGTAACTATTTCAAGATAAGTAATAACACACCAAAGAAGATAATACGTATATTCTTGAATCTTATTTCACAATGTAGCCCTAAACAGACATTAGCAAATCTTCAAACGTAACACTACAAATTTCACGTTTTAAATGCCATTGTACGTAACACGGCTATTAATATTTATTTTTAATGTTTATTCTCTGCAAAAAAAAAAAAAACAGAAATTCGTACCTTTCGTATTTTGTCACGAGAAATGCAAAAAATGATTCTCCTAATTCCTATATTTTGTTACATAGTTAAACTATTGAATATTACTATCCGTTCAAATAATTTAAACAACGTTCTAGCCTAATAAAAACTGATTCAATGGTAATGGTGTCCTCTCGAAATCTTGCAGGGAGCACTCGTCGTCGTGGAAGGAACACAGCGCGATTCGAGCAGAATCGTAGCTGGCAAGTGGTCGAGTGGGGCTAAGTAAGCTTAGCGTGTCACCCTGAAGAGAGGATTTTCTCTACCCTCCTCTTTCTCTCGATGGTTCGTTCGTTTTCTTCCTGTCCTCTTTATTGGTCTTCCTCCTTTTTGCCGCTTTTTTCCTTCTGCGTTTGGTTTTAATCGAATGCACCCCGCAGAAAGGAGATTTTATTAAAACGAGTTGAAGCGGGCTTGGAAGGGGTTTGGCTCTTCTCTTTTATTCCTTTTTTCGAGGACGCCTCGAGAGGGGGAGACTTCGCGAGATTGTGTTTTTCTAAAGGGTGCTGAAACGGAAGGAGTTGAGCTGTTCGAACGGGATACTTTCCTCAAACGAGTGTTTTGTTTGGAAATTTAACGGTGATAATCGTTGGAAATAATATTGGTTCGTCATTGTAGCATTGGAAGATCTTTTCTGACGAATCAGAAAGCTCAGGAAGTTGAGGATAGTTGAAGCGCTTTGGAAAAATTCTTAAAACTTCGTATAAATACATTCCTTGAAAAAATGTTCAAGACTTTGTGTAAATTCAAGTACAAAGGACGGAAACTGCTTTAATATATACGAACAACAATATATACAAAACATTGATTGAAAGATAGAAACGATATTATACTTTAACCTATCGCACAAGAAGCAATAATTACAAAAATATAAAAAGTAACCAAAAATTGAAATACACAAAATTCGTACGTACGTTTCCGTATTTATAAATCTTATCCGTAATTTAATTTTCGTGAAGACAGGAACATATAAATATACCATTTATGAATACAAAAATCAAGAATTCTTTACTTTACCAAATATACCAAAAACTTTGTGTACTTATTAAATAAAAGATAGCATAATACAGTGCGAATAACGATAACGATACCAACAATATAATTCTCAAGAAAATAAATACTTTTTCAACGACGTTCAGCTATTCTCGTAAAAACTGAAAAAGTTAAATATATCTTTTCCAGCAGCAGACAGAAATACCAGCGAAGAGACGAGGAGAGAAAATAGGAACGTATCCAATTCTTGGGATATCCTCGGCTCGTCGTCACCCTTTCCACTCGCAGTTTCCTCCATGAAACGAAAATCCAGCGGAGTTAAATCGGGGGCAGCACTGGGCGCTGTACGGCCAAGGATATATCCAGAGATCTAATCGAGGAAGAAGGGTGCTCGTGCTGCACCCTGCTGCAGTTCCAGGGTGAATCATGCCGCGATACAATCGAGCTCGTGGCGTAAAACGCGCCTTTGCGGTTCTGCGGTTCGTCGATGGCCGCTGGTGTGCGAGCGACCTCGTCCACGCGAATCCATTTGTATCCTCTTCATATCAAGATGCAATCTGATGATTGGTCAAACGACCGTGCAATTTACTCGAGTGTTCTCTGCGACTATTCTTTATCTCTTCTTTATCGCCGTGCCACCGTGATTACACCGAGCAAACGATAAGTAGCCGCCTCGAATTTCCGCGAGGATGATCCACTTGATGATCTTGCCGAGTTTCTCGACGCCACTGGAGGAACGCCGTGGCCAGGAATCGAGCTGTCGCTAGGGAACTTTCGTTTCGCCTGTCGAAACTTTAGTTTGACAAGAGTGTTATTGGAACGAAGAGGCTTTTTATTGTTTTTACGAAATTTGTTTATCTTCTGATGTAGACGCTTTGAATTTTCTGGAAAGAGAGATAGGTGGAAGATTTTGACGAATTCATCGACGCGAATGGAATGTTGTGTCCTCGTACGATTGTAACAAAAAGTTCTTTTTAATTTCCTATGGAAACTCGGCGAAGGACAAATTTTCCGATAAATAATTTGTGTATCAGAGTATTATTATTAGAATAACGCGAGAAAATAACTCTTTGTAACAAACTTAATACCTATCGTTTTATTTTTAGAGAGTTGTAACGCTGAATAGCCAGTGGATCAACACACCTGTGCCAGGTATTATACGACATCGACGTTTAAAAATGAAACAGATTAGAAGGTAAAGCGATCGAATTTTATTTGAACTTGAGACAAAACTTTGTCTCCATCGAATCCCTTTGAACCTCTCAGTAATCAGTCTCACGTCTTACATAAGAGCTAGCACACAGATTCTACCGAATAAACAAAGAAAAACTGCGGTAGATTCACCTCTGAACGTCTTTCATGGTTACTTTATATCGACTATGCTAATCTTAGAGGACGGTCGTCGTCTGCCACGTTCCAGGACCCTTGCTGCCGCTTTCACGCTGCCTCAACTCCCTCACGATAACGTAAATACTTCGTGGCGTACAACGAAAGGGTTGTCCGTACAGGTTAACCCGTAACCGTGACGTCGTATTTATAAAGAAAGGGTAGAGACTTTCTACGAGGAGAAATATGTACAGTGACTCGCGAAAGTATTCGAACATTCTTAGAATATTTTTAGATATATATATAATATTTGAAATCTTATTAGCACCGTAACTGAGACACAGAAACTATCGTGATTATGATAGTAAAATTTGAGATCAATCTGAGATTATATGTAGGAGTTACAAGACATTTATCGTAAACCGATATTTAGTAAAAAATTTAGCGTATCTCATGAATAGTCTCGCTATGTATCGTAGTTTTCGAAAAGTTTCGTAGAAAACACATAATATATTCGTAAAAAAAAAATTCTGTGGAAAGTTTTTGAATTTTCGCGAACTTTCGTGAACCGCAATAAGTTCGTATAACGAGACGAAAGAACGGAGACGCTGAAGAGATATCGGACTAACGAAATTTATACGTGACACTTGTGAGATTCGTGGTACCGAACTCTGTCGTTTCGACAGCTTGTTCGAATCGAAAAGAGGGTTGTTTGTTGGCTCGCCGAGATAACGGTATCGTCCGTAAAATGTTCTTAGTTTTACGTTCGCTCCTATTAGCACATGAATTCCAGACAATATAGTATGCGTATTTTTAATAAATATCAATCTTAGTTAGTTAGATGGATAGTGTCTCGATAAAATTTACACGCGTTTTATTGTCATATATTTTTGGAAAGTAAAATGAATGAACGTCGAGCTTCTGTTTCGAAGGTGGTCCTCTTAGAGTTGGAAATGTTTAACGTGCTTTCTGATTCCACAAGTTTCCGATACGATCGATCGATAGCTTCGGCACATTTTTAACGATAGAACTTTTTGAAACTAGGAGCTTCTGTTTTGAAAAGAGAAACGCTTTATTTGTAAATTTATTTAACTAGTATCGTTTCTCCCTTTTCCGTATTTTATCGGTTACAAATGGGATTGAGATAATATTGTGCGTATTAGACTCCACTCGTATAATACCGAGCGTTAAGAAGAAAGCAGTTAATAAAATATTTATACAACATACATTGATAAAAGAGCAATTGATAAAGTGCATGGAGAAACTCGCCTCTATATTTTTCATATCCTAATGTGAGATAAAAAAAACATACGATATTGGAGAAGTTTAGAAAATTGCAGCGGTACTCGTGAATAAAGAAAAACGTAGCAGCTACGTGATCAGAAAAGAATGCCATAAAACGTTCGATATATCACTATATCGTATCCTGTGATTACTTGAAGGAGAATACGGTATTATTTCGTGGTTTCAACAGGATTTCCATTTTATACGGTAAAAAGAATACGACGGCTCGCGTTATTCTTCATTTTGTCGCGCGATTTGTCTACGTAGAGGTATAAGAACGTACGGCATCGTAAAACGAGCCGGAGAACAGCGAGGGTGATAGAACAGCGTTCCCAGTGTCTCTGTGACGATACACACACTCACAGTTCCCGGGTAAATTATCCCCTATACACGACGCCACTCGAGCGCCATGGTAACGTAAGCTCTCCAAGAACTGAAACGGAATTTCTCTCTCCATATACGTATGTATATATATAATATACACATATATATTTCTGTATATATACAGAAACAAATTATAATTGACGCAATTCTAGTTGTGGTAATGGTGAAACGTGCCTAAACAAGAATTTCTAGGAAGTAATCACGATCGATAATTGAACGAGAAAGCTTACGTTATAATAGAAGAGCAGGAATATTTTAATAACATATTGGTAATAACGTACGAAGTATTAGCATTTAATGACAAAATCCGCAATCACTTAGTTGTCGACTCAATGTAAGCGTATAAGTCATTATATAGAGTAAGTGATAATTGGAAATATTAATAATATAAAAATGTTAACAGACAAAGTTGACACGTTTTGTGGAGGGGATACTGATCAATTCCATGAATTGAAAGGTACGGAAGAGCGGTGATGTTACAAATATTGATTTTTAAACCTACATTAGAATTCACCGTTGTTCAAATAATTTTAGATAATTTAATTAATCGTTTAATTTGAAATAAAATTGTAGAAGTAAATCCCTTGTCCTTCGATGAATGAACAATAATCATGTACTTACGCAATGAAATTAAGGAATTAATAAAAAGTAGAGTTGCTTAGCTTGGCTTTTGAGAGGCTCGCTTCTCTACAACCTCGGTATTTATGAAAATATGCATTCGTCGGACATCATCGTCTCTTTTTCTATATATCTTGAAAAGCAAAACATTTTTGTAAAAAAGATATTACATGAGAGTAAAGGTAAAAATTCTGCGCACGAAGTTCTTGATTGCTGGTATCAAATTGAATGAACAAAAATATTAGATAACAAAGAGCAAAGCAAGGTGACCTAACGAACTAATCAGGGGCTGGCTCCTTCGTTAGCGGCGACACATGTATCCGCATAGGCTTTTCTACAATGTATTTAATGTATGCGAAGTCATTCCTGATTCAGCGAAGTTCCGCGGCACGGGATGAATCATCCCCTCGTGCACCGGAGCTCGAGCACCCCGATAACGTAGGCACTTTACAGCCTCGAACGAGAACGACGAACCTTTCTGTCTTTCTCTCTTCGGGTTCTCTCTCCTCTTTGTCACTCTTGCGAATTCCCGTCTCTGTTCCCCTTTCTCTATTAATTCGACGTGTTGCTGCGGTAACTACAGTGTCAGCAACATTACCCATTCCTGTATCGATGAGATAGAAATGTCAGCCGAACGGCTAACGAGGATGCCACGTGCGGCGATGCGACAGTCTCACTCGGGAAACATTCGAACAGATATCGTGCAATTTTGGTGTATCGAAACGAGGAGAGTCTTGAAATTTTGATACACTGGTTTAATGAGTTACTGCAGAATTGGATATTTTATTTTTATATATGTAAATGGTTATTGGAAGTTACATGGAATTATTGAAAAACCAACTTTTACCTGTTATTTCGTTCGCGCTAATATTACTAATATACGGACATTTTTGAGCAGATGATTTTGTTGTGAACTAAATGGAATAGGTAAAAAATATTAAATTATAGAACTGCTCGATTTCAGAACAAACACGATGTAAATAATAACCATCGTTGTTTAACTTGTAGCAAACACGGAAGCGCATGCAACTCAAATGCCAAGCTATTTCTCAGCTTTTAGAATACGAATCGAGATGACAGATGTCCTATTTTCTTTCCCAGACACTAGGCTGTACGACAAAGAAAACGCAACCAAATCCACTCGGTAGTTTTTACATAATGTGAGTACAAACAGACAGACAAAAATTCCAAAAATTAATTTTACGAATTCCATAGCTTGTGAGTTATTCCTGCGTGAGTGTTTTATTTATTTTATTCAATGTACGGACACAACCCTCTGCTGTTTTATTATATGTATATAGATGCGTAGGATATTCAACTTGTGAATTGCGACTTGTAAGGGAAAGAGGGTCAAATGTGAAAGGGAGAGTAGAAAAGAGAGGAACGGATATGAAGGAAGGAACGATGGAAAGTAAGGAAAGGAATCTATGCAAAGGAGAGGCGCAGTGGAACGGAAAGAAAAGAAAAGGAGAAATGGGAGAAAACAAAGAGGAAAAAAATAGGAAAAAAGAAAGAAGAAGAGATGGAAGAGGAGACAGGAAAAGAATGAATGATAGAAAACATATTTATTTTACAACTAGTTACACGTATCGATATAATTTAACTCGAAACGGCATTTGTTATGCAGTAACGTAATAATTCGAATGCAATACTCGATCCTGAACAGGCGTCGAGATGCAAGCCACGATCCTGTAAAATTACCGAGCCAATTCCATGACACGAATCGCACGACGCCGTGCATTAACGCAGGCCGGCATCGCGACGCATTAAGCGAAATAATTTATAGCGCGAAATTGTAGTCTCCGGAGCTAGGGTGCCGGATGACGTACGTAAGACAAATGGCACAGAAACCAACGGTGGCCGTAATCTCCGTACGTTCGCTTGATATCCGAATGGCAGTCACCGAATACGCAGATCCCACGATATCGTTCCATTATCCTCGGGGCCGGCGCGATGCACCACCTCATCGGCCATTCACAACACGATTCTCTTGATTCGACGGTTCAATTATCGATTCTGATCCGCCTCGTCGTGAAGCTGCGCGTCCATAACCGATCCAACGTCCCTTGTTTCTCCTGAAATCGATATACCAACCGCATTTGTCCAAAGTGGAATCGATTCACAAGTGGAAAGGACAAAAATAATATCGGCTTAGTGGTGAAAGAATTAAGACAATAGTATTGTACATCGAGCGACCTGCGCACTTTAAACTGGTTTTATTTGTAAATTTTTATTGCTTTCATCCTTTTTTATAACTTTTGCGTTTGTCCCCTGATTTCTTTTATTTGAGAATTTGTTGTGTTGTCTGTATACATTGTGAATCGGGAAATTAGTTTTCTTTTTATTATTTATTTAAATTTTACAATTTGTCCAGTAGGACATTTGGTAAAATATTATAGCTTAAATATACATAGCATGTGGATGGTTACCCCCAGCGGGATATCATCTTCGTGTTTGTTAGGTTATATCCTTTGTGAGATCTGCTGGGTGTTTCCTTTTCAGTCCTCTTTCTATGCTTGTGTTGATCGTTTCCGCAGCCATCCGGACGGGAAATTAGTGGCAAATTTTAATATTCATTAAAATAGCAAAAAGATCTTGATAAAATGGGTCTGAACATGGTTCATACACTCACTTCATTTTTAGATGATAAAACGGAATTATCAGATATATAAATCAAATGTTTGTAGGTAGTACCAATACGTGAGATTCAAACTTCGAAAAAGATAGGATTTTACATCCAATCAATACTAGAGAAGAATTTCAGCAAATTACGTTGCGCTGTAAAACCTGGCCCATTCTACTGCTCCGTGCGTCTGGCCATGATTGTACATATTCCACTTAACCTGGCGCTCCGATCTCCCATTCGATATATACATTCCCAGATTGATTTCAAATTGTACAATAATCATGACAGTCACGTCTCATTACTGTCCTCGTTAAAGTGCACGATATTTCTAAAAAGTTTGGTATAACGCACATAATATATTCATAAACATTTTTTACAACAAGTGTCTGGATATTTTGCCTCGGAAGTACTTCACCTCGGAATCTTCCATTCCTGCATGAACCTAAGCTCGCTATCTCATTAATTCACGCACCAGCAAACAAAATAATTGCACTCGTTCAATCAAGCCAAAAATACGGCGAAGAACTACGCGCGAAAAATTTCTACCGTTCCAACAATTTTCACGTTTCTCCGCTATTTAACAGCACGCAAATAGACCAGAGCTCCCATAGAAACAGGCATTGCCTTATTCATACACCTGTCCAGGCATCTCCGCCGAGCCATTGCATTTTTACCATGCAGATTAAATCACGTAGAAAAGGACCGGTATCCACGTAAAGGTGCGCGTAAACGTGCGCCGATTTCCAAGGAGTCCATTCTCTATGGTGGTAGTAGGAGAATGCATGGTGGCACGCGGGCGTCTAAAACGAGCGGAAAATTATTGGCCGTTTCTCTACTTACATAAGCAATTTCACTGGATCACCGTGGTTCGTGAACGTGTCGCGGGTACCAGCCAAGGATTCTTCTTTTCGTCGTCGTCGTCGAAGAAAACGAAGAAAAGGAGGAATAAAAGGATTCCACGATTGTCGGATAACTCTGGTTCAACAAACGATCCAGAATTCACGATCGCGACTCCGCCACGAACGTATTTCATTCTCCAAGTAATCCCCGGGTAATCCTTTGATTTATGAAGACCTACTCGCGCCGCTTCTGCTCGTGATCAGTTCGTAAGCCAGTGAATCAGTCGGGCCGCTTTAATCGATCAGCAGTTTCAGCAACGACGGCTCTATGTTCCCCATCCGTTGCCGGTAACCGTTCAACCGATCTCGCGATATAAGATTAATTCTATGATATATATTCGTAAAGTCGTAGTGGCTTCAAGATTGGGTGTTTAGCTACTTTTAAGTAGTCTTCCAATCGTCTTAAGGATTATTGCGAACTTGATAAATTGATCTTTCTGGATTTTTCACAAAGATGTTTTTAAGAATTTGGAGATCAAATTATCAAACAGAATTCTAAAAGTTCGTCTAGATTCAGATTCATTTAATCGTAGATTCTATTGGAAGAAATTGATGTTTGTGACAAATAATGTTATCTATCCTTAGATGTAAGAAATGCATTAAAAGTCCTATACTTGCGTAAATTCAGTAAACTAAATATTTTCATAACCATCGCCATAAATCAGATATCGAGAGTACATTAAACTTCAATATAGTACTTAAGACCTTAAGAAAATATTCGATATCAATATCGAACTCTTATATAGGCCCTTAGGTTCACAGTAAACCTTTCATCGAAACCCACGTATACTCATACTCTTGAAAAGAGTATTCCAAGTATGTCAAACCTCCTACGGTCTTCTACCCAAAAATCTTCAAGTAGTACGGACCGATGATAAATTCCACAACGACTTCGAACGAAAGGAATATAAGCCTCTCAGAAACCAGTAATTAACTTCATAACTTTAAAACTATATTTCTGGAGAAAATTTGTTAAAAATAACTTCTAACAAATAAAATATATAGTTCTTAAAATTCACCTTGAAATTTATGATTCTCTATCTCACATCGTTGCAGCATATAAATTTATAAAAATACTTATATTATAATTTCACCTATAGTTTCACCACTGACTGATATACGCAGATAAAAAAATGCAATTGATCGATTTAACTTCTCAGAGTCATCGTGTCTTCGATTAACACAAAATAGGTCACTCGTTATCTTATCGTTAAATTCGATGCTAGCTAAGATCGCATTTAGATAGAAATCAAGCAACATTGGGTAAAGGCAAAAGATGTAGTTAATCAGTTTGATTTCCGAAAGATTTTTATCGCCGATTAATTTTACAAAATTCTAGCTCATGGATGGCCGGTCGAATTGAGGTTCCGGCCCCGGAGGAGGCGCGTATCCGCGTAGCTGGCGCAATGGTCCCGGGATGCCGGTTGAGCCGACGCCGCGCCGTGCTCCGAAGGTTGCCGAGCAACCGGTGAATATGCGCAATTACCAGAGGACCGGGCGAGAACGAGCGAACGGACGCTAAGTGGGAGTTACCGAGGAGATTGTAAAATAGAATGTATCCCGCAATTACCCGGCCATCTAACGCGATCGAACGTAAGAGCCTGCCCGCGATTATCGTCCATGGGATCGGAAGTAGCTCCGACACGGGCCAACCGGCCTGTCTTCTGACCGTTTCCATCCGCGAGACGAAACTTTCATACAACTTCCTAACTTTCCCATCGTCCTATCGATGCTTCTATTTTACGGTTCTTGGTCGATTTGGAATTTTTTACATAATATATTCTCTGGTACTATTTTTATTTCCAATATCCGTAGTTAGAGAATATCGGATGTTTTTCATGATTTTCTTCATATTCGTCGTGAATTTTTAGATTGTCTGTTCGTTATAAATTCACGATTGAATTAATTTGATTTTTTTCCACACTCATAGGTTTTATCAGAGATTTTTTTAACGAATTTTAAGATCAACTATTGTGGAAAGAATTTAATATTTTTCCAATTTATGCTTGAATTAATTGGCTTTCTCGGAAGCCAGACTAATTAATTCCAGTTTTTATCTGGATACGTGATTAATATTGTCTTTTCGAAGAAACGGATTATTTGCTTCCATAAGTTTATTTATTAGAAGAAAATGGAATAAATTCTTGAAAAATTGTAACACTAGATTCAATTTCCCTTAGTTCCCAATTTATGGAATTAATCGATATGAATTCCGAACAGCTCGATTTGAATTTTGAAATGTTTTCAATAATTTTCGAAATAATTAGTCACAAGTATCACCGTGAAACCATACGGAGAAACATTGAAACACCGCAATTGTAAATTGCCGGCGTTCCTAGCTTGAAAAGAAATAGGAGAAATATTAAAAGCATTAAATTAAGGTTGCAATGTATACCGTGAAAGCTTTCCATTAAAGGATACTAAAATAAAGAATGAAGTTCTCTGCGTCAGATCCACTCGCGGCATCCCATGCTCTGACGCGTTTACAAGTTTTACGGCGTAGCGCCATGCGGATAAACACATTCCTCTCTAACAATATTATCTCACAAAACATTTTCACGTTCTATCTACGTAAAAGATACAAGTTCTACGATATTATATGACGAACTACAATAACTGGAAAAATATTCTATATTACGTAGTAACCCTCTGCATGCAAATCTTATTCACCACCAACTAGGCTTCCACAAACAAGCTCTTTGAGACGTCTCCAAAGAAAAATAGCCAAGATGTTTAAGTTCAAACAAGCTACAACGGAACTAAGTCAATTTTCTTCGCGTATGCAATATGAACGAGCTATAATTTACTAAAAAAAGAAAAAATTAAACAATACAGGGAAAATTTTATAAATCCCCATTTATAAAATTTATCTTTGATCCTTAAATTTTTTGAGGTACGAATTTTAAGTTTTAAACTGCTGAGTTTCTTTTATTGCGAATTGATTGTTTCTAATAACCAATTACGAACATACTTATTAATTTATCTGTATTAAATAAAAAAGATACAACGAGATAGGTTTTTTAAATTATTTTTTTCTAATTTCAGAGCATGTTAGTTAGAAGTTTATAAGAGAATCATGTATCTAACATTTCATAAAAAGACAAATGGAAACGCGTACAATTTCAGAGCAAAACTGCTCGTTCCACGGGAAGGAAACATTTTCGCACACAAGGGGGATGACAATTGCGAATGAAAATTCTGTTGCATTTAATTGAAGATCGAATGGTAACACGATTCGCTAATCAGACTTTCCTTTAATCCTCGGGGCTTACGTCGAAATTCGGTTCAGCGTTTTAATTGTCTCGTTGTCGGTCAAAGCTCCGCACTGGAAAGCGGCTCGATAAATATTAATAAGAGCGTTTTGTAACCGGGGACCGCGGGGCTCGTAAAACTAAAATACACGGTCCGTAATGCGGGATCGCGTTCCTCTCTCGGAGTTTCACGCGATTGAATCGACCGTCGTGTCTGGAAGAACGTATCGAAGGATTGAATCGCGTTAACCTCTGAAAGGACGCCTTTTAAATTTCCTTTCTCCATTCACCGCTGACTTTTCTTCCCTACCGACTCTCAGTTTTCCAAACGAAAAAACGTTCCTACATATACTACGTTAATTCGTTATCAAAGGCACGACGGAACTAACCGCAGAAATATTTTCCCTCGAGCTTCTCTACCCGCCATTCCGCTCTCCATATACGATCTTTTCTCGAAATATAATTATTCCTAGCCGAATAATTATTATTACACCATAAATGTTTGTGCAAATTCATGTTCTTATGAATGCAACTGAAATGAAATTTCTTCGTAGCTTAAATATTAGAATACATATTTTGTTTTGAATATTTGGAGTATTTTTTCATATTCTGTGTGTTCTAGAAATATGACTGTTCATGATGAATGAATGTTTTGTTTTAGACATTTTGGATATTTTCGCGTATTCCACTTTCGTATTTATTCGCTGCCTTCTCTGTTTGAAAACGAATTTGAATTTACTAACTTTTAATTCCGGGATTACAGAAGCGTCTGGTTAACAGATTAAATTTTCCATAAACGCATAAACGTTCTAATGATTGTTATAATCCCTGATCAAACATTATCGGCATATATTCCATCACATGCACGATGACCCACTCTACTCTACACAAGCGTACGAAAAATACATATCAGCAGCTTATATCATCTTGCTGCCAGCTGTCAGAGACAAACGTCTCTCGTCTACGAGGAATTTCGACCACTCCTTAGGTATCATTAAATCCACGCCAGTAAAAGAAGCAAAAAGAGGAGGATCGTATAACCTTTATGGCGTCCCTAGGAATCAAGGAAAACACGAGGGATGAACACAGCCAGAAAGAGACCGCAAGAAAAAGAGCGAATTCTAAGATGAAGAAGAACAGGCTAAATAAGTGAACGATGCGCTATCGCGAACGACGCAGACGATACGAGCGGTTAGACGACGTCCAGGAGTAAGCGTCGAGATTATAAGGAACGCATACAAACCACCCCAGCTTGCTCTCTTCTCTTGGCGACCACGTGGACAGAAGACAGAGAACATTCGACGAACAAGCACAGCTAGAGCTACCTTGTACAACAAGGACGTCTCGTAACTGTAACCAGCGAGGAGGAGGGAGAGAGAGAGAGAGAGAGAGAAAGAGAAAGATAGATAGGAAAATACCTGCAAGAAACAGTAAAAGGGTGAAAAGGAGAAATATAGAGGGGGTGGTAAACGAAGGCAGAGAGGAAAAAGCAAAAGGAAAGCAGGACGCAAAGCTGGCAATGAGTAAGGAGAAGGACCAAGAGAGATCTTTCGGTGAGTGGAAGAGAGAGCTAGATGATTGGCAAAGAGAAAGAGGATGAAGAAGGAAAAAGAGAAAAGGTAACATGAGCGATGCGCTATCGCAAAACCCTGGCAGCGAACGCGGCACGACGCCGGGGTCGGCGCTATCGATTGGCGTCGGCGTTTCCTCGACGTCGCTATTTGCCCGCCGCCGACGTTTCCTTTCTCTCTTCCTCCTACTCGCCACCCTCTTCCATTCTCCCTGTCTTGCTTCCTCGTACGTTCTCACCTCCGCTCCGTTCATCCTGCTTCGCCACCCTCGAACCACCCTCCTTTTCGTCTCTGTTTACCCTCGCTTCTTCTTCTCTCTCGCCCTCACAACGCTTCCTATAACGGTGTCTCTCTCTGTTGCACAGAATCACCCTTCTATTCGTCGAGCTTCTACTATCTCTATATACTTCTTCTCTATCTTCTCTATTTCACTACACATTAGACGATCCCATCTCTGTCCCGCCGAATGATTCCACCACCGGCTAGAAGCAACCACCCTTCGTCCTCTCGCCATCTACACCCCCTTGTGCAGCCTGCTAGTTGCATAGCTATCTTCGTTGGTCTCTCGTTGCTCTCCGTACCCGCTCCTACCTCCCCCTCCGTTCACGACTCTTTTCCATCCGACGCGGTAACAGGTGTTGCTCCGGCCCCGAACTCGTACAAAATCGATGGGCAAGAGCCACATCGGCGTCGCGGCGAGGGGTGGGTTACCCCTGCCGGTTCGCTCTCTTGCTCGGCTTCCTCGTTCCTCTGCTCGTTTCAACCCCTCGATCGCGGAGCCAGCCAGAGCTTTATATATACACGTATATGTATAATGCCTGACGTGTGTGTTCGCGAGACGGTGTGGCAGTTCGTTGGAGATGGAACGGAGCAAAAGCGAAACGGAGAGACGACGAGCAGTACGCTGCTCACGCTTGACAGGGGATGGTTGATAAAGCGGAACAAGGAAAGAAATAACCAACGTATAGGATAAAGAAGGAGAAGCAGTTTACGGGGGTGAAAGAGGTACTGGGGATGGTTTACGGAGCAGGACAGAAATAGGAGGAAAGTATGGAAGAAAAAAAGAGACAAAGCGTAAAGAGGGTGGAAGAGGACTGGGAAGACAGAGAGGGCAACACCGGGCAGGTTGTGTGCAGGCCTTTTAGGGAGGGAAGCGAGAAGGAGCTCTGCACGAAGCGAGGAGGAAAGGACGCAGGCGCCCAGGACGCGGGGCGACGCTGCTCGACGACGCTGCATTGGCAGTTGCACCCCAGCCACACCCGGTACGAGCCATGTAGTCGGGCTACCCTCCACCGCGATACACGGCGGACAATTGTTGCTTCTGCGCCCACAGGTGGTACATCTTCATCTTCGATCTTCGTGCCCGTAGACGTTCGCGTCCGGTGTGCCACGTCGTCGAACGCGACCGGGGCCCATGGACGAGCCTCGATCTATCGTTGACCGGTCGACCAAGCGCGCGTCGTACTGCTCGTAACCGCGCTCTGCTCGTCCATGTCGTGCCTCTCTCTACGTGTCTAGAGACCCTAGTGTTACTTACGTGCCACCGCTTGCAAAAACCTATTTCGTTTCCTCGTTCAACGTCGTTTTCAACGTTCGCATTTGTTTCGTCGTCGTGGTTACTTCTACGTATACTTCCGTGGTGCTGCTTTCACGATACTCGCGTCTATGTGTATTGTGAGCTTGGGTTTTCCGTGTGCGTTACTCGAAGCAACCCCTCTACGGCAAACGATCCAGTCGTATCGAACCGAGTAGACAGGTAAAGTCGAGCCTGAATTATTTC
Organism: Bombus pyrosoma; assembly: GCF_014825855.1. Lineage (NCBI taxonomy): Eukaryota > Metazoa > Arthropoda > Insecta > Hymenoptera > Apidae > Bombus > Bombus pyrosoma. The sequence goes on from NC_057776.1 coordinate 12,930,874, forward strand.
TGCGTTAATCGAAGGTGTTAGGGAGGAAGAGGAATAGAAGAAAGAGAAAGGTGAGACGAAGAAAGAGTACGAGGAGGGACTAGGAACGCATACGTGGTTCGTCGCCGTGAGCCACCGGCGATCCAAGGCTGCGACGAGGCCCGCGAACAGCCGCACGAGGGCAGAGTTGTAGCTTCACGCGGGTTCCTCCTTTCGCGGTGCTTCCCCGCCGTACAAAACCAGCCATCACCAGTGCGAGGAGGCTAAGAGAGGGCGAAGAAGTCGCGCAAAGTCCTCCTACGGGTTTGTTCCTGCTTTCTGACTGGCAAGCAAGACACCAAACTACCGGTAGACACTGAGACAGGGTGAAAGAGAGAAAGGGAGAGGGGACCACTTACCAGAGGGAGTTATCGACTACACACGTAAGGCGACAGCGCACACGTACGGATACACAAACATCGCGGACCTGTTGTCCAACTTGTTGCTCGTCCCTGCAAAAGGCACACCTCGCCTGCCTCCACGACGCACACGTTTGCTTTCCGAAAAAGGACCTTCGGTTATTTACAATTCGTTAACTCGAAGATAGCAGCTTGAATTTTCAGCTGGAAGAACCACAGCCTGGCTGGAACGGTCTGTTATTCAGCCTACCGAGAGAATCGCGATTAATCGAGCGTATTTTATAAATCCGCTCGCTCCAGAGATAAGAAACTGGTGATTCGATTTGCTCCTCTACGCTACTGGAATTGTACCTTCTTATTAGAAAATCTGTTTAATGGTGGAAGATTGAAGGTTCTACGAGAGACTGTCTTTATCGGGAAAATCGGTGATTTGTATCGAGAAGAAGGAATATATTTGGAAAGATTTTTTTCGAATTTACTGGAACGGTTTTAGAGAAGGTAAGAGGAAGCACGCGGCGTCGCGACCATCATTTGTCGGATTCACCGCACTCGAAATCGCCGAGATGAGGGTATCGTCGCGAGAATGGACACGCCCGATGCTGCACGAGAGTGTTGCCGGCAGAATGGAACGATGCTCGGATCAGGAGGGCGAGTAGACGGTGAAAATTAGTCCGAGTGGCGAGCACTGACCTCTGAGAGAGACTCGATGCGGTATCAGGACGAACCAAGATATAAAACATGAATAATTAAATATAATATGAATATTCATAAATAATCATATATGTACATTTGAAGTATATGTACATTTTTAATAACCGTGAACACTGAAACAAATTTTAATCGAAGAGAGTCAAACGGCGTACGAAAGAAAATTACTGAAGAGGATAGCGTTAATAAAAATAGTTGATACGGATTGTTTGAATTTTATTAAACTACGATGAAGCGTATAGGTGAAAGATTTATCCAGAGGAAGAACGTAAGCACCGGAGGCGACAGTAAGCGGAAGACAGGGCAAAAGTAGACGAAGACCGAGGAATACAGTAAGAACCACGTAATCTTCCACCCGTGAATACAACGAAAGCAATATTACAAACAAGGTAAAGCAACAAAGAGAATCTAAGAAAAGAAACAAAAGAAGCAAAATAAGAAGAAATAAAGCAAGGCAAGCTACATTTTTCTTTCTCTCTTATAAACTCGAGTTACACCGAGGAATCTCATCTGGAACCACGTACATTAACACGCGCAAACCAAGTGTTATTAAAAAGAAAGTTTCCAGTGAGGAAACAATTGCGGATAATCCCAACTTCCGGGTGTATCTGAAATCTCGAGTTGGACTGACTCGCTTCGCCGAAAAGATATTTTAATATAAATCTATACACGTATCTATATATGTGTATATATACACACACTATATAAATACACAAATATACAAGTATATTTATACACACAGACACGTGTGTATATATATTTACGTGAAATACACACGTAGCTCCGTTTGAAATCGTGCAACGACATCTAGAATTAAAATACCGCCCCCAAACGGCGATCGGAATCGACATTTCCGGTAGAAACGAGCCCGCCACAAGGAAGTGTCCCGTTTTTATCAACTCTGCGAATCGAATATCGATGTTGCAATTACTTGGAGTTTGACTAGTTCCTCTCGAGACGCTCGTGTAAGTCCACTTGGAACACGTTTCATCGTACGACACAGGGAACACAGGACGAAATTTGTTTAACGAGCAAGAGGAGACTCGATAGGTGATCCAATCGCGAACAGGAAGTAGGATGAGGACGAGAAGATTGACGATGAGAAACGAGGCGTTGCTGGGCTGAAACATCGATCGTTCGATCGACCGTAATCCTGGTGGCCTCCACGAGGACCACCAGGGCGACATTTTGCGCGAATCGAAACCACGATCGATCGTTTGATAAACGACGATCGTCTTCGGCTGAACGAACGTCTATCTGGTGCTCTGGAAGTACAAACTCGGGAAGAATTGATCATTAAGAAAAATATTTTGTTTTTCGAAAAGAATATAAACATCGGAGGATTTCTTCTTATTCGTCACACCTTTTTTTAACCAGAAATATAATCGAAATAATTCGATAAAAATCTATCCGATGCTCTGGAAATACGAAGATAGAGAAGAATTTTTTTCCAAAAAAATATAAAAATTGAAGGATTTCTTTTTGTTAGTTGTTTATTCTTCATCTACATCGGATCTGAATTTCTCTCTATTTAGGACCAAGAGAAAGAAACCAAAAGCCAAGATGCCGCGGTGTTATATGGTGAAGAAGGCCCTGTGCAACAAGTATATAAGCAACGTTGCCAGAGGATTCGAGAGCTGGGGTCGCGGAAGGACCACGCCATCGCCGACCACCATACAAATCCCAGTTTCGCCCATAGAAGGGAGCGTCGCACCCCCTGTTGCTCAAGGTACAATCCTGGCTCCGGCTTCTTATAGTTCTATCCTTGGCTCGATTATAATCCCTGGTATAGTAATTAAATGGTCGAGCAAGATTTTTTTACGATAGAAGCGATAGGTGTTTGGGGATTTCATGTTTTATGGAGTACGTGGGGGGTTGATTATAGCTCAAAGGTTCTCATTGATTGATACTTGTTGCGATTGAGTACAGATGTTAAGATTACAAGATACAAAGTTGATACATGCTTCCTTCTGACTTTTGTGCTATAATTTTGTTATTTTTTCTTTTTTATTATATTTTTTCTGTTTTAGTTCTTCTTTATTCAGGTGATTGGATTTACTGGAATTTGATCGGATTTATTTTTGTTTATTTATTTAAACTTATGTGGATTTATTTAGATTTGTTTAGATTCATTTGGATTTATTCGTATTTATTTGGATTTATTTAGATATTTTTAAATTCATCTAGATTTATTGACATTTATTTGAACTTTTTGTTATTCTTGGGGGACGTAATCGGACTTGCTTAAGTCTCAATTTATTTAGACTCATTTGAATATGTTCAATTTTATCTTGCGTAGAAAATATTCTCAAACATATACTCAAAAGAATTATGTAGCATCGAAGATTATTTTAAACTACTGCTTCCATGATTCTCAAAGCGTTATCATCCTGAAAAAGGATGAAGCTCGATTACAAATAAAAATAATAATGGTCGATTTTGAAGCGGAAAATCGATCGCGGTCGCGCGTGAAAATTCAGACACGAGTATCACGACGAAGAATGTTGAGCGATATCTTACTTGCTATTATTACGTTCAATTAATACGATTGTTGCTATTGGCCCGTGGTATTGATTCAGCCTGTAGCCATATATCGTTCATCTCGTACCGAGGTACTGCACGGACGCGTGTCTTGCCCCTAACAAGAAAACCTTCTGCATACTTTTGCAAAAAACTAAATTGCCCTTCACATCGTCTATGTAGTGGGAAATAACTAGTGAACGATGCAAGTGAATGACGTGGAAAATGTGAAAGAATCATTCTTGATATAGGTAACTTCTCATTTGAATTTTATGCCAAAGGTTCTCTTAAAACATTAAAGCACTTTTACTCAGTTGAAACTAAAGTGAAATTGAGATAAAAAAAATTCAAGAACTGCAAAAGGATTAGTCGAAGGATTAACGTGTCAAATACATACAAACTCTCCCGTCTTTTTATAAATGAACCGTTCAGGAACTATATTAATCAACTCGCATTGTACTACAAAATTAGGGCCATGATGTATATACATATATTTTTATAAATACTTTTAAAGAGGCTTTATCGTGACGATATTTTAACGTCATCGTGGTGAAAATTCCTAGCGTCGGAGTAATTCGCGGTAACGTGTTACTCACCACGGCAAAGCTGCATTAATTGTCTGAATTGTCGTTCCCGGTGGCAGCAGTTTCCAGCAACGGCCCCGTTTATGCTTCGCGTTCAGTAATCGAGTGAATGAGAGAGTGTCATGCGAAACTTGCCGTAGACGTTAATGGAGCTACAAAGACCGCACTTAAGACTCGTTACAATGCCAGTACACGCTTGCTTGGAGCCTCTCTCGGTAAAACCAGGCCAATCGAACGTGAAATACGAACGATTCCCATCGTAAAAGCGTCAGAAACTTGCTGAAGATAAAACATTTCGCTTGACGTTTCAATTAGGTCGATTTAAATGGTGAAATCTTGAGAAAGGAACAGATTTCTATGATCAAAACTGAGCTAATATATAGATACAATAGATTCATAAGTTCTCCAAATTTTTAATGCTATTGTACGAAGATAGTTGTTCTTACTTGCATTTCGTGAACTTTCTGGAGTTTCCCAATCAAGCCAATCGATACTAGAACTAATATCGAAATTAACGAATATCAATCGTTTCGAACGATCAAACATCAAAACAACATCCAATCATCTGATCTAGAAAAATCATGCTACTTCAAAATCTTTCAAAATAACCCATGAAATCAAAGGATTCTCCCAATCTAAGCACTCAATAGCCCACAATTGACTCAATCTCATCTTCTTGTAGCTCGACTGCTGAAAACGCAAGACTCCGTAGATCTCGGAGAAAATTGCAGGCTCATCACGTTGTCACGCTAATAGCAAAGAAACTTGTCCCAAGGGAGGTGTCCGTGAAACACAGCGACAACAGCACTGAATCGAGATTCGAAACAATTCTAAAGAAAAAAAAGGAAAGAAGATAAGAGGAGCGTCGTTGAAACGAGACACGCAGTTTCATAACCGAGTTATCGTGAAATTTTATATCCGCTCGGTCGTACACTTTCCTTGGCCAGCCACCCATCCCCTTTGACCTCGTTTCCAACATGCTTGCCGTCATAATCCCTGGTCCTCCTTCGTCTCACCCTCTTGCCGCTGCTACAACGAGGTTCGACACTCTTTCGTTGGCACGTCGACAACAGAAGAACCCGGCACGCTCCTCTCCCCCGCGATTTCTCCTCGTTAAACCTCGATTAAAAAGTCAAATTAAGAAATCGAGTTACGCGCCGCGCTGTCGCTCGTCAGTTGTCTCGTTAATATCGCATTGTCGCGGACGGAAGGGACGAAATAGGGCTGACGATGCTGTTTCCGCTCCTTTGCTCAAAGTGCTCCTGGCTCTCCTTTGTGTTCTCCTTCCTTTTTTTCGACTTTTCCGTGCTTTTCTCTCGGAGGAAGGAAAGCAGCCGCGGTTATTGAATCGCACCAGCTTCCTCGTTTCGCTTTGAGAACTTACCTGGAACGATGAAGCAGAGAATTTGAGGGATCGTTCAAATTTTAGAATTTATGAGCCTCGTAACGTTAATAGTACCTCGAAATTGTATATACTATGGTCTTAAATTTGTGGTACGATCAAAGCAGGGAGATTCTACGACTCAAAGTAAGACGATGATTAAAAGTAACGAAATTACGATGGATATTTTAATTTTGAAATCAAGTTTGAGAATACGTGGAGCAGAAAACAAAATACAAAAATAAGTCGAAGATGTAGAACAAGGCTCCCTTCATTTAAGGCCTCGCTTCTGTGGAAATTTAATTTGAAGATTTGCAAAGTACGTATGCACCAGGCTAAATTCCAATAACGCATGCTATAAACGACAACAAGATTGGTCGCACGCCGAGCCATTTCACGGTTTTGCTGAGCGTTCGAAGTTGTGCAAATCGCACATGTCTTTTGATATGTAAATGCATGTGTAAGGTACAACTAATTTTATTCTGCAAGATGTTTGATAACTAATTACTACAATTGATCATTAAACAAGAAAGATTTATTATCTTGAAGCGAATAATAAATCAATAACATCGACGTACGACGTCTCTCACACGATTGTAGGTTGAGGGATTAAGCATGTTCAAACTCTATATCTTGCAAAGACCATTAGTTTTAGACACATCAATGGTATCTCAAAATTGTATATAAGAATTGGTCATCTTAAATGCATCAATCGACTTTGTAAACCAGTCACAGCTGCAGAAATATCTTCTCTGTCGCAGAATACCTGAATACGAAGTCCCAAGACACGACTGCGACGGCAGGAGCGAAGACGCTCGAGCAGAACGTCCCGAAGGAGAAGGTAAACGAGCCTAGCAATGTGGACATGACGGCGACGACAAACACCACGAGTACACCATCGACGGAATCTTCGACTACAGCTCGAACGGAGACATCGGTGATCACCTGCACAGCTACATGCTCACCGTCCACGGTGGTAGCTCCGCAAACGACAGAATCAATCGCCTTGAGCGTCGAGGACACAACGATCACGACGTCCACGTTGCCTTCCACGGCTCCCAGATCACCGTCCAAAACAGTTCACACAGACCATCAGCAACATACGACCGTGCTCCATTACACGCCACCGAGGGAGCCTTCTCCACCCTTGAACACCGCTACTCAGTACCACGTGGAAGAAACAGCGGATCATTCCACGTCTGATTCAAGAATAGGGTCCAATAACGGCAATGTGATCACCAATTACGTGTCCTCGATGTTCAAAGATCGTTCAGCGGCTGAAACAGAAGCTGCACACGATTTACTAGAGCTCTCAAGATCGTTGCCTCCGTTACCACCACCCAGTGTCGCCATCGGGCCACAAAACGTGATAGAGTCACCTGCAACCGATATCCAAGAGATGACGGTGTACCAACCGAATCAACCGATCTACCAAGTGAACACTATCGGTTTAACAAGTTCTACAGTCTACGCCCATCACCAACACCAGCAATCAACAACAGCGAGCATCATTTACGAGCCCAGCGCAACGATAGTCCAGCAAACAGGCAGCGTGTTCATCCCACTGTCCCCTGTTCAAGAGATTCTGCTCACCTATAGCACGCCGTCCATCCCGTGCACGCCGACCATCCCGTGCACACCGACCATCCCGTGCACGCCGATCATGACTACACATCATCCACCCCAACTACTACCACAGCAACAGCATCTTCTCCAAGCCATAGAGGCAGCACCACCATTGACCCCACCCACGTCAGAGTGTAGCAGCGATATTGAAAATAATAATCCCAATTCGCAACCCAGTCAAAAGGATAAAGAGGTGCAAACAGTGCTCGAACAGAGCGAGGTGAAACCGGCGAGTTATACGTATGACACTTTATTGGTGACTGACGGAAGGTCAAAGAATAAGAAGGTTTTACCTATTCAGAAGACGCAGGAGGCTGAACCGGTTGAGGGACTTGAGGCGTCAAAGATCGGGCGTTACGTCTGTTGCGAGTGCGGTAAGTTATTGAGAAAATTAGGTATCGTGAGAAATATTGGGATCAGGGTAGTTGTTGTCAGTGAATTACCCCATCTAAAGTACCCTCATTGTCGTTTCTTCGAGTGTCGTTCGTTTCTTTGCTATAGGTATTTTAGAAAAGAAAGATATTGAATTTTAATTACACAAATTTTTGTAGCTTCAAAGGCACGGACTAAGCTTTAAAATCGGAGTTTTTACATAAAATGTGTCCCTCGAAAAATAGAATCTATTCAAACCCGAACAGCAGGTCAGCTCCATCATGAAACCATCGTTCACAGTAGCAATTTTCTGTTTCCAGGTAAACAGTACGCGACTTCGTCAAACTTGTCACGACATAAGCAAACCCATCGTAGTATCGACTCGCAATCGGCGAAGAAATGCATCCACTGTGGCAAAGCATACGTAAGCATGCCAGCCCTGGCGATGCACGTGCTGACCCATAAACTAACACACAGTTGCGGTGTCTGTGGCAAGATGTTCTCCAGACCGTGGCTACTCCAAGGACACCTGAGAAGTCACACGGGCGAGAAACCTTACGGGTGCGCGCATTGCGGCAAAGCGTTCGCCGATCGGTCGAATCTGCGCGCCCACATGCAGACGCACTCCGCGGACAAGAACTACGAGTGCCATAAGTGTCACAAATCGTTCGCGCTCAAATCTTACCTGAACAAGCACCTAGAGTCCGCCTGTCAGAGGGAGAACGACGATTCCAACAATGACCTAGATGCGCCTCAATAGATTCCATCGAGTTACGGTCACCTTTGGCGCTAGTGTCGCTGCACGTCATCAAGTAGGTTTTTAAGCTTCAGGTACTGGAAAAATTTGAAGAACGATCGACAAAAAATTGAGTCAGGTTTGGGTTATGTTTTTGGTAAAATTCAAAAGAGAATTTATGGAGAGTAATTCTGGGTAATTAAGTAAATGGAAGTTAACGGTGTCGGAAAATGTTTGAAAAGTTGAGAGTGAGAATATTAGATACTAGAATAGAATCTTTGATAAGAAAATTTGAAGCAATTCAAAAAGTAGTTGTGAGAAAGAACTCTTGAAAATGTTTGAAGGATAAGAAGCGAGAATATTAGGTATTAGAGTAGAGTTTTTGAAATTAAACAGTTATAGGTTTGAATGTTTAAGAAAGTTTGGCTGATTAGTGTAAACAGATACTTGAATAGCTCAAAGATGTTTGATAGATGTCTAAATCCTCGAAATAATTTGTCCTCCAAGAAATCAACTCGCAATTCTTTTCTTTCAGTTGGCGACACATCAGACGATCAACGAAATGCAAGAAAAGATTCTCCAAGGTGCAATCCCTTCTGGTATCAACTTCAATGGGTCAATTCAATCTTTCTGGAATTCAACAGTTCCAACAATGATGACTACTTCGTTGTTTCCTTTCCTCCCTCTCGTAAACATCCACAAAATCCCACGAAACATTCTCTCGATGAAAACCGTAAAAGGAAGGATTCGTCCACGAAACAACAGAAACAACGAAGAATTTCGATCGTTGACGTCACAGGTGATTTTTCGTTATTAACCAGCAATCACGAATTCATCGAGTTCCCAGTCTGGGTAAGCGAACGATCTCAAACTGATCGCGATTCATGTCACCAGAAGCTACCAGCAAACAAGGAACAGACATTTCGAAGATGAAACCCATAAAATAGGCGGACGTTGAACCAACGCGAGAATATCGTGGCTAAACTAACGTTCTGAATTCTCGTTTCGTTCTTTGTGTGAGTAAACGTTCAAAGGCGTATATTATTAACATAAGCTGATTATTAAAGTCGTGTTCGCACAGAGAAAGGAACGTTCGAGGAGAACGGAGCGTATATACAGGGATAAATCGTCGTAAAGTAAGGAGACGTGTTTCATTACATCAAGACGCGCATGGTGCGATTCAAACGACATTCCTTTCGTCCATGGACGCTCGATGAGATTCTATTCGTCGTCCGGTGAAATCGATATTCGCGTGGCATCAAGGGAAACGAAAACGACGCTCGTTCGCTTCCCGATGAAGTGTCTGGAATACGATAGAGAGAGGCAAAGAACGAACAGCGCGGCGAAAATCGATGCAATACTATCGAGGGACCATCAATTTGTGAGTAAAATTCATTTCGAATCGCCGATAGTCGATGGGAACCGGGTCAATTCTAGTCAAAGAACTTCGGAATCCAATGAAAATAATGCATGCTCCAAGTACGCTTACTAGTCGATTTAACGACCTTCTCTTTGATGAAACTTGGCAGTTTTCAGATGTCGCGTGGCAATTCGTGTACCATCGTCTCATTTTTATTCGTTTTCTGCGTGCTCTTCTGCAATTTGACTTAACGTAATAGCCTGTATATAGTGGATCCACTGATTGGGATCATTAGCATGTTGATAGGGATATTTGACTTCTATCTTAGTTCTGTCTAGTCGCGCGGAATAAAATAGTCGAAACACAGACTGAAACGTGATTCGTGATAGGAAAAGCGATCTCAAACGACCAATTAATTTCAGGACAAGCTATAGCCAAAGAAAATTTCGTTTGATTCTCCATTTCATACTTGTCAACGTTTTAACGTGCCTCTTCTTTTTCGATTCTGCTCGACACTAATTTCAACCTCATTCTCAACTTCCTTTCGTATTTTTTTTTTTTTTTCGTACAAATGTAGTAATATCGTCACGACGAGGTAAAACAATATATCGTATCGTAACGTGACCTTCGTCGAAATGATTCGCGGGCAAGTTGATATCCGATACCTATCGATGGATGATAGGAGACTATCGATGTTAGAAGCGCGAGAAGTTTCCACGCGAACGTAATTTCCTCGAGGAATCGTTTTCCCAAAGTTCCATCGGCGCCCTTGGCGTACAATGGAAACGATGGAGGGAGGATGAGCACACGTCGGAGGTTTTCATCAACATTTCACGTAAACTGGACCACCTGTTGAATGCAGGAATGACCATTGGTGGCGAAAGGGTCGCTCTCTCGTTTCGCTCTCCTAAATTATAGAACATCCTCCCGTAATTTCCTCGTTGTCAGAAGTATAGGCCAACGAGACCGCTATTTTTCGTTTTTTCTTTTTTTTTCTCTTCAATGAGAGATGATTTATAGAATGACTCGATCTGCATATTAAAAAATTACGGAAATTTTTTACATCCCCGAGGAATTTCCTAATCATCTACCTAGTCAGAAGCTTCTAGTTGATGATCGATCATTAACAAAATTTTGAGTTTCTTCTTTTATCGTAAATTTCGAAAATGGAAATCTCCTTCGACAATTTCTAATTTAATAACGCAATAATGCAACTCTTACTCGATAGTTCGTAAGTGCATAAATTTTTATTTTAGGAATTAATAAATGAACAAATATTGCAAAATAGATTTAGACTGTTCTACGCATAAGATCGTACTTAGATCGTTAGCTACGCTTTCATCGTTCCTAGTCCAATAGTCGTTTTATTTATCGTCTAGTTCACTCGTACTTACAACGTTCTTAATCCTAATATTAATTTAATAGTTTATTATAACGACGGAAGGGAAATTAGGGCGGGAAAGACGAAAGGAATGTCGAAGTATAGAAAATATCAAGGACAAGCACCGGACAAGAAACTGAAAAAAGAAATAAAGAGACTTCCGCTCTAGTCAGTGAGATACGCTTGTATTGTATCGTTTTATCTTAGGTTGCCTCGAAAAACGGGGCTAGTCTTGTATAATAGGCGAAGTGATTGTTCTTAAATTTAAGTTGTTCGTGTCGCTATTGCTTTCACGTGGGAAAAAACGCGTTTTTTATAACGACCGTAGAGATATTTTGGTACGAAAACATTTTCAGCGATTAGAAAAAAAAAAAGACAAGAAACTTAGGGGATCGACCGATTGTATTATTGCGTACTCGAGGTATCGGTTAGTTCGCGTTAAGTAGTTTTTAAACGGACGCAACGGTAAAAACGAGCTTTAGCGGTTTAAGTTTCTAATAAACTAAAGAAAATGAGAATAAAACGGCGTCGAACGCGTCTGCAAATTTTCTCGCGCCGTGTGTCTGTTTAGCAGAGCAACGTCGAACCTCGATCTCGAGGATTTTCACGTCTGCATTCGACATACCAGCAACGTGCAAGTGATTCTTCGAAAACAGAGAATGAAAGAAAATTCAACCCTTAAAGGCGATCACGAATGAAAGTTCATTGAGACGAATCTTCTTTAAACTACAAAATTAAGTGTTTTATCGTCGTTCGATCTAGATGAGGAGCAGCAAAATTACCGTTTGAGCTGGTCAAATAACATGACGGTGGTGGTATCGTTACTAGACGATAATATCAAAACAAGATCCATGATAGCCTTGAAGGGTGAAAACTGAGAGAAAGAGGAAGATTTTAAAAACAGATACAACTCTGAATTTAATTCCGCTCTTTTTGATAGATCGACGATTGTAAACGGGATTAATGAAATCACGTGTACGTTGCTCGTAACAGTGTTTGAGCGAAAAGTCAGAAATAGACTTGCCTAACGTTCGTCCGTTCGATTCTATAAGACTAGATTGGCTGTTGACATGTAAATATATTCGATTATTTTTCCACGTTCTTATATAAAGTCTATTATAATTGTAAGTATAAGGTTCCTAGATGTAGTAGCTATTTTCTCTTAACGCTTTTATTTAGATCATTTTAATTAACGATGAGTTAAGCGAGTCTGTGTCTGACCAAGTTTCAAAGATTAAGGGAACAGCTTCGAAAATCGTCCCGCACGTTCGTTTCCATGGGACAAACCAAACATTCAAGTTCTATACAATATTATGGGAGACGGATAATAATAGTTCATGCCGGTGTTGCGATAACCGGGAGCGACCAATTCGAACAGGTCGTTGGCAAATTTGATCCACATCTTCAATGATATTCACAAGCTGTACCAGTCTCGTTTTCGTGCTCTAATACACAATACTCGACAGTCAATCGAATCTCTAATCAATTAGAGTTAACCTCGTAACGGTAGTCAATAATGAAACAAAAGAGAATGATCTATATGGTTATCAAAGTACATCTTCTTCATCAGCGCAACAAATTTTAACAAAGATAAAACTTCTTAGGAAAGGCGAAGTATATTAACGTCTGGATTCTTCGAATTAGAAAATTAAAAAAGATATAGTATAGCGCAAGCAATTGATCACTGAGATATTATTATTTAATGAACAGCTACGATACCTTTTTCTCATTCAATAATTGCTAGACTAGAGATTTTTATGCATTTATGAGAAATTTCGAGAAACTAAAATGAACAGGATACGTGTAAAATATGGAAAGTGGAGTAGTTGTTATAATACTTACTAGGTGAAATAAATTTCTGTTTAGAATCACCATATCTTTAGTGTCGCGTTCAGAAGAATATAAATTCGCATAGATACCTGCAGTCTAATAATCGCTACGGTGGTGATAAATAATTTGAAAGGTGCTAGATACAAGTATGAAGGCACGGTGCTTATTATTAACGCTATTATTATTATCTTTATCGCATAATACTATTCCTAGCAAATTTCTAATAATTCTCGCCATTGTTTGAATTAAAAAGATCTGCAAATAATTAAATTCCTTCGTTTAAGATCAAACGGCTCAGCGATCAATGCTTGACTCGAATAAAAAGTTACAAAAATTCGTTGTCGTCTCGAAGACTATTTTCAGCGTCGAAAAAAGTTTTCGAAACACGATTTCCTCGATGCTTTTTTGTCGAATTCGTGGACAGGAAAGCATGATAAGTTAGTGGAGTTAATTATTCAATGGTAAAGAGGAAAAATAAAAGGGGGAAAAAAGAAAAGAAACGATGTAGCAAACCGCAGAACTGATGAACACGCGAATACAAACTAACGTTAGATCGTCGCCGTAGTGTAAACTTGAACGAAAGCAAAAAAAATTTACAAAAAAAAAAAATGGTACGATAAAAATGGTGTAATTATTAACTATATTAACGATAAACAAGCAGTCGACGCTATTTTTTAGATACGCAAACGAGTTAAGCCAGGACCCAGGACGATCATGCCTCGTACGTTTCTCGGTCCAGTGAAAATCAATTTTTCTTGTTCAACGTCATAAAGAACACACAATTTTTATTGGCTGTGCGTTCGTACTTCGAGCCGAATTTAATCGAATTGGAGGAATCGTGCATGTGTACGACGATTATCTGGGTAAAATTACTGTGATATATTTTAAAAATAACTTTATTGATTTCATTGGGATTATTATTAAACTCGGATTGTAGAGCAGAAGTTAATAATATATTATATTACAGGATATTTAGAAAGAAAGTTGGAAATGAAATTTTTAAAACATTAATCGCTCCTTCTTACAGAAAGATTGATCCTTAAAGGCTACCTTAAATGTTACTTGGTAAAAGTTCACAAACGGCACATCTATTACGAATAAAAAGAATTGACAAAGTTGGACAAGTAGAATTAAATGTTTCATTGTTATTCGATATTAGAAGGTAGAAGATTATTGTTCAAAGTGGTTACAAATAACATTGTACTGTTACAGAGCGATAATATCAAGAGAAAATTCATATGAAGTGAAATTTCCTAACTTGTAAATAGCCTTTAAGGGTTGAACATCTTTCGGGCCGCAAAATGACTTTAAATTATAGGATCGAAGTTTTAAAACGCCCTGTATATTGAAACTAATTTCCGCGTGACAACGAATCAAGAAGTTTCTAAGTTTCTAATCAGAGCGAGATCTGTCTCGTAAGTTGAAGGAAACTTTATAATTGCGTCGTTATATTATCAGCATAATTGATCTAAATCTTTCCATTGGCCAAGTTTTTCAGTACAACATAATTTACTAATTTTCTACTTTTTGCGTATGTCAGAGTTAATTACTCGGATTTGCGTCGTGCCGTCACGAAGCCACGCTTAACCGAATTTTTCTAGTAGATAAAGCTGATTAAACGGAGCCCTGATGAAACTTATTGCCTCATAGCCGTTATAATGTTAGCTAAAGGACAAACGAGCCGAAGAACGAGGAAAGAGTGGAAGCAGAACGAAACAAGAGAAGATTTTCCTTGTTTCTTCAGCGAGAGACCGATTGCTATTTCGATTCGTCGCATAATTAAGCGTTTAGAAGACTCTAAAGAGGACCAAAGTACTTAAACGTAACTACGCCGAAGCCGTGGCGCTCTTAAACACAGCGATAAAACGTAATTAATGTCACCTTTCGCGATTGTTGTCAATAGGCAAACGAGTAACAATGAGAAGGAAAAGATGACGCGAGAAAGAAAGAAAAGAAAGGAAAGAGAAGAAAGAGAGTAAAATAAGCGTGAAGGTGCTGACTGTTAAAATTACGTACGTTCGAAAACACGGTAAAAATGAACAACGAAACCAACGTGACAAAAGTTGTCCGCTGTAACTATAATTAATTAACTTATTAGACCGAATATGCACGATATATGCTATATGTATGTGTATATGTACGTATATGTTAGTCGAATTTTCGCTACACCGAAACTTTTCGCGAGAACGATCGCCTCTAATTAATCTCGATACATGAACGCTTTCATAAAAGAAAAAAAAAATTGCAAATCGAGCTCGATGTCTTTGGAATTTGGATTGTATTGGTCCTCTACGATAGAATCGCTCTTATAAATACAATTTATATTTCTTGGTATTTATATGTTAATATAAATTTTCTTGTATATTGCGATAAATTAATTACAAAGTCATGGTATAGCAATTGTCATAGATTGATGTTAAGCTTCGTTTTCAAGATTTTCTATTTCTGAACGTAGTTTAGGAGAAAATTATTCGCAACGACGTAAGAGGACGTGAAAAATGAATTATCCATTGCACGTTAAACGGACAATTTTCAGGCACTAGATAAGAAACGGGTTATCCTTTATTAAATCCAATTATGAAATTAATTAGAGCGCGATCCAGGCTCGCCTCCGTACGCGATAATTTAGATTTCGCTCGAGTTTCATGCAGAGTCGATAAGTCTGAAATCTGCAAGTTATCTGCGCCATCAAATCATTTCGCATGTACCACAAGAAAACACACGTAGACACAAAGGCAAGATACGAGCGAACAACGTTAGGGAAAAAGAAACGCATCGGTGAAAGCAGAACTTTATAGAGAAGCAGGCATGATCATCAGTAAACCTGGCTTTTGTGAAAAGGATTTAAAAAAAAAGAGGAAAAATGAAAACGAGGAAAAAAAGGAAAAAAACGTAAGATAAACAGAAAACATAAGATTTAGATTAGTGTGATACAAAGCACGACAAAGCAATAATTTAGTGATTGTATGATATATTTGATTAGTGAGTTAGCGAGCTAAGTTTAATGGTGAACTTTCGAAACCTATAAATACCTACTCGATAAATCGTATAGTTTTGTAGAAATGCTGAGAAGATTCGCCACTTCAGAGATGAAAAACAAAGAAAAAAAATTAAGAAAACGCTGTCTTGGGATCAAAGATATAGCGACGAAGGTCGGGAAAGGGTTTTTAGTAAAATATGTAAAGCTGACGATCGATGATAAAATTTCTTAACGATCTTTTCTTCTTCTTGGATTTTGAATTCATCATTTTCCTTTTGTCCTCTTTATACACTATGCATTGATAATCTTACACATATGTATGTGTATGTGAACATCGCGTTTGAAGTACGTAGAAAAATTGTTTTTGCAAACTCTGTTATAATATTTACGTTATATTTTTTATATATGCATTTATAAAAATTCACAAAGATCTTTTATAAATAAATGTGCAGTTATTCGAAACATTTACTGCTACGTTGTAAGCATTAAAAAGCACCAAGGGATAATTTTTATGCGAAACGCGTAAAAACATTGCAAATTGTAAAAGTAACATATAAGTAACAAACATTGTAAAAGTAAAAACATTGCAGATGTTTGCATACAAATTTATGTTTATACGTAACCCTTTCATTGCTGAAAACTTCAAGTTTACATATTATCTGCGTTCCGTACTAAGAGCATCAAGCCAACTAGAAATGAATAATATTTCTTTCGTGCTATTAACTATGATATTATATGACACACTGCGTATAACGAGTATCAGTTGGATTAATTCAGAGATATGTATTTGGAAATTAATGGTAAACAATTGTGGTCTTCCTTTTTTATACAATATGCACGCTCAATACTATATTTATGTAACTACACAATATGCGAGGAAAGAAGCAAAATACGTGCAGAAAAGCCAACGAAGAAGTAAATTGTGTCGCTGTTCTTAAATTTCTAATTGTTTCTGATGGGAACAATAACACGGGACGCGTATAAAATTAAACATTAGCAAATTTTTCGATCAAACGATACTTTTCTTCGGGGCAAAACGTTCAATATTCCCAAGGGCGTTTCGGCTCATGAAAATAATTTTTAAAGAAAAATCCCAAGACTGATATAGTGGATATATCGAGATGCATGCACATGTATTGCTCCGATTTGTTTAAACCCACATTTAAATGAGCTCAAAGCTTATTTATCTTATAGAAGTCATTTTTGAATGTTCTAACTTCGTAAATAACATGAGAAGGAAGAGAGAGAGAGAGAGAGAGAGAGAGAGAGTAAGTGAGTGAATGCATGAGGGAAAAAATAAACGAAGATCTGGAATTTCTACATTCATGGACGCATCTTGCTCTCTTTTTACCGTAGATATTCTTTTATTTTTTCTAGAAATAGATATTGTACAATTTGTTATATGCTATACTCATCGTTAATAATATTTTATATTAATAGGTTAATAATTTAATTTCGTGATACTCCTTACAAACACGATAAAAATACAATACATTCACGACAACACGAGATACGCCAAGGATAAAAAAATTTGTTCCTAGAACCATGACCTTTTTACTAACAAAGAAGAGACCTTCGTCGTATCAAAGCATTTTCATAAACAATTATATGTATATGAAGCTTCATATACAAAGAGCAAGTAGAACCGTTTACATTTTTTTCCGTTTGGTCTTTTCTTTTTTCAATTGCTATTTTAATATAAACCAAAATCCAATTAATGTAAACGTATTATGTTTCATTGGTATATACTGCAGAAATTCCACCAAAGCGAAACCCAACAATTAGCGATAAAAAGAAAACAGTAACATACCAAATTATCAATGTACTTACAATATTTAAGGATAAAAAGTTTCATTGCACTACATTTGTAAACTTTATTAATTATACGTTGCAAAAAAAATGACGTGAACAAAAGTTGTTATTCATTTCACCTAATTCATCACTTCGTTCATTTACTCTTTAAAAAAAATAATAAATCATACGATCCTTGTCGTCTTATCGCTTTGCGTCCTTCAATCAACACACTATAATTATAAGAAAAGTTTTTTAATAATTTATATTCATTGTCACGCTTTTTGTACACAACTTAGTTTTTGTTACAAAAGGGCATTGTTATACAGTGGATCAAACCGATATGGAAGTCTTTTTTTGCAAAACGGTATTTAATTTCATTGATATTTAAAAGCTTCGCAGATTGTAAATTATATTATCATTTATAACCAATGCATTCGAGTGTATATTCGTGTATCGCTACTTATTACACGTATTTCAAACTATAATACAAAGTACTTAATAGGCTATAATCCATAATAGTATGGTTTATAATCGCTGTTGCGGTTGATTTTGAGAACTCATTCCTGAAACTGGTTGCGGTGGGGTATCTGTACTTTCACCCTTTTTCTCATCCTTCGATTTATTCCATTCCTGTAAACCTTTAGGTAAACTGGTGTCCTCTTCGAACGATCCCGTACCTTCCACAAACTGTTCGTAAGTTGACTTTTCAGGGAAGGGCCTAGGACCTAGTAACTCTATCATATCGTCTCTACTTAAAATTTCTTGCTTTAACAAACGTTCGGCCACCTAAACAAACAATCGTAAGATCATTCATCTGCTACTATATTCATAAAAACTAACTTTTTTCATAAACCAAGAATATTTTATACCTTAGATACATTCTCCTTATGTTTTATAAGTAAATCACGTGTGTGAGTATGGGCTCGTTCAATTAATTCACGTACTTCAGTATCGATAAGCTGTGCAGTGTGTTCAGAATATGGTTTATCGAAAGTCATTTCGCCTTGCTGTGGCATTTGAAAACTCACATTACCAACTTTTTCGTTCATACCATACTGAATGACTTGAGCATATGCATTTGCAGTTACCTGATAAAAATAAATTCAATATTAGTAAATTACTTACGCGCGTTATAAATTTGTAAAGAAAGAAGAGAAACGCAGCACGACAATACTTTTTGTAGGTCATCTTGCGCTCCTGTTGTAATACGACCAAAAAATATTTCTTCCGACACTCGGCCTCCAAGTGCCATACACATTCTGTCAAACAATTGTTCTTTTGTATAAAGATATTGTTCATGAGGTAAATATTGTGCATAACCTAAACCTTTTCCTCGAGGAATTATGGAGACCTGCCCCATAAAAGAACATAAGTGAAATTATAATCAAACTATTACTATTTTTGAAATCTAAGAATCACCTTCAATAATGGATCCGCATATCTCAAAAACCAGCCTGCTACTGCATGGCCTGCTTCATGATAGGCAACCGTCTTTTTTTCTTCAGGTTGCAAGACATTCGTCTTTTTTTCCATGCCTGCAATAACTCTTTCAATGGCCTGTTCAAAATGTTTTAAGTAAATATTATCGCTCAAGTCTCTGGCTGCTATTAAAGCCGCTTCGTTACAAACATTAGCAATATCAGCTCCTAAAATCAATTCACTCATAGTATTTTCAATACATTTTTAACATTCTTCTTTCATCTTTGTTTTCAAGATTGTATTAGTAACTAATTTCACTTTTTATACCTGTAAAACCAGGCGTTAAGGAAGCCATTTTTCTGGCTAATTGGTCTTTATCCATTGTGATTTTTAAAGGTTTCAAGTGTACTTTAAAGATAGAAGCTCGACCTTTAATGTCTGGAGCAGGAACGAAAATTTGTCTATCAAACCTTCCAGGTCGCAACAAAGCTTTATCTAAAATATCTATTCTATTAGTTGCCGCTAATACAACTACATTAGTAGTTGTATTGAAACCTGAAGAAAAAAATATATTACTCGAACAAATATAAATTTTGAATAATGCAATAGATAATCTTATCAATTATTATAGTATACCATCCATTTCAACTAGAAGTTGATTAAGTGTATTTTCTTGTTCCGAATGACCGCCAAAGTTTCGGCCTCCCCTTTTTCTTCCAACGGCATCGATCTCATCAATAAATAATATACACGGAGCATGTTTCCGTGCCAATGCAAACATATCTCGAACTCTTGATGGACCAACACCAACAAACATTTCCAAAAACTCAGAACCTGATACACTAATAAAAGGTACATTTGCTTCACCAGCTGTAGCTTTAGCTAATAACGTTTTACCAGTACCCGGTGGACCTATAAAATATTATACAAGTTCTAAATTATAATCCTAAACTAATCCAAATCTAAGAAAAGCTATTTATTCCTAAGCTACATGTACTTACCCGTCAGCATTGCACCCTTAGGTATCTTAGCACCAAGCTCTATATATTGTTGTGGATTTTTTAAAAAATTTACAAACTCCATAATTTCAATCTTAGCTTCTTCACACCCAGCAACATCCCTAAATTTCAATAATTCACATAGAAATATTTACAACAATTATATAGCAAAAAGGTGATAAATGAAATATTACTCAAACACAATATCCTTAAAGGGAGTCGTACAATTGCACACAACTTTTTCCTACTCTATAAATTGACTACTTGTTAATCGTTTTAACTGCATATTCGTTTGTCTTCTATCTGCTTTTGTTATTTTGTTAATACCTCTTGTTTTTCACTGTGTTCATTTCATCCTAAAACATTCTAACGAATATGGCAGAAGAGCCCAGAGTAGAAGAAAATTGTCTACAATTCATGATAATCTTTTGAAATACAATAATGTAGCATTATACAACAATATTTCTATTAACTTACTTAAATCTTACACCAATATCTTTGGAATTAACCATTTTTGCAGTTGATTCCATTAACGCTCCAAAAAGGCCACCTTTCCTTCCCTTACCAAGTGATTCTGCTGATTTACGGAATACATAAAATATGGCTCCTGTAAATAACATTTAATGTTATATCTAGCTATGATCTGAATATCTGTCATAAATGTATATCTACACAAAAATAAACATAGCTTACCATACATAAGCACCTGTGGTAAAACTTTTAAAACATGATATAATTCTAGCTCATCCTTGTACTGTACTAATATATAATTTTGTGGCTCTATATTTAATTCAATTTGTGCATTCTCCAAATTTCTTTCAAAAGTTTCAACACTACCAATGTTGAACCATAAAGTATCCTACACAATGATAAAGTATCCATTGATTCACCTGTTTACTTAAATTGAACTACCTCTAAACTTACTTGTCCATTCACAAAATTCCCAGGTAATAATTTGACACGGACCCACTGTTTATTGATAACTTCCACTTTATCCACTACTCCTTTATCTAAATATCTAAATAGAATTAATATAAAACATTTACATGAAATTTGTATACTGAGTATGTCTACAAAAAATTATTCATTTACTTTACTATACATTATGATTCATTTACTTTGTTACAAATTCTTTCCATGTAATTTCTGTAGCTTGATTCGATAATTGTTGCAAGTACAAGTAAAACAATCCCATTAATGCAACACCAAGAAGAAGTAATTTTTCGTTCTTTTTATCTCCAAATGATTTATTGCCTCCATTCCATTTAAACTCCCATGAAAATGTACGTTTATCACTACTCGCAGAATGCATACTAGATTTTTGAGATTCTGCTCTAGATGATTGCGATTGAGAAGCTTCCTTGGATTGTCCTTGTTTAGCTTTCTCAGTAATCTTTTCAGTCGTTTTACCAGAATCTTTTTCTACAGATGAGAAATTTAAGATATCTTATAATCTATTTTTTATAGTTTAGAGCAAATTAATGAGTATAAGATAATAACTTGGTTTAAAAAATTTTTCAAATCCTTTTGGTGGCTCATTGCATAGTAATCTCCATTGATTTCGTAAATGTTCCAATGTACTTGTTTCGTTGCTATTTCTTATCGATGATAAATATCTTCTTAACTAAAACAGATTTTATGATATACAATATAACAAATATAGCAATGAAATACAACATAAAAAACCTACTTTACCATTATAATCAATAATTTCAGAAAAACAGAATTAGAAAAAAGATACAACAACTCATATATAATACTAATAACATTCTATACAAACATTATAAAAATTTCAAATACTATTAGTTTAATCTTTACATACCCACATTTAAATAAATATACACATAATTACAAAAAGTATCGGACAGCTACGAATTATATATACAGCAATTTAAATAAGAATTGATCTTTATTAAAGAAGTCATTCATGATAAAGAACAGAGGTTATGTCAGATCATATTTATACCTGAAATATATTGGCATTTTTGTAAACGGAGTTCAGAACAAATCTTTCTAATTTACTTGTCGAATATAATAGCTGATGGGCCATATTTGTAGTAAGTGTCTGTAATCACGTAATATGATGAAATTTCGTAGTTTCCACACGTTCCTTGTAGTAGATTACCGGCCACAAGACATTATTTCGACAAATATCCCCAGTTTTAATCCCTATTTCTAGTTTACAACGCAAAACGTATATAAGTTCTTAAGCCAAGCAATTATTGGTTATTCAATTTTGCACGAAGAGAATTGACTAATAAATAACTCAGCTCACTACTAGGATATTAATTTTATTTAGTGTTACTAGAAATATAGGGGATTAAAGTGAAAGATATTTTTGACATTCTAAGAAAAATTATTTTTATTGAAGTACATGCTTGATCATTGCGACATTCAGATGAATCAAACATATTATACCAATTCACATAAGGAATCGTATAAGTCTACATCTCTATTAATCTCTAGCTTCTGATAAAAGACGAAAATTATAATAAAGTATATTTATAAATAAATGTAAGGAAATGACGCACGCAAAAATGCAGACGTTAATAATAATTCAATCGTCACATGAAGATATTAGATAGGAATTTTTATATCTGCTTGCGTCATGTATACGTATACGCGCGTTGTTTTCATGTATAATATATATATTACTAAAATCTAAATTAATACATGTATTATTATACAAAACGAATATTAATGAGTGTTACTCTATTGGTAATAGTTCATATGCTAACTTTCAGTTTGTGAATAGTTTGAATTTTCTTCGATGCTTATAGCACAAGGAACATATTCTTGTCCCGATTCCTGTAAAACATAAATTTTATACATATGAAGAGTTTTTATGAAATGTTTTTAAAAAATTCGATTTAAAAAAAAAGGAATAAAAAACATACTGAGTTAACAATAATTTGTCGTCCCTCTTCTAAATTAAGTCCATCCATATCTTCTGCTGTTAATATTATCACAGAATCTTCAGGTATACTATTTTCATCTATATAAGTTATAGGAATTTCTGACGAAACCTGTAATTAAAATTTATTAACAATCACAAAATCTGCAACACAAAAATTTTGGCAATAAAAGATATAAGATAGATATTATTAATCCATGATACCTCGCAATATGTAAAATCAGATCCTTCTTGTACCTTTGTTTCTGTATTATGTTTAGAATCCGCTATTCTTTGTTTCCTTGAACTTAACGAGCGCTCTGACTTTTTACCATCTTGTTGGAGACGTCTCCATATCGTTGTTTTTGGAATATGGTAAGTCATTGATGCTGCTGCTTGCGACATTTTCCCTCCTTTACATGCAGCAACAGCTTCTTCCAAACGAGATTTTTTCAATTCTTCATTTTCCGTCTTACGTTTCTTCCAAAATGATAATGGCAATTTTCCTTCATCTACCAATCGCGCTTTATCTCTAAATAAAGTAGTTTTTGGAATCTAAAATCATAATTACCGTTATTACTCTTAGAGAGCCTAAACAAAGTTGAGCAAGAAACAAAATGTTAAATAATTTACTTTGAATTCAAGTGCTACTTTCGTTAAATTCTCTCCTCTTTCTAAAGCCTTAACTGCAGCTTCCCGTTTATCTGATCCATAAGACCTCTTCATTTCCGAACGTAGTATTTGATATCCTTCTTTCTGAATCCTCCTCCATAATACAGTCTTTGGTATACTAAAAAGTTCTGATGCATGCTGTAGGCTTGATCCACCTATAATAAGAGTGATGATGACAAGTTGAATAATGCCACAGAATTAATATGTGCAGTAAATATGGTATAGATACCAACCAATTACCGCATTTATAGCAGCTTTCATACACTCTGCCGGATATTCGTTTCTTGATGCGTTTAAATGTATACCTAATGCTTTAGCACGCATGTACAAAGTTGAACGTGGTATATTATGTTTAGTAGAAGCTTCTATTAATGTCTGCCCTGCTTTTAAATCATTAATTGCCGCCGTCAACATATCTTCGCTATAATCTCTTTTTGTTGTATCGCGCCTACGTTTCTTTTTTTTATTCGAAGTGGAATTTTCAACAACCTCATCTTTTTGTTGATCTTCCAAATCTTCATAACTATGTTGCAACGCATTAATAACATTTTCTTCAGCCTCGCTAATTACAGTCATTGGCTCTTCATTATTATCATTAAAATCCTTATTGCTCACAACTGAGTCAGTTTCTTCAAGTCCATCAATCTATAAACAAAAAAACAGAATAATGATAAGAAAAGAAATATACTTCCATTTAACTTTCTTTAAGTAGTATAACTAACTTCAATAAGGCCACAGATTTTTAGTGAACGTGCCGCATCTAATAAGGTACTAATATTTTCAACTGGTACTCTCACTTCTCCATGGTAAGTAAATTCTATAATAGATTTTATATCTTGAGCAGATATATCGCTTAATATTATTGTTGGATGATCTTCATTTACTTGACTCAATATTTCCTATAAATAGAAAAAATGGATTATTATGCAAATCATGCAGAATACTACATACATATCTAATCTATCCTAAAACAAAAAGATATATATATTTTTAACATGAAAAGGTATGTCATTATAGTGTGTAATGAACATTACATTTTGTAATATATTTCACAGAAAAGATTATTAAAACCTGTATAAAAACGAATTTGAAGTACAAACTTTAATCACTGAAAACTATTTGAAAGTAATCATAAAACGATGTTCAAATTCAAAGCTATGAATTCTTAAGAGTACAAAGATTGTTTACTCGAAATAAAGTGCTACAAGCGCAGAGAACTATACGATGAGCATGAATACGTTCCCCGCCCGCAGCCAGGGTAACGTCTACCATACAGTCCTCCTCTAAAAGTTGTCTAACTACATCGGAGAGATGGTTTTGATAATCATTCCATTTAAACCAATAACTCTGATTGATCTCATGTTGGTTAGTAATTTCGGACATGCCGTTTCAGTTTCGTTTCCTTTTTCAGTTTCAATAATTCGTATCATATACAACCGGAATTTGGAACAGGACTGAACTCTTCAGAGTGCTTCACAACCAAGATACGGACCTCAGTGATTATTCATGGCACTTTGTAAAAGCTCTAATAAATTTTACACCACCTTTATACGATCATTTATCCTAATTACTTATGTATCATTAAACTATTTTGCGTACGTGTTATATTTATATACAAACACTTCTTTAAAAATCAAATATAATAATAAAAAATTATATTAGAAACATACTAATTACCAGTTAAACGTATATTATGATTGGTTCATACACATATTATCTATATCGAATTTAACGATATAACATTTCAGTTTAAAACTTTAAAAAATATGTAAAAATTGTATAAAATATAAAATATAGAAAGATTTTTATTTAAACAATAATTAAGTTTATTTAATTTGCTTAGATTCTAGTAACTAGAATATTTCCGCTTGATTCTAGTTGCCAACTTTCATAAAATTTGAGATGTTGGTACAAATATATGTATGTATACAAAAGAATTGAGTCCTTATATGTATTAGTAAACTCACGTCCTTTTATATTGTGAGAGTTGTATGACTGCTTTAGAGTAACAGAGTGTTTGTATTTGCTAACTTTTTGACCAATTTATTTAATCGCCTATTTAAAAACAAAATGGTTAGTGATTTTATACGTATCAATTATTTTACATATTGTTTTTTATTGTGATTCGATGTACTTTTTCCTTGATGTATTTAAACATGTGACAGCATAACCTCAATATTATTGCTACGTTAAAAATGTTACACATTATTAAGTATGAATGCATTTTTGAAAATTTGGATATTCTTTCTTTTAAATTGTATTCACGATTTTAAAACTTTAAAGATTCTTTTTATAATATTTACTGCAATAATTTAAACTGATATTATCACATATTGCTTCGTGATATTTTGTGGTTATGTTATTCCATATATTGTAAAATTTAGTAATGGTAATATTTAGTCAGTCATTTTTGTTAAAAAAGAAACGTATTTAATATAAAACGTATTAAAAAATGATAAATTTATTATTTTTTGTAGAAACCTCTAATGTTACACGGGCACGAACGTGCCATAACGCAAATTAAATACAATAGAGAAGGAGACTTATTATTCTCTTCTAGTAAGGATAAAAAGCCAAATGTTTGGTATTCTTTGAATGGAGAACGTCTTGGATCTTTCAATGGACACAATGGCTCTGTATGGTGTATTGACATTAATTGGGATACAACAAGATTTTTATCTGGAAGTGGTGACAATTCACTAAGGGTTTGGGATTGTCAAACTGGTTTGTATTGCACATACATATAATATTTTTTCACTTATTTGCTTTATTTATTAAAATATGTCTATGTTACATTATAGGAAAAGAAATAGGTTTGCTTCATACAAACAGTTCAGTGAGAACATGTAGCTTTAGTTATTCAGCAAATCTTGCTGTTTACTCTACAGATAAAGCTTTAGGGCACCAATGTGAAATGTTTATCATCGATATTAAAAATGTTGATGCAGTATTATCGCAAGCAGATGCAATTTCTAGAATTGCTGTGAATGGTCCCAAAATCACTGCTATCTTGTGGGGTGCATTAGATGAAACAATTATTACTGGCCATGAAGATGGTGAAATCACTCTTTGGGATGTTAGAGTATGTAATATGTTTGTATTCTCATGAATTAAATGTTTAAAACTTTTTTATAATTTTATCTATTTTTTTTGTAGACAAGAAAAAAGATGACAAGTGTCAGAAGTCACAAATCACAAATAAATGACATGCAATTTAACAAAGATGGCACTATGTTCGTGACTGCATCAAAAGATAATACTGCTAAACTATTTGACAGTGAATCATTAATGTTATTAAAAACATACAAAACAGAAAGACCTGTTAATTCTGCTACGATTTCTCCAATTTTTGATCATGTATGTGTCATATAGTGATTAAGACATTTGGGAAATAATATTTATCAAAATTTACAAATACTGTATTTTCATAGGTGGTTCTTGGAGGAGGTCAAGATGCAATGGATGTCACAACAACGTCCACTCGTCAAGGAAAATTCGATTCTCGATTTTTCCATTTAGTATTTGAAGAAGAATTTGCACGTTTAAAAGGGCACTTTGGTCCAATTAATTCTCTAGCATTTCACCCTAATGGGCGTAGTTTTTCAACAGGTGGAGAAGATGGTTATGTTCGTATTAATACATTTGATCAATCTTATTTTGACTTCCATTTTGAATACTAATTTTATGAAGTAAAAATAAATATGTATCAATTAAATGAATGGTGCAAATTATTTTTTCTATTCTCTTTCTCGAGATGTATGGATATTAGGATAGGGGCGGCCTGATACAGTATGTTAAAAATAAAGATTTACTATTTTTAAATTTATTGTTCATATAAAATGAAAATTGATACATCACTTTCTGTGGCAAAAACATGGAAGGTAGTATTATTAATGGAATAGTTCCAAATATTTAACATACATAGCTGAATTATATTGAATATAAACTTACTTTTATATTTATTTTGCTTAAATATTTAAAAAAATATTATTCTTTGTATTTGAAATTCATTTTCAGCAAGTATTGCGCTTTTACCTGAGCAACATCATATACAATGTATTCATTGTATAATAAATCAGATTTTTTTGGTAATTTAGCAGATACAGGCACACCATATGGAACTTCAACACCGTCTTTCGTTTTGTAAACAGTTTCAGGGTCGGGTTGTGTCCGACCACGACCCCATGTTGAATGTTTACCGCTCGGTAACTTTTCAATATAATCTGCACGATATCGTTCATGCATATTACCTAATGCCACTTCACAAAGCAATAACAAACCCGTAGGGTTTCCGCTGTGTGTACAACAATAATTCGCAGATTTGGAAACCATGTCCGCGAAGTATATACCTTTACCAAACATATAACCAGTAACGGGAGCTTCTGGTGGCGCTATCCTTAAACCTTGAGAAAGTATACCAGCAAAGTTAGTCGTTCTAGAACCATGCCACAGTAACTTCTTGTTGTGTAATTTCTTGAATGGCTTATATCTATTGTCTTCCCCTTGTCTCTTAATAACAAATACATCTTGAATTTCAAGTTCGTACAGTGTATGAGTTGCTGCATGAGTATTTTGCACATATTTTTTAATGACTTTATATTCCTCACTTTCCTTATCCAATATTTTAATTTCAGTATTGAGTTGCTTGTAATAGGTATCGAGTGGATTCTTTGTTGCATCCGCCTTAACATGCAAAAGTGAATACGCAATTTCCATTTCAAGTAATGCGTCTAACATTTCACACTTAGCATGGATTTCTTCCATCGTATTCAAGACTTTAAGCTCGGATACTCCGAAATTATGAGGTATTAGGTTATAAAATCTGTTGGATGCATCAACCAACTGAACCGAATCGACATCTTTCTTCTTTAATACTTCTTGTAAATCAGTTAATACTGAATACGCTTTTTGGATTTGTGTTTTGGACAATTTTCCAAGCGGCATTTTTTCTACATCAATTTCAAATTCAACCATCACCTTTCTCATATTCGCTTCATCGAAAATCAATTTCATTAAATCTTGAATTGGCTGTTCTAACTCACTCTTAATATGAGAGTCTAACTTTGCCGATACATCGTCCCCATAATCAATATCCACTGGGTACATTTTGCCAGGTACTTTAACAAAATTATCTCTCTGATTCCAACAGTTTCCACTTTTCTCGTCGTATAATATCTCAAACTGAGCTATACATTCCTCTAGAGATAATTTCTGTACTTTTGAACCACCGATAGAAGTTCCTATTCTGCCCCAGCTTCTAAACAACCAGTATTCATCTTTCTTATCGTGCTTCAAAATCTGCAACTTATAATAGCTATTTTTTTTAGTTTGTATGTCTGAAAGTATTAATGTAACATTATACTTATTTTTACCCTCTTGATATACATGTGCACAATCTTGTAAACCACTATCTGGGTCAACAGTTTCACCTTTTTTCAATTGCAATTTCATTTTACCAGATCCTGATTTTTCAAATGTACTTTTCCCTTTACTTTTTGAGACATTCGATTTTTCCGTGAGAACGTTAATTTTATTAGACAAGTCACCTCCCCAACTTGAAATAGTTTTCTTTTCAATGAGCGATATAGCAGGTTTCGTATATTTTTTAGCTTCCTCAATAAAGTCTGCAGTAATAACTTGAATGTTAAAACTTTTGGCTTCTTCCATCTTTTTACTCATTTTATCTACTTCATGTTGTGTTGATATAATAGCAGCTACATTTTCATGAAGTTTTGAAGTTATCTCTCCTCCTAAATGTAAAATTTCCTTTTTTAAGGTATTTCTATCTTTTCCTATCTGCCCTATAATAAAGAATTGCATATGTTTTAATGGCTTGGGTTTTGCTTCAACTTTGGGTCCAGAATCAACTTCATCTTCCTTTTTTACTGCACTAGATGTTGATGGTACAGCTATCTTTATAAGTCGTTTTCTAACTTTGTATTTCAAAGATTTGCTATTAAACATTGAAACAGTGATTAATTTTTTCACATGTCTTTCGCAAATATGCTAATTTATGAAAATAGCTTTTAATTTTAATTTATGAAAGTACTTACAGATCTGGATATGCTTCTTTTATATCAGATGGTATTACGAATTTCTTTCTTTTAGGATCTTGTATGACATTTTCACACTTAGTCCATTCTGTCAAATCTCCAGTACATTTGTATCCAGTACCTGAATTATACACAAGCTGTCCATTACATTTTGGACATGGCTTTAAAGCCCCAAAACAAATTGCATCCGATAAACGATCTATTATCTACACAACAAATATTTTAATCACTTAAATATTTTATTTACCTTGAATCAAAAATAAACTTAATTAAAATAAGATACATACAGCTGAAACACCTTCTGGTATTTGTTGTTCATTTTCTTCTAACATAGTAATGAGGTCAGGTTTCTTTACAGAGGATAATTTATCTTTAATTGCAAATAATTCATCATTTTGTTTTTTCATTTCTTTCTCTTCTTCTGCATCTTCTGGTTCATCTTTGATTTTCTTAACAGGTGGGACATCATCTACCTTAATTCTTGGTAAAACACTTTTGAGTTTCTTCTGATCATCTTTGGAAAGTTCATCTTTGCCAGGAAGTGCATCTCCACTCTCATAAAATTGTAAACTTTCCCTTACTTTGGCAAAGCATTCAAGATGATGCCATCTATCTATACCACCGTACCTTCTGCCATGCTCACTTTCAAAATCTTTTTTTGATACTCTGACCTCGCCCTGTACTATCTTTTCTTCACAGGCTTTGCAAGTTGATTTGTTAGATTTTGCATATTGGACTAAAAAATCATGTAATGGACCTGCAGCGGCAGTACCACCACCACTACGCTTTCTTCCTTTTCTAGATGCAGGCAATGGAAGGGTGCTTGCTTCCTCTATAAAAATGTTTGATTCAAACTATTGCATTATATTATTGTATTATAATATCAAATATGATTTACAACGATATAATAAACAAACCAATTCTCCTTTGAAGTTCCTTTTGATCTTCCCAGCGAATATTATCAAAATTAGCAATATCTGCAGTAGTTTTTGGCCTTTGTTTCATAAAAAAACAAGGCGGATGATACCACTTTGGTACCTTTCCATCATGAACGGGACTCTAAAATTTAAAAGCTAAAATTTAACAAACATATTTTAAAACATTATAATAGTTTTAAAGGAATATAAAACATATGGATAAACTCAATGACTTTATTAAAAAGTAATTCTAAATAAATTTCCCCAATTTTATTAAAATTAAATATACATAAAATAATAATTTATTAATAGAAACATTAATCTTCATAAATATATTGCGTTTTATATTGTATTATCGAACACATTATCAGTTCCCATTATATTATATAACCTTGATGAAATTGAACAATAATTGAATTTAAAACTTATGCTGATTACAGCAATGACATATAAATTCATACAAAATTAATAATGTTGATATGGTATACCTGAACAATAACGGCGAGTCTTAACGAATCTTTTTCGATATTTTTCTTACAATTTTGGCATGAAGCCCTCGAACTTTTTGCATATTCGACAGAATATGGTAAATCAGGATTCATTGTTTCACTAAAATCCGTTCAATAATTTTAGTCTTGAAGCCAAGCGCCAAAGAGCAGTATTCAATGAGCGAAGACAAAATGCGCGTTGCGCGCCAAATACCAGTATATTCGGAAGTTCATCTTATTTTCTGTTACAATTATGATCTATTTTAAATAAGTGACCAATCATAGAACAAAAAAAATCCTACAATGATTATATGTAATTTCAATTTTATCTACTTCAATTAATTCAATTTAAATTCGAGAAGTATGTGTTAAATATTTCGATAATAAATTGATGATCAATGATATATATAAACCGGATGATATATAAACCGGAAGTGATATCCTATTTTCTACGAATTTTAGAACTTACCTTAATTATCACTTTCGTTCTTCATACATTTATACGTTAGTTTACTCTAAAAAAGTATTCTGACTTGGAAATTATTTTTTCTTTCTAATATAAAATCTTTAATTTAATTTGGGAAATTACTCAATTTTTTAATCTTTTAAATTTATTTTCAAATTAATAATTAAAATATGAAACATTTATTTTACTTATAATACAATTATACTTTTATATTTTATATATATATAATAACATTATCTTTTCATACCTAATAATTATTTATTAATTTATATAATGCTTTATATATAATCAATTTATATGATTTGATTTACATTATATTGTTACAGGCATGTACTCATTATCAATTATACATGATGCATTAAAATGCATAAAACATTTAAAATAAATGCATACCCGTAAACATAGATCTACATTATTGTATGTAGTCTAAAGGATATTATAAATAAGCTATAAGTTGTAATACAATGTTGGTACACTTTATTTTTATAATCGTATAATATTGTACAAATTATTACAGTAAACTATATATTTCTGTAATTACGTCTATGAATGTTTCTCTGTTTTACCAACATAGTTTGTCATAAAAGTGGCTGACAAGTGGTAGTTCAATTAAATAATATAACCATACAGTGTAAAAATGCACTATGTTATGTCCTTTATCGAATGCAATCTTTTTTTTTCTAAAATTATTTCCTACAATAACGTACAAAACTTATTAAGAAAAGATCAAAATTATTAAATTAATTCTGTTACTTCTTTCGTCTATCTACATATTCATATAAGCCTATTATATAAATCCATAGTGTTTACGAGAAGATAATTAACTGTCCCTTCTTATACCATGCTATCACTATACTAGAATAAGTATATATATATATATATACGATTTTACATATTTATATATATAATACTTTTCTTGATATTATATATATACATATATAAATATATATTTTATAGTTTAGACGTCACGTTGTTCGTACTAACAAATTCGGTGTTTCATAATAAATTTATCGTTCTAACAGAAAAAATGTATACACATATGTGTGCCATCCTATTTTATTGATATAGTTGTTTATATTATATTCTATGTTAATGTACATTTTTGTTTATATAAGAGCGCAAAAATAAAACTTAATATTTTATTATAACGTCTGCCACGAAAAATTTAAACTTATAGCAATAGATACAATTTACAACTTCAAAAGATGTTTTGATTTTATAACTTACTTCATACACACAACTTTATGAAACGTTACAAATTAAACAGAGAATTATATATTCCACATTCGTCGCTTAAAAGTATAATTTCAAATTTGAAAAGAAGACAAAAATATATATGTGATGGAAAAAATGGAAAAAATTTATTCCCATTTACCCATTTTTTTGGTAAATAATACTTATCATTTACCAAAAGACATCATGAAAGTTTTAAGTCACTCCCGTCAATTAATACACTTTTTTATTTGGTATATCATTCAGAAATTTCTTCGCAACATGACGTGTAGACACATCGAATATATGGAGTAAGGTCAGTTTATCGTTAATTGCCTTACGTAATCGTATTAGGATTAATAACAAAATAGAATTAATTCAAATATATTTGTCCTTAGAAAAAGAATTTATATTATTAGTGAATTTACTATCCAAGAGTGATTCGCAATATGACATGTGAGTGTCGCATAAAATGTAAATATACTTCGTATTTATAGGTTTTTATAGGCGTGTAGGTCAGGAATATGCAGCTCTAGGATTAACCAAGGAATTAGACTGAAGGCCACCCTTTAATATTTTTACAGTCTATTTTATCTATGTCTGATAACAACAATAAAAATTCTTAAATAAATATATCGGTATAATCATTGATGGAATATTATTACGCAATCAACTAGTTTTTTGCTGAAAGTTGTATGTTTATGTGTTGTAATTGCGTCTTAAGCATAATATGCATACACATGTACACGGTACGTCAATCATTGTATATTACAATGACCGGTATGGAGTACCACAAAATTAGATGAAATTCATTAAGACAAGACACATGTATCACTCTGCTGATCATTGCTATTTTCCTCTGCCTTGAGATGTACCCGACCTGGTTGTAGGTTTTGCTGGTTGTGGAATAATCGTAATTTCATCATTAATCTTCAGTGGTTTCAGAAGGGAGTCATTGGATCTGGACGATGGAGATGAAGGTGTATTCTTCTTATCCATTACTCTTTTAGCTACGCCACTATGTGCCGAATATACGTGATTTTCAAACTGCTTATACATTCCAAACGTGGAAGTGCAAACTGTACATTTATAAGATAGATGCGCTGGTTTTAATGTCATTCCATGATCTCGCGCAACATGATTTAGTAATTTCCATTGATATACCTAAAAATTAAGATCCACAACCCTCAAGTAATATGCTGCTTAAATTTATATCTCCCAATCTCACATGTACATAATTTCGAATGTTGAGCAACATAAAATGTATAACTCACCCTGCCGCAAGCGGGACAGCGACCTGCATCTTTTCCTCTATTTGCAGCTTCTTGCATACTAGATGTAACCAAACCATGAGACCCAAGTAAATGTCTTTCCAGACCCTGTAATAATATTTACGCAATACTATTATAATTCTATTTTTACATATAAAAGATTGAATAAGGCACAGTCAATAATTGAATAAAAAAAATAAAAAGATTGGAAAAATATTCATTTTTAATTCATAAAATGTGCTCTATATACATCACATGTTGTTTGTTGTATTATTTTATATTTAAATACAGTAATGAAATTTATAAAAGAGGAAAAGTATGTATTTATGTACCTGATCTGTGAAAAACCGAAATTGACATTTTTGGCAATTCAATGGAGGTCTACTATAAATCATCTTTGGATGTATTTTTACTTTGTGAATCCATTGCATATGGTTACGTAGTTGTTCTAAATCCTGAAAGATAGAAACAATTTTATATAAGAGACAAGGCACATGTACAAAGTATAATACTTATAATACATAATGTATAATACTTATAGTATTATTTAATTTTACAACATTTTATATCGTTAAAACCATTTGAATATAAGATATTAAGTTGAGCGGGAAGTAATGTCGAATTTTCTGATAAGGCACTTCCATGATTTCCTATGGTTATCTTCCATCTTTTTTTATACTTCTTCAAAAAAATTATCGAATTTTCAAAGAAAAATATTCCACTTGATTCTCCCTCAAAGTTGAAATCACCAGTTTGAAGCTTCTTATATCATCTTTATCCTATATGTTCCTCATATTTGAAAGTTTTGCACAAATTTTCAATCACAATAGTCGTATTGTTAACTTTTTAAAACCCATGAAAGATACAATGAGATGATAAGTGCACTTTGTCTCAATCTTTGCTTGTGAATTTCTCTGTTGCAACTGATGGTAAAGACAGAAGTGCATCTTTATTTGCAAATAGGTAATTAAAAATTAATGAAATATTTTATAATAGAAAATCCGACAGTATTTTTCCCATCATCTTAATACATAACTCACCTTAATATAACCATCGCAAATTTCACATATGACAAATGTAGTTTTTTCTCCAGACTTTGATGAAGTTCCAGAACCAGGAATGGAGGTTTGAGATGTTGTACGTGGTAATGGAGTTATAGATATACTTGGTTGACTTAACAATTTTGCAGTGGGATTTTTGGGACTTGCTGTTGTATTCTGAAAAATATAAAATACACTAATTATTTTAAACATTAAAAATGTGTACTTTCAGAATCAGTAAATTTTTAATTCAATTATGTTACAGTACCAAATTGTATCTTATTTAAAAAAATCTTTATATCTTAAATATAACTTAAATATATACTAGTTATTATCGACCGATTTTTATAAAGGTAATAGTAAAGGTAATAAAAATTGTCAATGAATTCCTTCGAAATTTATAAATGTAAGATTATATCAATACAAAATTAAACATTTTCATAATGCAAAATATTACAAGGGTAAAAATACATTGGTGAAATCAATAATTACGAAACTAGTTGCACTGCACACTAATGATATGTTTAGCCATAACTTTACACATGTTGTTAACTCTTATAAGCAATTGTGTACAGCTTCGATTAAGTAAATCTCAAGAAATCGGTTATAAAAGCCGTTTTGCACCTGCAGAACACATTATCCATGCGACCACAAATTTTACAAAATCAATATAACCTTCCTGATAGGTTCCAACAATTATTTACCTGTGATGAGGACAATCTAGAGAGAGAGTCGATTACGTTGGGTACAAGTGCAATGGGTGTGGGTTGACCGGAACTGCCGCCGCTACTGCTACTCACTCCCGAGACAGCCGACATGACAGTCCCAGAGCCACCCACCACCTGTGTCACCACCCATATATTTTTTTACTAATTCTTAAACTCTTATATACTTGAATTTGTGAACCTGTAGTTTTTTTTTATAGATATTAGTAAAACAAAATTAGCTGAGGAAAATTCATAGAAGGAAATCAGCATACTCCACTACCAATAGATAGATAAAAAATAAAATACTTAAATGTAAATAAATAAAACAAATATAATTTTTTCTTTTCTTCTCATTATGATAATTTGCTATATTAATCGTTCTTTAAATTTGATACATAAAATATAGTAAGACAGCTTTTGCAAATTTTAGTAGATACTGTGTGTATTAATAGCGGTGATAATTATTACAAAAAGATTCAAAGAAATATAAAGGCATAAATATACTGTGCATATCATACGTGTGCTTATACATTGTAACTGAAATTACATTACTTCAAGGACATTGCCTTCAGGGACATGACTTTAAATGATTATCATTCCCCTTATTACTATTAAATCTTATAAAAGTTATGACAGTAGAATACGTTTAATATGGAACATAATCCTTCAATATTTACAAAATACTGTGCGTCCTTTTTCTACCAAAAAAATACAGAAATATGTTCTATTATTAATAAAAAAGAATTAGAAAAAAAAAACATTTTTACCTGAAATATTTGATTACTACCAAATCGATATGAAGTAGGGACCAATAAGCCAGACGATGTTGGACGATACATCATTCCTGCAACATTATCTAAAACATCAGCAATATATTACACATAATCAAATTTGCACAGGTCGAGTATAATTCAATGTAATATGTTAATATTAATGTAAAATGATAAAAAGTTACCCTGACGCATTGTCGTACCACCCGGTCGTAACGTTTTCAAATCTGAATATCTTGGTTGCATAGGCGGCCGTCCTCTTCCACGACCAGTGATTGGAGCAGGAAGTAATTTTGGTAAAAGTGGTTGAGGTCCTTTACCGCTCATTGCCATTGCAAGTGCACTAGGGTTAGTCGGCCCAACAGGCCTTGTTCGATTGAATCGTGGAATTTTTGCTGGAGGTTCCCAATCAGCACCTGGTTCTAAATTCTTTTCTGATCTGAATTTCTTAGTACAAGCAAGTATATGTCGATTTAGTTTGCCTTTCTGGTTGTCTTCAAACGGACAATTAGGACATTGATGAAAAGCTGGACCCCGCTCCAACCTCCCGCGAGTATTATGTTCTGCTTCCATATGGTATAATATGTCGTGGGGACTACGCATTTCAGTCGGACAAAAATTACACTTGTAGACATAATTGCGCATATGTGGAGTTTCTAAATGATGTTGCATGACTAAAGTTGATTCTGTTTTAAAATTACAGAATTCACATTTTTTCTGTTCTAAATGGAATGGTTCATTATTTTCTTTACTAAATTCTAGATTTTTAATGAGTGAATTTATAGCTAGTTGAGTTTCAGCCGATGTGCTACTTTTTCCCTGTTTACGTTTTTGAGTCCGTAAAAGATCAGTTTGCACATATTCCTGAACAAGATTCACTCCAATTTGCATGAAAAATTTCCCCAGTGGTAAATCAAAATATGTCAGTACTTTATTCCTATCGTCTTGTCGTATATCCTGTTTATCACTTATATTACTAAATCCAGATTCAGTTATATCTACTGAATTATCACCTCTGTCTTCATCCTTTTTACTCTTACTACAAGTTCCTTCATTTTCACTTTCATCACTTTTATCTTTATTTTTTTGTATTATATCCAGTGAATCCTCATCACATTCCTCTCCCTTATTTTCTTCTATGCTTCTTTTGCTTCTCTCTTCTTTTTCTTGTTCCTCTAAGCATTTTTCCAATTTTGTGACGAACTCCTTTAAGGGTTTCAGAGGTGGTTTTTCATATACATATGGTACTATAAAAGATGGTGCTTCTACCACAAACATGTCATCGCTTAAAGTAGGTAATATTGGAGGTGTAACCGTAGGTGTTACCGTTGTCATACTAGTGGTTTTAGGACTTAACTGTGCAGTTTTTGACGTCATGGGCACTGGTGTAATAGTCGTCCTCATATTAGGATACATAGTTTGTGTAGTCATTCCCACTGGAACTACTGAAAATGAGCTAGTACTAGAAACAGTGTGATGAGGTTTACTGCTACTCACAGGAACACCACCACGTCCAGAAAGTATAGAATTTGTGTCTATAATAACTAAGGTAGGTTCTTTCTTTCCTCCTTTTACAGATTTACTACCAGCAGCTATTTCTACTAAACGTTTAGTATCATTGACTACAATAGTAGTCTTACTATTTTTGACTGGTGACTTTAGTTTAGAATTCTCTTTGTCTTTACTATCAATACCAGCCAGAGGATCTTCTGGCTTAATTTCCTCAATATCTGAGCCATCATCATCTACTTCCTCTTCTTCTATTTCTTTTTCTATGTAACTTGTCCTCTTTATATTTCGTGAACTTCTTCTTGGTGTAATACTACTAAGATCTACTTGTTTTCTTTGTTTTCTTTGTTTTGGGTCTTTATTAATACGTTCTGGTGAAGTATTATGACCATTTTTTGCACTATCAGTTATTTCTTCAATATCAGGACTATCGCAACTACCGTTTTCTTCACAAATTTTCACATCAGATGTATCCATACTACTATCAGCAATTTCGCTACTGTCATTAAGTTGGATATCACTACTGCCTGATAAATTATTATCTTTAAGGGTAGAAGCTTTTGTAGTGAACACATCATCGTTATCAGAGTGTATTTCTGTTATGTTTTCGTCAAGACATTCAACATCCGAGTTATTACTCTGTTCATCAACTTCCATAGCCTCACAAGATGTGTTTCTACACTTATCTTCAGTCTTGGACACTTCACTAAAATTGTTTATGTCACTGACACCCTCTGGAGATTTAGACATTTTAGAGTCATTTTCTGACTCTGACATTTCACTCCCTTTACTTCTGTTTTGCGCTATCCCATTCTGTTCACTATTTTCAGGTTCTAGACCTCTTTCTTCCATTTCAACATCCATTCTGTGTTTGTCCTCATCATCTTCTTTTCCATTTGCCTCTCTCTCCTCCCTTACTACACTAATTTCTTTTGACACAAGTTTGGATATATTAGTGTCAGTATCAATGAATTCTTCCTTGTCATTATAATTTCCATTAACCCCATTTGGAATCACATCTGCAAAATATAACAGATTATTTTTATACAAGTATTAATTCTTTTTTAATATTAAATATACATTATATTAAGTATAACATGATAGATGAAACAGGCTATTAGTACTTTACTAATAACTACAATTATATTACAATGATCAGAGAACATAGCAGAGGTATTAGAAAATGTGAATCATTTCTACATAATTTGAACAAACTACACCTTCTTAACAACATGCAAATCCAATAAAATGTTATAAAATACAATAAAATAATATCCATCCATATAGCAGAAAAACGAAAAACTCAATACTGGCGTCATTTTTCAACGATAACGGAAGAAAATAGCGAAGCAAAATAGAAAAATGAATATATCGGTCGTACAAAAAAGGGTTGCTCTAACAGTTTGAAAGAGGAATAGAGCATACCTTTGAGAACCTTATCAGGACTGGTCTGAGATGAGTCCTTAATAGGGGGTTCTTCCAGCGTGCCTTCCATGGGGCCACCACTGTACAGTTGATCTAAACAATTAATAAGAGCAGAGGGATAAGCGGCTCGTAGCGACGACGACGCGTTTCATTACATCGACGATATGAGAACGCGAGGGCGGGGAGAGAGAGAGAGAGAGAGAGAGAGAGAGAGAAAGAGAGAGAGGGAATTTTTAGCGGGGCCGAATTTTTCAAAATGGCGCTGCGAATTCCGTACTCCTATTTCCTTGTTCCCATAACCAACAAAGTTCGTTGGATATATATCCCCACGCTCCAGACCCGACAGTGTTCCCGAAATGAGTCTCTGGTTGGTCGGTGAGAAACTCTTGGCACGCGCGCACACTTGGAGAAAGAGGAACCAGGGAGTGGACCCGTGGATAAAAATGATCGGAGACGAAGCGAAGTCCTGCGAAGTAGCTTGAATGGTTAGCGTCTCTCAGTCAGTCACCTGCACTCGCCAGCCACCGCGTCCGAGCGCCAGCCAGCCAGCCAGTCAGCCCTCCGCCGTACCTCTCCTCACTCAACCTTCACAAACCTACCAAACCTACATCTATACCTACAACTTATACATCGAACTTTCGCCTTTCGTATACACTGACAAACATGTAGTCGTAGATATATAAACATACACGCAGTGATACGCACACACGAACCACCCGACTCGCCATCCATAGGTGAGCGCGCGAGCGCACAACCTTCCGACTCTCTACAGTACTCTACACTATACATGCCGGACAACACGCCAACCACCTACAGAACAACCCTATGACCTACCGAATCCAATCATGACAAATTCATCTCACACGACGATACTAAACGTGAACGAATTTGAAATTGCAAGTATCGGATGGTTTCACATTTATTCATGTAACTTAAACACGTCAAGTAACATTCTAGTATAGATTGATGATACGTGACGAAGAAGAAACTAGATAAACGCGGATCATTTTGTCAGATTATCTGTATACATAGATCTGATCCACCGGATCGGTGGCGTTTTTATTCAAAGTTCTTATTAAAATTTTCGAAATTACCACTTGTCCTTACGACAAATGAAATTTTGTAGGAAATAAGCGGTTTGATATATGAAGTAGAAAGAGACGATGATAAAGTCTCTTGTGCATCCTAGTGAAAGAGCATTACAGTATTCTCCTAAAAGATGCTGAGCATACTTTAACCTACACTAATGCTCTTTGATGCAGCATTCGCATCGTTCGTTGGAAGTAGTAACGATAAGATTATTTGGAAATTGGAGAACATGAATAAGAATTGGGTATGCAAGTGATCAAAAACACCGAGGAATTCCATTCAGTATGCTCGTTTTGGGACGTGTCTCGTGCTACTTAATTCGCTTATCCACAAATCCCCCGGCAGATCTATGAGGTAATGGAACGCGTACAAACTCCATTCGTCTCCTGTCACTAGGCACAAATATACGCACCTGACCGCTTGCTTGTCCTAAACGATTTTCTGATACCGCGACATTCTCACAACGTGCGATCTTCAGTGGCGGTGGTGGAGCTACGATTTGTCCTTTATACACACTTCTACACGATTTATTCACAAAACCTGTAAATAGTGAACATTCATCGCTGAAAATTAGGCACCAGAGGGCAGGCGCGACGTTGGAAACGTTAAAAAGTTATGCCCAGGGCCGTCGCAAGAATCGTGGGCTCTTTTCCACAAGGGTTAAGCAGAAATCAAGCTAGAAAGAAAGGGCGTCAGAACGGAACAGAATATTTCGTGATGTATATTTTCCCTGGATGCTATTTATCATTCTTTTATAGCTCTCTATATGAATGTCATTAGCCTTGAACGAAACTTTGTATAAAAAAAATATTAAAAAGATATGTTTTTAATATTGAATGATATTCATTATCTTTTAATGAAAATAAAAGAACAAAATTGATTAGATGTTTTCGTTCACTTTGTAAAAAAATGTATGTTGTGTACGAGATGCAAATTGTTTAAAATATATTAAATATAAAATGAGAGCATTGATTGAATTATCTTCTATTTCAATGTACTGTAAAATTGAAACAAAGAAATATACAATTAAATAATTGAAATTATAGAAACATCAATATGCAATGTTTTATTTAGTCGATTTAAAGGATCAAAATCATGATTCTCTGTCGTAATTTCAATAATTCACATACAGCATTTTTCTACTCCATATCTTGCTGATCATGCACTTAAGTAAGCAAAATAATGGTGCAAGATCGCATTATTTAAAGGATAAATACGCTCTGCGTCGACATAATTGAAATAAATAATTAACTATCAATTTCGAATCGATCGATTCAACGTGAAAACAATAGTAGCAAAGTACATAATAAATTCCACTAAACAGTTCTTAACGTGTAAGTATCACTAATATCACTATATATAATGTAAGTAATTTAGTTAAGTTACACGAACATCGGTAGTTAATGGCAATCGATATATCGTAAATGAATTCGAATATCATCAATAGTGTAGTAATGTATTTACACTAGAAGTCAAGAAACGTAAACATTAGTGTATACATTCAAAAGAAAATTCTTGTTAAAAATCTTTCGAGACAATCTGTTTAATAAAGAGAGATAAGAGAAGTTAAAATTATGGGGAATACGCAAGGGAATTGAGAGGATTGTCACGGCCCTGGTTATATTGTGTTATTCGGTACCACAACTCTACAAATCATAAAATCCAACAAATCAATCGCAAGTCCCTTGGCGTTTCCTTTTTTTTCTACAAATAATAATTCTTTGTTTCCATCTACGATCTCGAAAATTGTGGAAACACTCGTGTTTACTAATTCATTGAAATTTTTTAGGAAGGTGCCGCCATTTCTTCATAAGGGCTGGCTTAACTGTCGAACAGCTGCCGTGGTGGTCGCTAGCCGATCGCGATTATCCCCCCAAAGAGGACCAATAATCGAAACACACACACATCGCAAATGCCGTGCTATTTAAATTCACTGACCGTTCGCAAGCACTGATAAATATTCGGCTACACACGCGACTCCTTCGACACTTGATACACACCGTTTTTATATCAAAATTATTCACATATACTTTGTGTTTATTTGGGTTCGACGTCACGGATCCTTCTTACCTTCGTCGTCGAAAACTGCCAAGATGGCGACGATAATCACGTGACCGTAAATTTTATGACGTACGCGTAATGTTAAAGGGACGAAACGACCAGTAGCGTTTGTTATATATAGTCACGTGACCGGGTACACGTGCACATCCAATGAGAGCCTCTCCCAAGAATAAGGACAATCTGCAATTGCAACAATGTGTATAGTAATATTAGTAATAGGGTTGACTAACAAGCCTCCGCCCTTTTCTATAGGTTCCTTTGGGAAGACATACCTACAATTCACGTAAGGGTATTAAAAAAATGTTATTTTATCATTTTTATATACATTATACTTATAAATATAAAGTTTATTACTTAATTTATATATGTATGTATTCTAAATAAAATAAC
The DNA here is from genome assembly GCF_014825855.1 of Bombus pyrosoma. Taxonomy (NCBI): domain Eukaryota; kingdom Metazoa; phylum Arthropoda; class Insecta; order Hymenoptera; family Apidae; genus Bombus; species Bombus pyrosoma. The sequence goes on from NC_057776.1 coordinate 12,973,903, forward strand.
ATGACTTTTTTATTTAATAAATTTTTATTATCATTCTTTTTTACACTATTAAAAGAATTATTTTCAAAAAGATACTATCCTTTTATTAAGAATTTATATTTATACAGCTGAATACATCCACATTTTTTAACATTGTTATTGGAAAAAAATGTAAGAGTTTTATATACAATATTTACATTTTAAATATCAATATTTTCAGTACCTTAAATATACAAAGTCCTTCCAATGAAATATTTATATGTTATTACATTAACCACTATATGCTGCAGATCCTACTGTATGTATTTAGAAAATATGTAAAATATCTTTGAGATCTTGTACAGTCATTTTTATCTTATATATTTTAATTATAAATGCATTTGGCATACATAAGCAATGTTACGAGTAATCTTCATCATTATCACTAAATGATAACACAACTTTCTCTTGTTTTGATTTTTTAATCTTCTTTTTCAATGGTTTATCCGCTTTATCTGACTCTGCCTCTGTTATTTTGTTTTTCTTGAATATAATTCTTTTAGATAAATCTGCTGGAGTATTAGCTTCCTCTACAATATAAAAATTCATGTGTAGTTATCATAGATGAAAGTAATGCACTTTATACCTTCTTCTTTCTTTTTCTTATATGCCTCTGCTTGTTCTGCACTCAAGTGTCCAGAATTTAATACAACTACAACAGGCTTGTTTTCTTCATGTTCTTCTTCGTTGTCTGAATCTTGTGGTAATACTTCTCTCTGTTTAAGAGAACGTTTTAAATTATTTAAATGATTGTTTGTGCTAGTTATAAATAAGTATATATTCTGGTGTATGTAATGATTTAATTGCAAATATGCTTAATTGCAATGAATAATTATTAATATACAATTACATCCTAATTAATAACCTAGAAGTTGAGCAATTATTTATATATAATGAAAAATACGATTTACCTTTGTGTCGATTGTAGGTCCTTCCTTGTATCCAATTTGTTCCTTTAATTCACGTAAAAATTTTGGCTCATTCGGCTTAATATATGACACATTATGTTTCTTCCTTGACATTTTGCTATCTTCCTGTTAATATTTAAAAATTTCAAACATCAAAATATAACCTAATTTTAGTATGCCACAAAATAATACTGCGTAATACATTACGTATGAATTCTACATAGATTGGAAAATAAAATCAAGTCGGATACATCTAGTAAAATTCACTAGTGTCTTAATTCTGATTGGTTGGTACTGTTGTGTGGCCGTTCAGGAACTTGGGGAATTCCAAGCTAAATTGTTAGTTATTATCCCTGGAGTATAAAAATCACGATACGATCATATAAACAGATCTTGACATTTGCTAGGGAAAACCGTCCGTAAATTGAGTCGTGTCTAATCATTAAAAATCAAGGTGAAAGATTAACAAAGTTCACGTTCTTGCAAGACAGATAGAGATGAATAGTGTTTCTGTTGAACATTCATAGTATGTATATATATATGCATATATATATATGTGTGTGTGTACCTATAAGGAAGCAATATAGGAGAGAATCTCTTCTGAAACGCCAACATTGGGAGAAGTGTGCAATATATTATGAAAGCTGTAAACACCCGGGAAAACGAATAAACTATTAAAGTATACATGTTACCAGCGTCGTGCATATGCAGAACGAGACCTTTCCTTACCCCTCATCTCGGTCTTTTTCGATTCAATTCAAAAGACAGAAAGTTTCATTAATGTTTTCAGTAAGGAGTGCTCAGACCTATTTATATGACCGTGTGTCCAACAAATCGCCCAATTTCTGTAGAATGTCATCATTTTATGTATATTAGTTCACTTATTGGCCTCATAGCACTACTACAAAATTCCTCGGCACGTTTAGTGGCCACTACGCTGCTCCACGACGAGTGATAGAAGTTGTCACTAGGTTGTCACATGTAATCAGTTACCATGCTACGCGAACCTCAAGGCTACGTCAATACATAAAAGTTCGTAAACGTATGGCTCCCCGTACGCTATAGGGAGCCGCAAGGCTATGACGTTACATACACATACTTACATATATATATTTACTTATATATATTTCAATGAAAATTATTGACATCATTGACATATATACAAGTGAATTAGTATTTTTTGATATAATTTATTTAACTACTGAATATAAATTTTTTAATATCTTGTATACAGAAGTGTATTATGTTACAAAAATGAATTAACATATATAATTGCATGATTAACATATGTACATATAGGTACATATAATAAAGTTTCTTCAGAAATTATTTAACTAACTTTCATTTACGTAGTCAGTATGTATTTTATAAAAAATAAATGAAGAATTCTTACTTATGAGAATGTCATGAACTTTGAAGTGAAAGGCCTAATATTGTTCATACCTGTTTGTACTATATCATACTACATATATATTTGCTGCATTGAATTAAAAAAAGTATACCTATGCATATATATGTAGATTTATAATATATATAATTTATATTTCACATAATTTTGATGTACTCAATTGTACTATGTTATTTATATTTGTATTGAATAAAAATAGGCATGAAAGGAAAACGAATAAAATGCATCACTAAATTAGTTATATTTATTTATTTGAAAAAATGTGATTATAAGTTTATAAAATTTATTGCGCATTTTAGCATATGTATGTATATAGTTTTATAAAAATTGGAATAAGATAATGGATTACAAGATGGTTTCATACGATTTTGTGATTTTTCAACTCTATTTGTTTAAGAAATTTCTACTTATAAATATGCATTTCACTTTGAGTGTTCTATAATTAAAATTGTTAAGAACAAATTCTTACTTTACGTATTTTTTTAATGATTGATCATAATTGTTAAAATGTATTTTAGATAAGTATATTACAATAAGGTTTGTGAATAATTTTTTGAGCAATTATGTAAACAATATCTAAATGATTTTTATACAAAATTAGTAAATATTACATTTTATGAATTTTTAGTGTATATGAAATTATGAACATATTAAACTAAATAAGCTTGTTCTTTTAATACATAAGAGCCATAAATGGTTAGTTTCCATCATCATAAAAATAAAAATATGTTTAATCAGTAGCACTTTCCTTTGATACACTGAAAGGTTCTGCTACTACTTCTGCACCACAATCAGCAATTACAACATCTTTTGTTGGTCTATCTCGAGTATCAGTGTTTACATTTTCAATTTTTCTTACTACGTCCTATAAAATTATTTTCGTAATAGATACTTAATAAGTTATGTAATCCAACATTATGTAAAGAAAATGACATACCATTCCCTTAATTATTTTGCCAAATACAACATGTCTACCATCAAGCCAAGGAGTTTGTTTCACAGTAATAAAGAACTGTGATCCATTGGTATCTTTTCCAGCATTTGCCATAGACAACCATCCAGCACCGTAATGTTTCAATTTGAAGTTTTCATCTTCAAAACGAGCTCCATAAATACTGCGACCTAATAAAAAAAATTTAATAAAATTAAATTAATAATTGTCCAATATTTTAAATACTATAAAAACCTTGAGCTATGTGTTATTTTATTTAATAAAATTTAAACGATTTATTAAATCTTAATTTTATACTAAATAAAATGTAATACATCAATTTTCAAACTAGTAATAAATAATATGATGATATCAAACCTCCAGTTCCATCTCCTTTTGTGAAATCTCCTCCTTGAATCATAAATTCACGAATGACTCTATGAAATTTACTACCCTTATATCCTTCTCCTTGAGGTTTTTTTGCTAATTCAATGAAGTTCTGGACAGTCTTTGGAACTGTTTTTCCAAACAGCCCAATTTCAATTCTCCCTTCATATTTACTATCAATATTAATATCAAACCATACCTATGTATAAATATGTATGTATAGTTATAAATTTAATTATTTTCTTAAAATTTCATAGACTCGTAAAAACCATTGTTTATATATGTATATAGCACATACTTATATAAAAATACTTCATAAACAAAAAGAAATAAAGAATTTAAAATTGTATATCCTAATTACAAAATTAACTTAAAAAATTTTCTAACATATGAATGTAAAAAATAAATCAAAATATATATAAATCAAAGGTATATTTTTTAATTCGAAAATAAGAAAAGCGACTATTTTTCGATAATGAGTCATATTTAGTTTACTTAACTTTATTTTTATCTACTTTGTTCGAAAACAAATTCTTTGTTAACAAGTCTGATGTTTTATATTAGTACATTTCATTCATTTACCTTATCTGTAACTTTTGGGCCTTTTTTATCGTCAGCGTTGCTACTTGAACAAAAGGTCGCTAACACGACTCCCACTAATAAAAGCGATTTCATTATTAATAAAAAGATTTTTAAAATTAAATGGGAATTAACAGGATAAAGACTTCTTGCAACTATACACTTTGTTAGAGTGGTACATATACAATATACAGTCGAACGTGGATCCCATGCGCATGCGCATATGTTAGAAATGTGGGATCATTCGATTGGTTCCATTCACCTTGCATGTAATATAAACTACAATTGAGAATTGGGAAATACGTTATTAGTTGATAAAAAGATTGAAACAGATTGATATGATATGATATAATATGATTTTAGTATTGATTTAGCAACTGTTATCAATATTTGAGCAATAATTATAGAATATCTTATATAAAAGTACATGTTCGTTTCAATGTAGTTGAAAATAAAAATTATTTACCACAATAATAAGATTTTAAAACTTACAATCTACAATCTATAGATATCTCAATCTAAAGATATATAGGAGATTGAAAGTTTTACGCATTGATATGATACAAAATGATCTTTGGTATTACAAACATATTTTATGCAATCTTCGCTATATTATTCTGTTGCTTATATATGTACATATAGTATATACATATGTATGTATAGTATCTAAACACAAAAGAAAGAGAGAGAGAAAGGACTGATTTTATGATTTAGCAGTTATATAAATTTATTTCTGTTTTGATAAAATTGCAGGGAATTTTAGATTGTTAAGCGAACACAGGGTAATGGCATTATATGATCTTGATAACCAGTTTTACTACCAATCAAAATTAGGGATTAATTTCATTTTCGGTTATTACATATGTATCAGAATTAATTATAAAGCGAAAGCATTTACTTGATAAATTTATTCTAGTTGAATTAAGCAATTAAATCACGTTTGTTTCTTCTAATAAGCACAAAGATACATACACATACATATTTACGTAATCAACTGGCTTAAGAAAATCGATAAAAGTTCGATTATCGATTAAATACTTTCGATATTCTAGTATTGCTCGTTTCAAGTAATCAGTGAAGTTAATCAGTAACGCGTGTTCTGCAAATAAACACAAGTTGAGTATTATTTCTTAGCATTTCTAATGATTATTGAATCCTTTGGAAATAACAAGGTGCGTATCTTTTTAAATAAAAGTCAGTTTAAAGTCGTATCACGTTATCGCATAACAAGAAGTAATAACGTTAATATTATTATTTCTGCTTAAAATTTTTTCGTTTCATCGAATGAGTGTGCATTTTTCGATTGTTTATATTGCTTATTTATTACATGCGTTTAACATTTCTTATAATTTATAACGTTCTTATTTTTAATGAATATAACATATTTGGTATTGCGAATTAAGAATTAATGAACATTTTATTGAAATTGAAATTTATTTCTATATCTATAATAGAATGAATTTTTAATTTCTTAATTTTGCTATAGTGATTTACTGTTTCAAATACAATCAAATACAATTTTTAATTTCTTAATATTGCTATAGTAATTTACTGTTTTAAATACAATCTTTTAAAAACTCATTAATTTTTTATGTCTGTAACAAGTGAATAATTTGTTGGACTTTGTGCATTTTAAAGATGGAAGATGAATCTATTCAACCAGGGGCGAGTCAAGCTGATTTCATTAAAGGAGGATTAAACTTTGATATAAACCCAAATGAACCAATGACAAAAGCAGCTTTAAATGAACATCCACCTGAAGAGTGGATAGATATCTTAGGAAATGGGCAGCTTAGAAAGAAAGTTATAAAAAGTGGGAAAAATGGAACACGGCCAAATAGATCTGATATTTGTACTTTAAAAATTATTGGTAAATTAAAAGATGGTACGACGGTTGAAGAATATGAAGACCTCGAAATTCAATTAGGTGATGTTGAAGTGATTCAGGTATTCAGTGATATCTTTACTTTTTAAATCTCTGTTTTATAAATGTATTTTTTAAATTGTATTTAGGAAATAACGTTATATTGATTATTCTGCTATAATATTACTTATATTTTATTAGATTATGAGCAACATAATTATTATTAATTTTCCAATGAAAAAAATTTTACTTAATATAGTAGTATTAATAATGTTTGTTATTACATTGTTCAATTGTAGGGATTAGATTTAGCAATTGCATTAATGGATGTAAATGAAGTTGCTGAAATTGAGATTGATCCAAGGTTTGCTTATGGTTCTCTAGGAAAAGAACCAAATATACCACCAAATGCCACTATTTTATATACAGTTGAATTGAAGTCCAGTGAATTAGAAGAAGAAACAGAAACACTCAATGTCAATCAGCGAAAAGAAATTGGGTAATTATTTTTTATATTGTTAGTTGTAAGTGTTACATATATTGTAAGTTGATATTTAATATTATGATTGGATATCTTTACTTCTTTTAAAGCAATAAAAAACGGGAACGGGGCAATTGGTGGTTTACTCGTAATGAACCAACACTTGCGATTCAGTGTTATCGGAGAGCATTAGAATTTTTGTTACCAACAGAAAGTCGTACATCTTACCAAAATGAAGTGGAAGATACTACTACTGATGCAGAATTACAGGCTTTACTGGAGGATCGTATGAAAGTATATAATAACCTAGCAGCTGCACAAATGAAAACACAAGCTTATGATGCAGCATTGAAAAGTGTAGAAAGTGTTCTAAGTTGCCAACCTCAAAATGTAAAAGCACTCTTTAGGAAAGGTAATATTATACACGTACCATTTTATATATACATATAATAATAAATTTTGTATATTAAGCATATTAAATTTTTTTGTAGGAAAAATTTTGCATTATAAAGGAGAACATGCATTAGCATATCAAACATTGCTTCAAGCAGCAAAATTGGAGCCAGAAACAAAGGCTATTCAGTCGGAATTAGCCATTTTAAAAGAGAAGAATGCTAAGGATGCTCAGCATGAAAAAAATCTGTATCGTAAAATGTTAGGAGCACATAAAAATGACAATAATTCTCAAAAAAGTACAAAAGAACAAAAAAGTAAAAATTCATCAAAGCTTACATGGAGTTTAATTGGTGGAGCAACTGCAGCAATCTTAAGCGTATTTTTATATAGATTTGTTTCGTGAAAAAAATTTAGGAAAAAATTTAAATGAAACACATTGTCTAAGCTAAATAAGTATAAATATATATAATTAAGTACCATAGACTTCAAACTAAAAGATATAAATATAAAAACAAGTAAAAATTTGATAACTTTAATAATATACGAACAAATCAAAAGAAAAGATCATACTATTAACAAAATTTTATTTAAACTTTGTTCAAATCTTGTATTATATATTATGTCTGTAAATTTTGCAACAAAAATTAGCATACAGAAATATAGTCAATTTTTTCAATTGGATATTTACAATATACGCGGTGCTAAAAAAGGTTAAGACTATGTATGTGAGTAATTATATACATACTCTAAATGTGTAAACTTCGTTGACATATATATCAACATGAACTTTTTGCATTTACGAAAGTAATTAATAAGAGGAAGATTCTCATAATCTTATTCATATTAATTATTTATTTATTTTAATATCAATAATAATAAGTAAGAAATACTATAGAATTCTTTTCCTTATTATTATTTTATAGAAATTTTTAAAATGATGTACAATGATGGTGTGTTAAAAAGAATATAAATAACGTGAGAAATAAATATATACGAGATATATAAATTCAAACATTTATGTGATAAAGTGTATATGATTTAAATGAATATGTACAATATATTTTACACTTGTATTTTATATTAATAACAATTTAATTGCATTAATATTTTGGGGCATATTCAAATACCACTTAAATACGTATTTATGATATATTTTTATTATTTCAATTTTTTCTATTATTATTTAGATTTCATATATACTATCTTATATTAATATAGTAAATTAGATATGGATAACTGTTGTCCATATGAAAGAATCTTCATCATGAACAATAGTTCAATAAGTATGCCATTTGGTGTACTCAATAATTAAAATGACGTGAAATGGAGCAATAATCAAGTGAGTAGGGAAATGTCACAAAATTTGTTAATACTTTCTATTTTTAGAAACTTGCTGTTGCAATAAAAAACTCAGATATACAAAATATAACAAAGCATTATTTAATGAATGGCACTAATTAAGTAAATTAACACTAATAAAATTGGAAAAAATAAATATATCTAAAGTTATATCATACTTTGAGAAATAATGATTTATACTTATAAAAAACTGATTTAGCATGTCACAAAATGTTTTTATAGTGAGCTCATGTGAACTCATCTGAAATTAATCAAATCTAATAAGAGTATATGAGACTGTGCATACCTTATTTTATAATTTTCTCGTCATGATAAATAGCATGAGTTATCCATGTCTCTAATAAATAATAAAAATAAACATTAGTTATATTCATTAAAATGTATATTTTTAAGCAAAAAGAATAACATATTCATGGCATTTATATATTATATTATATACATTAGTAAAAACAACTATAAATAAAAAATCTAGAAAGATTACTATACAATTTTATTTATACTTATTACTTACTATACTTATTAAATGCATGATAAATTTTGATAAAATCTAAGTATTACAAAATATATCACATTTTCGCTGATCACTTATTAAACATTTTAATTATGCTTAAAATAATTTTAGGCAGTTTTACATACTTTTAATACATATTTATAATTCATGTTAATAAAATTTTGTATCTATAAATTCAAGTAATGATAGAGATATAAAAAAAATTCTTTAACTTATAAGCTAGATATTTTATATTAATACATATTATGTAATATGATTAAAAATTTAAAAAGGATGGAAACGATTGATTCAAATAATTTTCTATTGGTAAAGTATCTAGTTTGTTAATATTCGAATCCACAAAAAATGATGTTCCTTCAACAGTTCCTAATGATAATTCAGAATAATTTATATGATCATACAAATTTTGATCTGTATTTGAAATTCCATGCTGAAGTTCTAAATCTTGATAATTTGTTAGATTCAATATTTCATTACAATTTATTTCAAATTGATCTACAAGATCATTCATTATTAATGTTTTTGGAGTAGTAACTTCTACAGTCACAATTTGTTCTGCGTTAATATCTACTAATGAAAGAACCTGAGGGGCAAAATCTGTGTTCGATAATACATTTGTAAGTTCTAATGGCAATGCTGAATTTTCACATAAGTCATTAGAATTAAGCAATGTTTGTGCTTCCAAATATGAATCAGAATATTTGTTATTAATATCCATGTTTTGAAAAGTAACAGATTTGTCATCTGATGGTAAGATTTTATTAGATCCTGCTTTCATTTTTAATTTTTTAGGTTTAAGCTTTTTTGGTTTCTCTGGTACTGGAACAAGATGACCATCTTCTGTTTTCATAAGTTTTACAACCTGTTGAATTTTTGTTATATTTTAATTGTGGATCTTTGTTAAATTATATAAATGATTAAAAAGTATAATATAAATGTTTATATTAAATAAAAGAGTTAAATTCACCTTCTTTTTCTTCTCAAGTGTAATTCTATGACAAGTTTCCATATGACGAGAAAGATGATGGGATCTCTTGAAAGCAGTACTGCATTGCATACAAGCAAATGGCCGATATTGTTGATGAGATAATTTATGTCTTTTTAATAAACTATTTCGTTTAAATGCTTTACCACATTCTTCACATATAAATTGTCTTTCCTTATTGTGTATATAGAGAACATGATCATTAAGAATACTAACACTAGTAAAAGTTTTACCGCATTGTTCACATACAACATTTCTTTGTTCTACATGTAACTGTCTATGTCTATCCAAGTCTGATTTTCTTGCACACTGAAATGTACAACCATATATATTGCATGTAAGTCTTTTTTCTTCTTTATGTATACGTCTAACATGTTGATCGAGAGCTCTTTGTGAAATTAATTTCTTAGAACAAATTAGGCATGTAAAAATGTCTCTTTGGAATATTTCCCTGTTTACTTTATTAAGATGTAATGCAGAATCTAAATGACGAGAATAATCATCCTTTTTTAAAAAAGTATGCCTGCAGTCAGTACAAAAGTAAATACCTATAAAATAGTCAGTTTTTATAAATTATGAATATATATTTTCTTATTCTATTTTTAAAAACTTACCATTATTTGATATTTCATTATGATTCAATTTTGAAGAATGTACCATTTTATAATGTTCATGCACCTTCTTTTTGGAGGCAAAAGTGACATCACACTTTGGACATTTATGATTATCATGATTTTGGATATGAGCTATATATGTCTGTTCAATACTAAATGTTTGTAAGCATCTTTTACATTTAAATTGTTTACGTGTGCAATGATTTTCTTTGTGTTCCTTATCATCTTCTTCTGCTTTCAACATTTCTCCACAATCTGAACAAACTTTGCCATTTTCATAATTGTGTTTTGCACGATGACGATTTAATAAAATACGTTTAGGAAAACTACGGGAACATACATCACAAGAATGTGGATATTTTGTTACTCTTTCACCATGTGAACGAAATAAGTGTATATCAAGGTGTTTACGCCTGGCAAATTTTGCACTGCAGTGAGAACAATTATTTTTTTGATGACCTTCCAGATGCCGATCTAAATGTCTTTTGTATCTAAATGTCATTGAACATTGACTACATGTTTTAACTTGTTTATTTAACATAACTAGATTATTGATTTTAATTTTACTCTGATTATTTGATGTTATAAATTTAGTTTCAGGATCATTATTTTCATCATTCAAATTTTCATTCTTAACTTCTAAATTATATGATTTATCTTTAACTTGAGTAAAAATATTTTTCTCAAGTACAAAAGCCTTTTTTACTTTAATAGGGATATTGTTACTCTTTACATCTTCTGTATCAATTTCATTATTCATTTTTATTAATTTAATACTATTAGTATTCCTTTCATCTAAATGAGTTATAGATTCTGTAGATTCATTTTTCATTTTTAAATGATTTTGCTCTATGCATTTAAATCTCAATTCATTTTGAGAATTTGATATATTTTGTAAAAAAATGTTTTCAATTTTTATCAAATCAAATTCAATATTATTTTTATAATTATTACTTTTGTTTTTCAATTGTGACTCAATATTTGAATTACATATTGGTGTAGAAGATAAATGTATTCCTGAATCTTTAGTTAAAAGTTTATTTACACAGTCTTGTAAATAATCAACGACATTAACTTCATTAATTTCTGAAGGCGATTTTTGTACTACCTGTAGTATTGGATTATCCTAATAAAAAAAATGGTTAATCTATTATATTTGTATTCATTATTAATTATTCCTTCCTTAATAAAATTATTTAATAAATTTACTGATTACAAATTATATTTCTATTTTCTAATAAAATATTGTTTGCTTAAGAAATTTTACCTGATCTTCAACTGAATGTTGTGATAATATTTTTGATTGTTGGTATTTGATATCTGACATTGTCCAAATTATTCTAAACAATAATAATGAGCCTCGCATATGATATTTCGTATATTTGACAACTATAGGATAATTTTTAAGCCGAAACTAAAATTAATTAAACATTCCATGATGTTTATAACATAATTGCACTTAAATATAACCTAAAAAAAATGATAAATGAAAAAAATAATTTTAGTTTAAATACATCTATTTACCTTATTGTATAACTTATAATTACATATAAATACATTTTTTTGTTTATAGTATTTTAATATGCACCGCGATTTTTAAATTGACAATCATGGTCCATCGGACATAACGATTTTTATTGTACTATTATTCTGATTGATCTTTAAATACAAATCTATTAATTGTGGTATTTTTTAGAACACAATCGTTATACCTCTAAGAATTAAATGAGATATACGTGTATTAAAAATATATACATACTTATTTGTATATGTATAAGCGTTATTATATTTCGTATACATATGTATTATATTTTAATTCAAAGCTACGAATTATTAGCATTTATATCTAATCTAGGGAAGATAATACTATAGAAATAAATTGAAATAAAATTAGTAGTACTAAATTTTTACATATTTTTTATTTATAGTATAAAGACGTAATAAAAATACATATAATTTATAAATACACATACATATATAATTATATATAAATTTATTGTATTATTATTAGATATAACATATTTAATTTAAAAAATATATTACATTGTTGTTTAATTATTATAATTAGAAACTTAGAAATACTTGAAATAATATATTAAAAAATTTACTACAATTTTTAATTCAGAAAAAAATTATAAATTAAAGTTTACTCAAAGATTAATTTTAGTTACTATTATTAAAACAAATAAGAAATTTTTCCAAGAATAAACATGCTTCAACTGATATTTCCAAAAGCAGAAAGAGGTTTTTATGCTTAAGAAATTTATTTAAAACATAAACCAACATAAAAGCAATTTAATAATTTGATTGTTTTTATATCTTTTTATTATTAAATGTTTTGATTTAATTATTTAAGATAGAGTACATATTTATAATCATTTTATCATAATATATATTATATTTCCCGCTAAATACATTTCACCTAATTAGTTTCAAGTCCTAGGAGATTTTAACTTGTGGCGGCATCTTTCAGCAAAATAATAATGTCAATATGAAAAGTTGTTGTTAGAAAGATTTATTTAAAATAAATTAGTAATTATTTTTTATTAAAGACTGTTTTAACATTATACATACACACATAGTCAACAATTTTTATTTTTAAAGTATTATTCGAGAATAAGAATATCTTTTAATCTTTTGTTACAATTTTAACCTTTATAAATGTCAAATGTGGAGATGTAAAATATTATTTAATCTAAATAACTAAGTGTAAACATTGTGTCTATAGGATTTTACGAAATAATATAAATATTACTGTGCTATAAATAAAAATGGGTGAAACATCTGAAACACAGAATAAAGATATCGGTCCTGGAGTTATAACTGAACAAGAACGTGAACTGGCTCAAAATGCACTATCTGAATTTCAAAAAGGAGCATATGCTAACTGTCTGTCATATTTAAACAAATTAGAAACCTTAAGACCCAAAGACTTGAAAGTAATGCATAATAAAGTTGTAGTAGAATGTTACAAAAATGATTTAAAGAAAACAGAATTATTAAGAAAAAGTTTGAATGCAATATGTGGGCAAATGTCTACAATTGATTCCACTGAAACCATAGATGATATTGAGAAATGTGTTATGAGATACAATCAAGCAGTTTTATTATATCACACAAAACAATATAATGCTGCAATTCAAATTATGAATAGATTATTTGCTTTCATAGAACCTATGGGTAAGTAATGAGATAACAAATTTCATGATAGCTTTTAAGTTAATAATATCAAATCCTACAAATATGCATTGTTTTTTTTTTTTAGAGGAATCACTGGCACATAAAGTGTGCCTTCTTTTAATAGAATTACATATAGTAACGGAACAACCAGATGCAGCGTTATCTCTAATTAATTACATAGAAAGTCAACTTATATCCACAGATAATTCCAAGATTTCATCTGTTGACAAAGAAGGTATAATAAAATCCATAAAAGAGCAGAAGGAACCAAAAAGAGAAGTTGATATGGTTACAGATGCATTCAAACTAAAATTATTAAAATGTAAAGCTAGAATATACCTTATGATGCATCAATTGAAATTATGTAAAAGGGAATGGAAGACATTAGTTTCTTTGGGTACACCTGTAGTAAGATATATTTTTAAAAATTACATTATTGTATTATGTGTTATATTTTGTATTTAATTTCTTTTACTTTCAGAATATATCAACTGTATTTTTAAAAGCTAATCTTGAGTATTTAAGAGGCAATTACAAGAAAGCCATTAAATTATTGAATTCTGTAACATCAGAGAATTTAGATTTTAAGTATGATGATTATATTACTATATTACACAATGGAAAATTTTTTTTGTAATTATAATACATTTACTGTTTTAATGTTTTTGGTTTTTAGGACTTGTGGAGAATCTTCTGCTGTGTTATATTACAATAATATGGCATGTTTACATCTTGCTATGGGTAAACCAAATTTAGCAAGTTTCTACTTACGAAAGGCTTTACATGAAAATAAATGTGCTCTAGAAAGCGTACAAGTAAAAGATAGTGGTAATTATAATCAATTTTTACTCTGTAGTCTTTTTATGTAAAAATATTGGAAATAATAATTTTAGAAAGTTGTTTTTATATAGATCCTTTATCTTCACGACCACTGTGTACACTTGGTGGAAATAAACATTATGAATTAATGTATAGTCTCGGTGTATCACTTTTACATGCAGGACATGCATCGCTTGCTTTCGATTGTTTCATGGAAGCTGCACAAAAGCTTCATAATAATCCTAAATTATGGCTGAGAATTGCCGAGTGTTGTATTTATTGTCATAAACCGGTAAATATACGTATTATATGTTAGATTGTTAGTTAGATAGTCACACAGTATTTCAAGAGAAACTAAATATCTTCTACCCTTTCGTTTGCTATTATACTATTTTTATTTATTATTTTTTCAGACAAATGAAGTTGATTTTAATATTCCAAAACGAAGAAAAGATCTAGTACAAAAAGTTGTTGGTACTGGAATTTATAGAAAGATTATTTTAGCTTCTTCTCTTTCCAAAGATATAAAGTATCATCCTGAAGGTTTTCCTTCCGCTATACCACAATTAACATTAGAATTCGCTTCTCTGTGTTTAAAGAATGCGTTATTTTTATTACCAAATAACAATGAACTTAATGTACCAATTACACCAATTGCTGCTCCACAAACAGTACCTTTATCATTAACAGCCGGTCATAATTTAGGTATTTAAATAATCTATATATTTAAAAATGTAAATATTCATAAGTTTGATTGTTATATATATTTGTATCAAAAATATTTTAGGCCCTCAACATTCAACTTTAATGTCTCAAACTACTACCGTTGAAGCGTTAAATTTAAAAATTAGCGTTCTGGCTGCAAGTGCTTATGTATGCTTATGTCTTGGTGATTATGTTATTGCACTTGAACATGCTAAAGCATTACTAAATACTAATAAATTACCTGGTGCATATAGAATGTTAGGAAATCTTTACGCAGCAGAAAGTTTGATATTTATGGACAAAATTAGTGAAGCCATTGAATATCTGAAACCGGAAAATATTCAAGATTTAAATACTTCTGTACTTATTCCTGAAACTCAAGATAAAGATAAAGAAAAATCAGATGAGGTTATTTCAAAACCAATAAAAAGTAAGAATTTATTTAAATCATTTAATTCTTTTGTGAAATTATTAGTTATTATCATAATTTTATGTATAAACGGTTACTACATAAAATAATTACTAATTTTATAGTGTGGTATCCGACGACAGTTCCTACGGGTATTGCTGTACTTCGTTATAACTTAGCCGTAGCTTACGCAATCCGTGGTGAACTCGATAAGTCTGGAGAAACTTTAAAACAGGTAATTAAAAAACTTATGTCATTTATGTGTGTACATTTCTTACAAATTTATAAATGAATTACCTTAATAATATACACCTATTAATCGATGTTTCTAATAAATGTTTTAGGTTTGGATGTCAAAGGGCCCAGATTGTGATGTTCCTATACATGTAATAATGCTAGCTTTATATATAGAATTGCAATTAGGTAATAATAGTATTTTTGGTCATAAATAATATCACGCAAAATATAATTAACGATTTTTTTATGCAATAGGTCATGCGGATATTTCAAGATCAATAATAAAACAACATTGTCCACAGTATCGTTGACGGTAAATTTTATATTTATGTAAAGTTTTCTTTCCATAGCTGTAAATAAATATATACCTTAAAAAATCACGGATTTCTCAAGTACGTCGTAAATAATTAATAAAATTTGTAAAATTTTTGTACCCTTTATATGTAAAATATGAATTAGCTTTATTTCCATAAGTATAATGAACAGTTTGTGTGGTAAAGAAACGATAGGATGTTTGTAAAATAAAATTTACCGTATTGAAAACAGTAATGTGTACATATATTAGAATACTTTAAAAATGTTTTCTTAATACAAAAAAGTATATGATTTATCCCTTTTTAAATATCAATTATTTTATGTAATTAATATTTAATTTACAAATTCATCGTTTCATAATATTTTTCTAAAATTATTCTTTAATAAAATTTATATTTTAAACTTATTTAGAATCATTTTTATAGTAGAAATAATAAATATAATAAAGGTATACACTAGATAACATTCAAATATACAATGAAGAATAAAGATAACCCCTCGACATAGTTGTCAGAACAGATTTGTCTACGAACTCCAGTATTATCGCCATAAACATGAGAAGTGAATTGCCGGTAATGATTTCGCCAATTGTTATTGGAAGTTTACTGGATGGTATTGGGGGCCTCTGGCCTGTAATATGGTCATGGCCGTCTAGGCGAATCACCCCAGGGCCTTATACTGGACCTTACTCTGTCTGACTCACATAGTTCCAGTGGTTCTCCACTGTTTGTTATTCCACGTGATTTATCTCTTTTTTTCCTATTGAATATACGTAATAAACATAAAAATAATTGTTTCTTGTAAGTGAATAATACGAATTTAAACATGAGTTTTTGATACTTAATGATAATCTCATATCGCGTTATAAAATCATATTGTAAATAATAAATACTTATTTAGCTTAAAATTACTTATTTAACATATTTATTATTTCATAATTATAATAATTTCATAATTATAATATGTTCATATTAATATCTTCATAACAATTTTTGTAGTAATTGATTATCAAAGTAATTGTAAAGATATGAATGTATATGATCATGATAAAAGATATACATACACGACCTCAATCAAAGAAGCTCCAACATGAGTAATCACAGTTAAACAATGAAAGAAGAATAAACAATTCAATCGCATCGCATTGAAGAACAATCACACTAAAGGTTTATCTGGAAATTTCAATGCTTCTTCGATTGAAGAAGGACAGCGGAAGGTCCTCGGTCACAGGTGCGATATACATATTACGCGACTTCCTTTCGTAAATCGGTTTAAAGTAACATTGAGCTGATATTTTTCTCATTCCGCTTATAATTTCAATTCGCGATACACGATTACTTATTGTTATTAAGACTCGTTCATTTGTAAAAATATAATAGAAAATTATATCGTATAAAAATGAGCCAACAAACTTGTAAGAAATAAAATTAGCGAAAATTAGCAAAATTGATAGTTCTAACTTTCAAACAAACAGTATAATTACATATTTTTGCGAAATATCGTGAAACATAGGTAGAAAATAATAAGGTTTTGATTAAAAAAAAAAAAAGACTAAGAATCGATTGAACTAGCAAACGATTCGGTGGTTGGTTATTCTTCACGTTACACAAGCAAGATACCATTTTAATCGGTATGCACAGTCTGGAAATCTGAACTGATCACGCGTGTCCATGGAGTCGAAGCGGACTTGATAAATTTAAAATAAAATTGATCCAACCATTTGGCGCGCTGCCCTGACCCAGTTCGAGTTCTGCTCCCGTCTCCAGTGAACAGAACAAGACGACGAACACCAAGAATCGCCTCAGGGAATCGCCGCCCTCTGCGCCGGGAAATCGTCGCGAACATTGGAGAACTGTAGGGTATCCTGCCGACTTTTGCGGTTTTCCAGATTTTTCTATCTCCGTTAATACTTGTTTTTACTTGCTAGACTTATTGGAAAAATTTCATGCAAATAAATCCTCTAACCGTGCAATGGCAATATTTCTAAAGATCGCTTAGTTTTTGCTTAGTACCATAATTAACGTAATAAACATTTTTTTAATTGTAAAAGAATCATCATATCCTTAATTAGTGCTAAAGCAAAGTTCTTAATATTATAATCATAAATCATATTTGTAGGTACGTAATTATTTTGCATCTATCTGTACTTTTCTGCGAGCTAATACCTAAGTTTACAAGTCAACAAAAGTTAACATTCTTTATTTAGACAAATAGCGATAGTTTAACAGATGATCGACCCTTTTTAACTAAGAACGTGTAAAAATAAGTTGATGACACAGATTGATTAAGATTCGTTTACTTTGTATCTTAATTTAGATCTCAAGTTACGAAATAAACTACTCGCTTGCTATGACGTTTAACTGCACGAAACGTTGGTGAAAAATAGATCTACCAAATTAATAATATAATGATTCAATATTTTTAGGATTAATTCTGTAATTATTTACATACTTGATTACGTAACTTACGAATTTCCATAATAAGATGTACACTGAGAATAAGAAAGTTGTATCAGTTATTGGGATTATTTTAATCAACGTGATTTCTTGGTAGTAATGAATAACAGCAAACGCATTGATAAAAGGAAAATGGGTATCACGTAAGTAAGACTATCTATACTGAAATTTTCATGAACATTCTTTTACGTCGAATACCTTAAAGGCTAAGAACGATGAAGACGCACGATATCCTATTACATTTTTTGCCTCACTTGATCTTTAAAATATATCTTTTATATATCGCAGGCTGGTAAAGAAAGATGACACGTAAAAGCAAGCCGAGGTATTAAGTAATCGGTCAATAAAAATGAGGTGTTTTTAAGAAGATAGCTAATTCTAGGTATTATCTTGATATTTACCAGACTTATACTTCTTAAATGTACAATTATTTTATTACTTTGTGCATTCTAATTTGTTCGTAATTCAAATAGTCAAGTATCTTAAACAGAACTAATGGTAGAATATTGGATGTTTGAAGAAGGTATAAAATCTAATAGAAACTTGGTTTAATTTTTTATCTGGCTTCCACCTCTATCTTTTCATCTTTCATTGGATTTTATTTATTCGATTACATTGTATATATACTATATACGTCGAACTATACGTCTAGTTCGCGAAGCAATTTATTGTCTTTTTTATTACATAATTTTATTTAACTAAACATCTGTTCAAAATTTCACAAAATGTCTCGATTCTCTTTAAACATAAGTATTATTAAATAGTAATATATTAATTCTTATTAACACACGTTACTTCTTTTACGTACCTTGTCTTATTACGTAATCAACATATAAATCATTCGTTAGACATATTATCTGTTACATTAACTATAATAAATGACGAATGTGTCGAAAGTATGATATTTTGTATATTTTATGAATAACATGACAGAAAGTGGATAGGTAAAATCAGCATGTCGTCCGAATAACGATTAATAATTCTTAGGACAATGAGTGACACATTTTCATGAAATACGAGATCTTGGCACCGTCCCGTTTCTTTTAAGGAATGAAATTGAGAGTTTGCGAGCAAGAACGGACCTTGCTGAATTGTTCAAAATTTTTAAATTACCGAGATCAGCAAGGACATATGTAAGAGAGAAAAGATCGTTCTCGTATCTAAGATCCTTCCTCCAGGCTTCAGTAGGTCGGCGATTATAAATGTTCGCGTCCTGGTTTCTCTCGAAACAACAAAATAATTACAGACAATTAATCTGCAACGCGACATTCGCTGACAATTGTAAAAGGAACGTTGTCATGGTAATCGAAAAATTCATTAGATAATGATGGGCAAAATTCTTGTTCTCGTTCAGATTTTTCATTCTATATTCTGTATTCGTTATTTATTTGTTAAGTAATTATTCTATAAACGATATATTTTAGAATTAAACATTACTTTCAAGATTTTTTTATTTTAATGACGTTCGATGGCGCTCGAAGAGGGCGACAATACGCGGAATTGGAAAAAATAAAAAGTTCGTAGTTAATAAATTCACAATTTTCGATACGATCGATAGACGATCTATATTTTTGAAATGTTCAAGAGGATAGGAAAACTAAGATTAATGGAAAAACCAAACAGAGACTGCCTTATTTATTTTGAAGTTGGTATTCTGTATCAAATATGCACGTAAAGTTTCGTTGCTATTTTTAAATTGCTCTCTTATGACAAAAAGATAAAAATATGATGTGTTTTCGTTTATAATCAATTGCGTAATTAATATCGAATAACAGGTAACTGAGATTTTAGCAATTTTATTTCGTACATAGTTCCTATTTGTTGTTTTCGTTTACATTTTCAAGTGTACCGATATATATATTATATTCCTGTAACGTGACTGTATCTTACCAACAATGATAATTTATTTTTAGAGTAACAAGTAATGATATTGTTACGTGAAGTTATTTCATATAACAATATATGACATAATACTTTAAGGCTATTATCATTCATGCCATTCATTCCCTATAGTGGCCTTAGGCGATAGAACGTTTGACGAATATCCCTGGGCGAATATTTCCAGGTACGATTGATCGAAACAGCCAGGAAATATCGTTTTACTTTCATCTATCATTATGTATAATGAGTAATAACCAAGCTTCAGAGATTAATTATCAATTTCAATACACGGAGTATGTAAAATTACATCTATTAATTTTATGATCATTTTTAGATCGATACAAAATCTACTTATTTTAATGTATCGTATCCTAATGATGTAAACATGTTTATATATACGTGATTGAACATTTATAAATATCAGAACATAAATAATAATTGTATTTGTACAACGAAAGAACCAGCGTATGCGTGTAGAGGGAAATCTGACGATGAATAAGAACATTGTACTATTTTCACTGTAATATGCATATCTCGTCGTTAAAAATATTGTTCCCGCCGGGTCTCTGCATCCTACTTATGTTACTAGTCTTTTAAAAGGTTCTCTTTTGAAATATCCCCTCAGGGTTGAATACACGAATCGCGCATTGGATACTAAATACATCTGCTCATACGGTGAATTCGGATGAGATTGATCGTAGAATTCCAATGTTCTAATTGGATGATTAGGAATTGCTGTACAATTTATTAAGTTTGAAAATAATATCTCAGAATATCATTAATAACACGATGGAAAAGCTGCATGTAATTTTGATAGAAGATCATAGAGAACTTATAGAAGCCAGCGTTAAATCAAGACTTAGAAACAATTAGTAGATTACTTAATTTTACATAAAAATTACAAGCAATAGCAAACAAGATGAATATTAGTTGAAAATCTAATAAAGAATATTATCATCGCTAATAGAACGTGACAAACGGTTGTACAACGCGTAATTATACTTGTCTTGTAATCTTACAAAAGATAGCGAACGTGTAATCATTATCGTGTATATGTATATGAGCTAACCAACAAGGATCTGAAAGAATGAGCGCTGCTTGAACAATCTACACTCTGAAAGGTTCGGACCGACAACTTACGCAATATACGAAGCCATACCTAAGAGGGTTATATAGTGTAGCTCTAAATACTTTTACGTAAATCTTAATCCAATTTCTTTTTTCGCGATGGTATTCACATCCTCGGCCCGTTCCTTTTGCTTCTTGAAAAAACGAACGTTAGATTAAAAGAATTTGTTTTAAGAATTACTTGCTTTATATTTTATCGTAATTGCATAATTATTTTGTTGTTACAGAAATTTATCATAGCAATTATGATTCTAGATTATAATATAATTATGAGCTATAGTAGGTATAAAAGAAAAGTTACATGATTGCTGCGATTACATATGTATGTATTCATAACTGACTCGAAGAATTATTAATTAGATTCCGGTGATTCATCGACATCAATTTGACTATTATTAAAGATACGTATAAATTGTAATGAAATAAATTTATTTTTGTATTTTTTCATTGTTATAAATGTAACCTTGATACATATGATTTTGGATAGACAATAAATGTCTTAATAATACGCTGAATCCTACTACGATAAATTATTGATACGATAATATTTTCTGTGCAATTATCCCTTAATTACATTTTTCATCATTTTAAAATCGATCGTTTTACACCTTTGGTCTTGTTAAACATCGACACAAGAACCATTAACAGACTCATATTTGTGTAAAATAAATTTACCACAGAAATAAATACATTGGAAGATTTCCTCAAATGCTAGATATCAAATACTAAATATTAAATTATCATACTAAATTATCCTTTAATTATCACTTAAAATAGAGAATTAAGCTAATGAAATGAAACGATTTCCTTACGAGTGTTAAAGTTTGTGCGTGTTCGATACATTCCATTTTACAACATTTAGAGACTTGCTTTCATTCAAATTGAACTTTTTTATTAATATCGGTAGAAATGCGAATTCGCATAGAAATCCTCAGTTTAGATATGATACGCTAATAAATTTAATCGAGTTTTTCTGCGCATAGGTATTAATCTTAGGCGAGATTAAGAAGTTTTATATACGACAGGTGGTATACTGAAATAGACAAAGAGGCGGTAAGACGAAGATATAGAACGAACCCTTTCGATTCGACAACGATAACCTACGTATATCTTTGTCCTTCCTCGCCACAGGTATAGCCATACATGGTACCAGCCGCACTTGACCTATATCTTATTATGCTGGCAGCGTCCGGATGCAATGCGAAGCGTTTGTGAATAAGCCCGCCGGGTCTCTTCGAGGTTACCGAGGTTCACCACCACCATAAAGAAGTCCTTCCTTCCTGTAGCAGTCGTCTCGACATCCCGGCTTCCGCGACAGACGCAGACAAGGTCCAAGTAGTCGAGGAGTTCGCGTCGCTCTTCTAGTTTTACGTTTTTTCCAAACGCAATCCACTGAACGTAACGATTTTGAATGGAAATCTTTCTTACTCATCGGTGTCAGTATTTACTTTTACGTGTAAAATATTGGAACTGTGCTTCTTACGGTAAGTAATTAACGGTAACACTGTTAATTTAACGCATTTGGTTGTTAATAATTTGACCGACTAATTGGATGCGTTCGTTTACCATTTCTCTTACTATCAAACTTTTAATTTTCTTTTATGATAAAATGTAATATCAATGTTATCTGTTTCGATGCTTCGGAGCAGCGCGAGATTTTAAGTCAATTTTTAATGATATCTTTAAGTTGGAAATTTCGTCTTCAAGACAAGATTGGAAACAATGTTTGACGTAACTTTTACATGTTATATTACACGTGTAAAGTATTACAGGCCTTGAATAATTTTTTATACGTTGCTCGTTTCTCCTCTATGCGGAACGTTACAACCTTGAATGAAAAGTCGTAACTGACTTTTTCTCGAGCAAAAAGTCCTGACCGAATATAAAAGTATTTACATTTTGTAAATGATTCGATTAAAATAAACATGTATATAAAAGAACAGGCAAACTCGCTCATCAACCCTTCTGGTGTCTATATTTTTATTTTTCCAAGGTTTCGCCAAGTAATTTCTATCTTTCCGGAGCCTCACTCTTGACCGGTATTTAGGAAGGTCACGACCTCAGGGTAGGTTTGTCGCGAGACAAATATTCACGCATGCGCGACCTGTGGGCGAAAGTATTTAAAGAGGTGGACGCGCCTTCGGGAAGGCCACTCTTCCCCGAACTGTCACGAATCGCGCAAGTCCCCCACTTTCCTCCCCTTCCGAGGCGAACGAGCACGCGTTCCCAACGAGAGCGGGAAAATCGTCTC
The DNA here is from genome assembly GCF_014825855.1 of Bombus pyrosoma. Classification (NCBI taxonomy): domain Eukaryota; kingdom Metazoa; phylum Arthropoda; class Insecta; order Hymenoptera; family Apidae; genus Bombus; species Bombus pyrosoma. The sequence goes on from NC_057776.1 coordinate 12,997,725, forward strand.
TTTTAGTCTATTTTCTCCCCCTTTTTGTAATTGTCCCTTTAGCGCTATCATAGTCTCTCCCCTCCTTTAGAATCGTTTGTCCTCCATACTTTCCCTCTCCAAGAATCGTCAGTGTGCCATCGATTCGTTTAATAGACCCGCTGGTCTGTCTTCGCAGGTTCAATTTGGTATCGGCGAACGTGACAGGAAGGAAGAGATCACCGGCATTGGCCAGAATTTTTCATCGAGGCAAGCACCAACGTCTCGAGTTTCGAGTCATGAAAATATAATTCCTTCGGAAGCAAATCAATCGTGAACATATTCGATTCTTCGATCTGACTTGGTCGTCTTCGTTTCAATTATCTTCGAGTGTGATCGATCATAAGAAACGAGTTATCAACGAAATTCGACGAATTTCTATCTCTAATATGAAACGCGTGATGTTCGTTTGACTGTTGGAAGGATCGGTTATCGAAATACGAGATATCGAGAGACTGAAGATATTCTCCGAAGGACAGGTTGTAATTCAGTTTCTCTAATGGATTAACTCGACAAATATACAGTATACATAATCAACTGGACTCTTGGATATCCAGGGATTCATCGTCGAGGGTCGAAACGCAAATATGGAAGAGGTGGATGTTCAGCAAGAGTCGAGGGATCAAGTGGGCAGCTTGATGTTTTCTCCACCACCGATGAAAAAATCCGACACGAGGGAAAGCATCTCCTCTGTAGACAGCGACGTGAGCCTTTCATTCGATCGAAGAGGCTCCAAAGGAGAAGAGGCCGACTTATCAGACAGTGGAAGTTCTGACAATGAGAAAAAAGTGAACGATGCGATGGAGCAACAGAAGAATTGCGATCCAGATTCGGGAGCAGATTCTTTGGAAGAAAATGTCGTTAGAGATCCAAAGGATCAGAAACAGTCAACATCGATCGAAGTAAGTACAACCACTCAAGATGACTTTGTTCCACCAAGCGACGAATTGGCCGAGAAGATATGCGCGCAAGTGGAATTTTACTTCTCGGACGAAAACATCGTGAAGGATGCTTTTCTCCTGAAACACGTGAAAAGGAACAAGGAAGGATACGTATCTCTAAAGCTTATCTCGAGTTTCAAGCGAGTAAAGCATCTAAGCAGAGATTGGCGGGTCGTTGGAGCTGCTTTGGCAAAATCAAAGAAACTTCAAGTAAATCCACAGGGTACCAAGCTACGAAGAGTCGATCCTTTGCCACCTTTCGATCAAACCACCCCATCGAGGACGATATTAGCCGCGAGACTCCCGGTAGAGAAGTTGTCGGTCGAATCTGTGGCTGAAATCTTCAGGCCGTGTGGAGAGATCGCTCTCATTAGAGTACTTCGACCTGGGCATCCAGCACCAGCTGAGGTAACATCTTTTTTTATCTTTCGCGCTCCTAATTGTTAGTACGTTGATTTAAAGAGTGGGAAAGAAGGAAATATGATTGAGATAGAAACTTATAAAATTCGTTTCTTTGAAAAGACAATCTTTGATAATCGTAATTAATAGGAGCAATCGTTTAATCTATCGATCATCAGGTGCGACAAGCAATCGCCAAAAGGCCAGAATTGGCATCGAGCGAGGAGTGCGCCATGGTCGAGTTCACGGATTCAGCGTCCGCTCGTACCGCCTTACAAATGACCTTGGGCGATGCCAAGGTGTTTGAGCTGCAACAATCCAGCGACAAGAAGAGGAAACAACAACCAGCAAAGAAAAGTGCCCTGACAAGATTGACCAAAGAGGAAGCTTACAACTCCTCGAGTTGCGCCAGCGGATCCGAGACAGAAGATGGAAGAGCCAGACATAAGAAACCCATTCATGGTTACCCAATGTATCACGCTTATCCGGGCCATCCGTTCCAAGGTTTGGAAATTACTTATTTGCTATGCTGTTTCTTGCGATGTAGAAGTTTTCGAGGCTCTCGTAATTTGAATTCTTATACCTAATACACATCACTCTTACTTTAGTATAGATTATTTGTTTCGTATATTTTTCACCTTATTCGATATTTTAAAGGGAGGAAGATAACTTTATAGATGTACTTTTTTGTTTTTAAAGCATTACACACAATTACGAAGGAAAAATATTAATTGTATCCAAATTTATTAATAAGAAACTGATCACGAACGGTTACTTGGTTTTAAGCACAGAAAATGATTCATCAAATTCCTGCATCAGCTATCTGCATCATTAGCAAAATGTTTCAGTGCATTCCTTCAAATTTCTTCCATATAAAAAATATATTATTTTCGCTTATTAACAGAAGTCAATGTAAAATAAATCAAACCCTTATTGTTATATTTCTGAGCTAAGTAATTCGAATCCTATATATCTTAACACTTTCCTGCAAGTCAGGTAAGAGTTAAGCAAAAGTAAAATATTTTAATATTTGATGAACGAATTTACAGTCCTGCTGTCCTATCCCTTATCGATTATTATTTGAGATTGTCTATATTTTGCATAATTTTTCTAATATCATATATATTCGGTCATCAAACAGTTTCACTGCTTAAGGGTTAAAAAAAATTATTCTCTTCCTCTGTATCTTTTAAAATTCACCCTATAACGCTATTGTTGCAGGACCCCCATCACCGGATGCATGGTTATCTCGTCGGTTGTCCGCTTGTTCTGTCTCTGGTTCAGAGAACGGTTTCATTCTGCGTCGCTTGTCTTCCTGTTCCGGTTCAGGCTCCGGTTCCGAAACCGGAAGTTTCGGCAGACGTTACTCCGCTTGTTCTTCCGGTTCTGAGACCGGTTACTGTCACCCAGTTTTCCCGCCGAGTTACTATTATCAAGAGAATCGGCGTTTCTCTTGTTGTTCGAGTTCCGGCTCCGAGTGCAGTGGTGTTTGTTATCATTCTAGTCGCCGCGGGTCCGCGGATTACGGGCCATTTTTGAGAAGATTGTCCGCCTGCAGCCGAGATTCAGCCTTTGACGCAGGTTCCAGGAGGCTGTCTCTATGTTCTTCCGGTTCTGAACAGGGTAGCTATTGTCGGTCCAGAAGCAACAGTGGTATCGCGTTGACTCATCTTCCAGAGAATGTGACGAGAATGCCGTCTGGACCAGATGGAACGCGTGGATTTGGCCGACTACCTAAAATGAACGCCATGCCGCCGCCAATGGAACCCACCTGTTAGACGTCAATTACTCTCGAGAATTTCTATCGTAGATAGACCGTTACATATATTCGTTGTTTCTTGCTCTTTCTTGAATGACCAACTCTGTGTTTTCCAATAGATTAAACAAGAGATATACACGTATATGTTTTTTAACGACTTTTATACAAGAGATCTCTGGAGTACAATCAGTCGTTTACTTGAAATTAAGTAAAGTAATTGATGATGTACAAATACGTTGGTTAATGTACAAGTGTATTTACCATGGTTTAATGTATTTTGTTAGTTGTATATATATTACTGGATGACATTATTTGCATTTATAGACGGATTGCATATTTTTCATATATGTATTGTTTTTGATATAGCATTAGAGAGTTTTAACAAAAATTGTCATTTAAAGCGATCTACATCTTATATATGTATGAAAGATTTAATGCCCTCTTTGAAATTCATGATTCCATTCCATCTTACGAAATGATTTCGAACTCTTATAAGGGCTGCCTATAACCGCCGAAAATGAGTATGTTTAAAGATATTTATGTGAACTCTATTTGTCTGGATTACATATTATATTATTGATAAGAGGTTTGTGCCTAGAAAATATGTAAATAATAGTATTACAACAATAATGTTATTTGTGATAAGCGTCGATTTTATTGTAAGGATACGTGAAAGTTGTATGAAGCCTTACATAAAAATGTTCGATCTGAGGTTCTGTGATATTGACGAATAATGTACAGACTTCGATACCGTGAGTAAGTAGAATATACATGTGCTAGACAGACGCGTTCTTATACTGTTCGTGATACTCAATCAGCAATGCATCTGAATCTGATTATTTAAGAGTATTATAAGAATATTCATGATAAATGTTAATTGTGTAAACATTCTAGAACAAATATATTGGTACAACAATTTTTCAGTTGTACCAGTTTTGTATCAGATTTCGATCACTCTATATCGTACTCATATTGAATCTATAAATAAATTAATAATTATTTTATTTGTTCTTCATTTTAGACATTCTTATATATTTAAAAAAAGATTTAAAACATTATTTTTCTAAATATTAGTTTGGAACCAAATTTTGGTAAGTATCGTGCATATAACATATATATATATGTATATACAATATCATACAAATACAAATTAGTAACGGAATAATTAAAACCTTTTACAATAAAACGAGGATCTTTCTATATAATTATTCTTAATTTATGTTGGATTTTAAAAAATTAAATTATTTAACTATTTTCAAATATATATATACAAGTATACGCATATTGTATATTTCAATTTATATTGTTTTAGATCATATATTTTCGAATAATTTGATTTGTTATGTGCAAAATACTAATTTTTTTTTTATTTAAACATATATATATGTATATATGTATAGCTAAGTTACGCCGTTCACTTTTTTTGCTTATATACATTTATGTTAATTATTGTATACAAATCACATGAGAAACACGTATGCGCTCAAATGTGTATCTAAAATAGAGATTACACATAACACAGGGATTGTAAATGAGATGACATCGCCATTTAGATTAGTGCGAATAATGAGTTTTCATACTTGTAAGCTTTAGGCTACGTGGATCTCAAAAATTTTCACTTCGCTTCGTTACATGAGAAATGAGAAACCTAGTATGTGTGCTTCGTATAAAATGGTGAGGTTAGAACGTGTTTACTTGTCAGATTCTTCGAGGCAAAGAATGAAACCAAAAGACGACTTAAACATAACAGGAATGTGAACGTAAAAAGGGAACAATCCTAAGGCTAAATCATGTTTTTTCCTATTGGATGGCCACGGGTTCTAAATACTACAGAACCCGAAAAAATAACTGCGGTTGTTTGCAATAGGGATAAAATACTTTTTGCTGTCTTAACGACGGATACTCTTACCATCTGGTATTGTAAGGCATGTATTATAAATGTAGTATTGCAATTTTATTATAAATGTCCTAAAAAATAAAATCATAGTCCTCTATAATGCATAATATCAAATATGAAAAGCATCTTTCTTTATTTATGAATTGTATTTGTAATAAATAATATTTATACTTAGCAATTGTATTTCATTTATATTGAAATATTTTGATATAATTGTTGTATAATAGTTTATGTTTATTATAATTTCATCTGTACGTATGTTTGTTATTTATATCTCTCATTTATTTTGTATGTTTATTGACAGTTTCTTCTTAAATAATGTTGTAAAAGACATGTACTGCTAGTACAACTGTATAATTTATTATAAAATATTAATTTTTCATATAGCCATGTGTGCCCATTGTGTTTATCAGACGAACTACAGATTCTTTAAAGAAACACGGTGACAATATTTTGGTACAATGGAGGCCAGACTCCAGTATGGTGGTTATTGCGGTATGAAAAATTGTGTAACAAATTAAATTTTATCGCAAGGAAGGATCTTATACTGTTAATTTGTTTTTAGACATCAGACAGTTACCTTTTATTTTATCGTTTGCAAGATACCAGTCCAGAGGGAAGGGGTCTCTACGAACAAAGAGACTCTCCGGTTACAAGCTTAAAAAGGGATAGTGCTGAACTTTTTATTAAAGAAGTTATCCCTTCTTTAGTTTTGACATTTGTAAGTAAATATACAAATATATTTTTCATTCGTAGATTAAATAATTTATAAGAAAAACTTTTATTATTTAGGAAAAATCAGCCTGGATAGATGGTGGAATCAGTTCTTTAGTTTGCATACGTGATGAGCTTATGGTAGCTACAAAAACAAGTCATGTAATACGTCACAAGTGGGATGGTACAGTAAATCGAGATTATTCTCTTGACCTAAGAAGAATACCATTTAGTGTAGATCAACAAATATCTACTGTAGCTATACCACTTACTGAGAACAATGTGTTTGTCACCGATATTGAATATTCTCCTTTAGTTGGTGGATTTGCAATTGTATTAAACACTGGCAAAGCAGCATTTCTCACAGCACAGTCATTAAAATTTGATCCTAATGTATGTTAATTATTGTTGATATATGTAGACAAATAATTTACAATAGTATTATTTTTTTAGCAAGTACAAGGAATTTGGGCTAGGGATGTTGACGATGCTACCTGTGCAGCTGTAAATCATAAATATCGTCTTATTGCAATTGGAAGGCAAAAGTATGCTTTCTTTACAAATTTTCGTCTTTTAAAATCAATTTATGTAATTTATAATGTATATTTTATTAGTTCTGAAGGTGTAGTGTACTATGTTGATGAAACCACAGGAAGTTTAGAAATGTCACATACATTAAGTTTATCCTCAAAAGATTATCCAGGAAGACCAGGCCGTGTAAGATGTTTAAGGTGGACTCCTGATAGTTGTGCCATTGCACTAGCTTGGGAAGGTGGTGGCCTAGCAATATGGAGTACATTTGGAGCTCTGCTACTTTGTAGTTTAAAATGGGATTATGGTTTAAGAGTAGATTTAACACATGATAATCCTTTACATATCCACACAATGGTTAGTAAATTAACTACTATATAAGTATATATGATTTTATAATATTAGTTCTTGGTATTATTTAAATACATTTTATTTAACTTGATTTTATATATATATATATTAGGAATGGTCTGCCGAAGGCTATCAGCTTTGGATGTTAAGAGAGTCTCCAACTCCTTCTTTGGTTGAAGAAAATGGAATTGAAGAAGCTAATTTAAAATGTTCTTTAATACAGTTAGATTTTGTAAAAAGTCCTCTAACTATTAATCCTTGTATGGTACATATCCAAAACACGTATTTCTATAATTTCTATCTTTTATTAGTAACATTGATGAATAACAATGAATTTTTATATAGGGTCATCATGGACATTTGTATTTACAAGGCGAAGATAGATTATATTTAAATCTTGGTGGTGGAGTTTCCACAAATATTTCAACTTTTCACATTGGTAGTGAAATTCCTAATGATTCCATAACACAGACACTTGCAGGTTGTAAGCAATGGCTAGTTGTTCCTATTCCTATTGCATACAGTGGTGCCAATTGGCCAATAAGGGTATATAGTTCCACATGTTATACGTAGATTGCCAAAATTTTTATACAGTGACACACTATGTATATATTATTAAATGTATATTTTTTGTAGTATACTGCTATTGATAATGAAGGTATGAGTATAGCTGTGGCTGGACGCACAGGACTAGCTCATTATTCTTTACCTTCACGTAAATGGAAACTTTTTGGTAATGAAACACAAGAGCGAGATTTTATTGTAACCGGAGGGTTATTATGGCATCGAGGTTTCTTGATAGCCAGTAGTTATTCAATATTAGATGATAAAGACGAAGTTAGAATATATCCACGTGATACACGTTTGGATAATAATTACGTTAGAACTGTTAGAATGCCATCACAGGTATTACTGCTCAATACATTAAAAGACAGGCTCTTAACGTTTTGTGCTAATGCACAAATTAGCATTTATGACATGGTAATAGAAAGCAATAGTGGTAAGTAAGAATAAACAAGGGAAAATAACATTATGAATGATAAGGAAATTGTTTTAAAACGTTATTGTTTTAGATGCAGGAAGTATAGAATTAACGAGATTGCAAACTGTAGATATCAGTGGACTTTGTGTTCATCCTGCTTGTGTTGTAAGTGCCACTTTAACCACTATACGTGCAGAAACTGCTGGGAGTCATCCACATCCTGAAAGTCTTCTGTTGAACGTATCTGGGCGTCTTCTTATGGTTCAACGGGAACACTGTACTGATACTCCAGAAGTTGTATGTGAATAATATTTCGGTACTTAATATAAAGGATTTTCTTCTAATTTTATTATATTTTACAGCTATTTACGTGTAGTGCTCCAACAGTATTAGCTTCTTATGTAGAAAATGTTTGGGTACCATGGAGATCAAGAAGAGATAAACCTCATTTAACAGAAGCTCTATGGTTATTTTGCGGTGCTCATGGAATGCGTGTTTGGCTTCCATTATTCCCAAGAAATCATCAAGAAAAAACGCATACTTTTATGAGCAAGAGAATAATGTTACCTTTCCATTTACGTATTTATCCATTGGCTATATTATTTGAGGATGCCATTTTATTGGGTGCAGAAAATGACACAGTACTTTTTACTTCGGATACTAACTCCCCATTTTCGTTGCCATTCAGTCTATTAGAACTTACAGTAAGTATAATATCGTTGGAATGCTCCCTTCTAGTTAAAAATTGTCGTCATTTTAATTGTAGAGTCAAGTCTATCTCCATCAAATATTGCGACAACTTATTCACCGCAATTTAGGATATCATGCTTGGGAAATTGCTCGTTCGTGCTCTGGACTGCCATACTTTCCACATTCACTAGAGCTTTTACTTCATGAGGTACTGGAAGAAGAAGCAACTAGTAAAGAACCAATCCCAGATGCTCAACTGCCTTCTGTGGTGGAATTCATCCGTGAATTTCCAGGAGTATGGGCTAGAGCAGTTGTACAATGCGCTAGAAAGACTGAAATAGCACTATGGCCTTATTTATTTTCTGTTGCTGGGCCACCTAAGAAATTATTGCAAGATTGTTTACAACGTCAACAGCTTGATACTGCTGCTAGCTATTTAATAATTTTACAAAACCTAGAACCTTCAACCGTTAGTCGGCAACATGCTACTTTATTATTGGATGCTGCTCTGGAACAAGGAAGATGGGAGCTGTCAAAAGATCTTGTTCGCTTCCTTAGAGCGATTGGTAACATAAAAAATTTGTTGTGCTTATACTGCTTTTATTATTTTTATATGTTTGTTTTTCTTTTTATAAGATCCGAACGACGTGGAATCACCAAGAACATCTTGGGGCGGAACATCAAAATTAGGTGGACCTCCTCAAACTCCGCCGCTCTCACCTCATGAAGATGACTTATCTTTAGTATTAGGAACTATGCAAGTTTCAAGAAGTCGAAGTTACAGTACTACTATAACGCCTAAAGTACAATCTGACTCAGTAGCCAAAGATATAGCTCCTTCTTCAATGCTTGAAAAGACTAGAAACGTCGTTATGAGACGAAAAAAGTCTGTACCTACAAGCACTCCTAAAACTGAAAAGGCTGATAGCAAGTATGTTTTAATTATTGAAATTAAATTCTAAAATAGATTTTGGTCAAAGCTGTTAAAATATGCAGACAGTACTAAAATAAAGTATTTATTACTTTTTAGAGAAGGTTCAGCCGAAGAATTTTTCATTGACGTAATCCTACAACGTCATGCCCGTCGATTACTTTCAGCAAAGCGGCTCGCAGATTTAGGCAGATTTGCTGCACGATTAGATTTTCATTTAGTTACATGGTTTGCCAGAGAACGCGATAGAGCAGCGAAAATAGATGATTACGTTTTAACGTTAAAAGCAGTGCATGAAGATTTTTCATTTGCTTATCCCGTGCTATCTCTTCCAACTTTACAAAAGTTTCGAAGATCTAGCCTTACCTCTCTACGTTCTATAAGATCGGTCAGTCTAGAAAGTCCAGAAGATGAACAACCGCTAAATTCCAGTTTTGTTGTTGATTTGCCTGATAGTGGTTATACTAGTTTACCAAGTGGAAGACCACCTTATACTACATTAATATCTCCTGTTGCAAGTTTAGAAACACAATTTCCTGCTACTGAAACTAAGTTAACAGCTAACATGTTACATGGTATTTGCATCATCTTATTACATAAATTTAATCAAAATTTAAAATCATTACTTTAAATTAAACAAAAATAAATTTTGTTTCCGTTTTATAGATGCTAATAGCGTTCTTAGTGATAGCAGTACTATTTGGAGAGATGATACCGAATCAATTGTTGGAACTGGAGTGGGAACAGTATGTTGGGTTTCAGCAGATCCGGTAGAACAAACGGAAGTTCATAACGCTTCACTTTGTGCACCAATAAGTCGTGCAGAAGTGCAACTTAGATATCTTTTACAATTATTTTTGGAAGGTGGTTGCTTAGGATGGGCTGCAGTATTAGCAACTGTTTTACGTGATGCACCTGCTATGGCTAGAACTATCAGAGCAGCACATGCTCCTATGCAAACATTTGATTCTGTAATTAATTTAAGAGACGGTCTTCTTACATTAACGAAATGGTCTCATTCTGAATGGTATGTATTATATCAACAACATGTGTGTTTAAAACAAAAGTAGTTTAAAAAATTATAGAAAAAATTAAATTTGCATTTCAGTTTAGGATATAAACCTTTCATGTCAGGTATCCAAGGTCAGATTTCTTTGCTAAATAGACTAATTGTAACAAAACAACAACAAGAACAAGAGCAAATACCAGAGAGTCCTTCTCCTAGCCCAGCTCCATCAGCAGGTAGTAATCAACGAGGAACTTTATCTCGATCTCGCCATTCATCTATTAGTCATACTTCAGCAACTGCTCCGTTAGATGAAGACCGATCACATGAATTATCGCTAAAAGTGGAAGATGTAAATTTTCGAGGTAGTTATAGTAACCTCAATAATATGGAAAATGCTACTTCACAATCTACATGTGTGATCTCCTAAAGCAAAGGTGTCTTCTTTCAAATGTATTGTGTTATATATATATTCTAGCATTGGTAAGTAGATACAAAGATTTTCCAGAATTTTTCAGCTTTCTATGGAATGTGGTTAAATATGATAAGAATTTGAAGTAAGAATTTGTCAGATTACTTTTTTGTACTAAAATTTTTCTTAAAATAATGTACAATATAAATACAATGAGCATTAAACCCCAAAATTTAACCAGTAAATTATACGTGCATTATACAAAAAAAGGACTTTAACAACTTTCGTCGTAATTAAATAACTATTGTATGATAATTATGTATACAATATCTCCGAAAATTTTAATATGTAAGAAAAGATGTTACAGAATTAATATTTGTCATTTTATAAACATTTTTATGTCTGTAAATATGTTACTAATATCATAGAAAAAAGTACTGTTGAAATATTTTTAGGGCTATTCAAATAACATTTAATAAGAAACAATAGAGTTCGGAGATACAGCAAAATATGACTGATACTATTTCTTCCTTTCTTCGTAGACAATATACAGAAATAATAAATATTTATATGAATGTAATTGATGTTAGTAGATTGTAGATTTAGATATGAGACAAACGAAAATAATGGACTCTAATATTTTATACATTGGAACATTACACTGACTGAATTTTAACTATATTGTGAAAAAATAATTTGCACTAATTCAATCTATTTCAATATAAGTTACCAATATAAGTTACATACTTAGTTATAAAGTTATAAAATCTAATACTGACAAAATATAATTTTATTTGAGCGATAGTTGATAAAATAACATGACCGTCCTATGATCTAAATTTCTTTCATACAGGTAGAAAATTGAATTTTGTGTGATGAAATTAACTATGTAATTATATAAATTTAATGTCAATAACTGCATGATTGATATTGCTATAGACATTGGTTTTTTTATTAAGAGCTAATATGCTGGATGATAGAAGATAAAATGATCAATATTTAAAGAGTTGTAATCGTATAACAAACTTTTTAGTTTATAGTAATAGTTAATGACATATATTTCTTTTTTAAAAAATTATAGGTTACATAATTTTATTGGTTACTGATAATATGTCAAAATTATTTGTATGCTTAAAGGGAACACTAATACTCGTAAAATGGATTTTATGAATGAGATGATTTATAAGAATGAGAAAGACGCATTTATGTTGTATAAACAATTTTTGAAATTATAATTTGTAATATTTTATTTGGAAGTAGAAGTTTTAATAGTGTAGATTAAAAATATAAAAGTAATATCATTAAAAACTATAATTGAATGTCTTGCTAAACTAATGAAAGCAAACTAATATGCAAGGTTACTTTATGTTTTACCTATGAAGAGAAGAGACTCATTGTTTTATTTATACTACATATGGCTAGTATTTACTAAAATTAATTTTTTAATCTTATTTATATTTGCTAAGTTTTATTTTTGATTCTGGAAAATATTAATTTTATGTATTACTTCCGAAATTTTAGCATCGAGGAGAATAGGTTATTATACACAGTCAAAAACAATAATCAAAATTATTTATAAGTATTTATGACAGAATGTAAATTTAATTAATATGGGGAAATGGTCAATTGATAAAGAAAACTTATATTTAAACTCAAATACGATAGCTCCATTGTTTCACAGTTTCTATATGTAATACAAATATATTTAATACTGCTTTTTTTATATACAGAAGCAAATATATTAAGTTAATAACCAAAATGTGCAGTTCTCTTTTAATTAGACACTAGTCACTAATAAATCTCAATTTCTATGGATTTAGCAATGAATATTCGATTTTATCTCATATTAAAAAATTATCTTACATAATTTGTAGAAAGAAAAACTGTGAAACATTAATACATAGTAAGTTATTTATATATATATATAATATATAAATAAATAAATATATATATACATATTGTAACATAGATATTCAGAAATATATATTTTCCCATAAGTCATGTGGTTTCTTTTTAGCTTACCAATATAAGAATTAATTTCTATATTTATTCCAAAATGATAAAATGTTAATATAAAATACAAGCAACACGTACAATATACATATGTATATGATGCTCTACAATATATATACGTATTGTACGAAAACATTATATTATTTACAATTATATATTTTAGAAACAAAGGAAATGATTTTAAACACGAAATAAATAATCGAACATTTTATTTTCAAATTATACATTGTGATAGTAGTGTCTATAATTAACTAAACATAGTAGTACACTTTAACATATATTTTTTAATATTTAGATATTTGTAATTATATAGCGAATAATATTTTAAAAAATCTAAATTAGGATTCAATCGTAATATATAAAGATAATCAATAAGATATACCTATAAATAATATGTAAAAAAATATCAGAAACTTCTATAAAAATATGAATCCAAATACGTACAATATTTTTTTGTTTTACATCAGTTTAAAGGTATCTATAATATTTCAAATTCATTTGAGCTTTAATAATACATTGTTCATATTAATTCAGTATATTAATTTCCTTATAAATTGACTATTTGGAGTTATGTAACTATCAGTAGTCTTTTAAATATAAAAAAAATATTAGTTTCATAGAATTGATATGGCACCGAGTTCACATTGTTAATGAATGGCTACGTATAAATAAAAAGTTCATAATTTATTGAATTGTCCATTTGGACACATTCTTGTAAAATCGTCCAAAAAGTCGCATATCCTAAATAAATACTGATATTGATATTTCCTGTGTTCAACTGAAATATCGCAGTAATTTAAATGTAATAATTGTACGAGTACCCCATTCCTTCACTCTTTAGGATTAAGGAAGATTAGTGAAAACTCGGAACTTCACTGCGTCTTTAGTGTCTTGGAAGGGGAAGACGAGTAACACTTGTAAACGAAAAATCATGTTACAAGCATCCATTTCGAAAATACACGGTTTGTGATGGGACTTCCTCAAACATTATTCGACGTTACTGTTGCGTTGAAGACATATAATTTGGATTATAAGGTGCTTGTTTTTCATAAATAACTTCAGAATAAATCGGTGGTTGTGATATTCCTAGAAAGAGGCAATTTAAATTTTATTATTTAAATTTTATAATAGTAAAAGAATAGGTAAATTTATATATTCTTGTAAAACACAACACTAATTAATATTTAATACTGAGTAAAATAAATATTAAAAAGTTCATCTTTAATTTTCGTAAATTGTGTCTAAAATAAGTTAATTAAAATTTTTGTGCAAAAATATATATATAGATACTATCGCTACTTTTTTTATTTTATACATATGTATTTAATAATCACCTGCTGAATTCGTAGGATACGCAGTGTTTATATAGTGTGGAGTTGGTTGTGGAATACTCGTGGGTGATTGAATTACATGTACCATACTAGGTATCTGTACTTCTGGAACAAAATTCCCGTAAAGTAAATTTAATTCTGGAGAATATTTTATTTATAGAGACAGTAGACGAATGTTTGAATATATAGGAGTTAAGTTAAAAGATACCAGTTTGAAAATCTGTTATGCATGTGTCAATTTTTGTTTCTACTTTATCACTTGTGTCGTATGTGAAATGCTTAAATAAGTTGTTTAAAAAACATATATTTTGAAAAATTTTTATTATCTACAAGTCTTTATTTAATTTTTTTATGAACAATTATACTTTTCGCGATTGATATAAGAAAATCATATTGCAATTTTCATATTTATCGTATAAAAGTAAAATTATATATTATTCCGTAGTAAAAGATATTATTTTATTTTTCGAATTTTCTACAAATTATGCATTCCAAACCAACAACGAAGTTTCAAAAACGATTTCAGAAAAGATGACGAGAGAAAAATATTCCAAGTAATTGAAGTATTGTTAATAATACTGTTTATCTTTCCTTGCATTAATATCTTTTTAAAGCTTATCTCTCAACATGCTTTATGGAAACCGATTTAAAAATAAATTAATATTTACATTTTATTTTTATATTAACGGTAATCGTTAGGCAATTTAGGTGACCTATATTTTACAATACATACCTTAGTAACATGGTTGTTTTGAAATATTATACTTTATCATTCTTAATGTGACAGTGGGAAGAAAATGTTTGCTCACATTGAAAGATCACAAAGATATTTATTATATAATGTTACAATAAAAAGCACTTATCTATATGTTAGTTATATATCATAAGTTTACATTTTTCTACAAAATTCAATAGCTTTCTGTCATTAGTCATTGAAGTACATATAAACAAAAAGTGGGTCACAAGTATTATCACAATACTTTGTGTATGTCAGTATAAAATCGCGTATAAAAATAGATATTATGTACTAAGAATGGAAGTCAACTGTTTCGCTGTGTAATCTGGCAAAAGTAAAATCTTGCAATTTGCAGATATATGGATAAACTTTATACTTGCATAACGGTTTCAATACGGCATTTAACAAGTAAATATGTACTATATTTCAGTGCATATATCTATAAGATCGAATCTTTAAAATAAATGTAAAATATAATAAACATCGTTATACGTGTATTAGTTTTCATTAAATAAACACGACTCGCGCCTGTTTATTTAATTTTACAAACGCCTTATATTATTGATATATTTGTTACATAACATAGATATAAAAAAAGCAAAAAAAATATCACACTTTTTGTATAAAAAAAAAAGCTAATCATGGAATGTTTGATCACTCTTTGATTACCTAAAAATTCAAGGTCGTAGAATTTTTTTTGGCATGCAAAGAGTTCAAGGCAAACGCGTGAAAGTCTTGCCAACATAATTGTCATTCATAACGTTGAATAAGTATATGTAGTTGTTATACTTGACAATGTAGTAATATTAAGCGCATTATATTGTCAAGTAATAAATAATTTTCTAACATTGTTTCTAACAATGTAAGCTGAACACTGTGATTTGTCATTAGGATATTTCTAGAATTGTTTCTTTAACAAAACTGTACCATATTGCGATTAAAGTACTGTTCTTGAAGTACTGAGCGTTACATAGTTTTCAAAATCACGCATCTATGTATACGTTAAAAAAAGTTTATAAGCACATAAGTTCAATGCGTTAAGAATATACAAATAGAAAGCGAAGTCAAAACATTTAAAAAACATGTGTAGTTCGATATATACTTATAGGAAATATTATATGTAATGTCAGGAGATTGGAAGATGTGATGAAATGGATTCAGATCATAGGTGGCCCTAAAAACAATTACAGGACGAAATTAGCTATTACTTTCCCTGCAAATCTATTTTATAAGTAAATAAACTGTTTCTTTTTTAATATTCGTTTTGACTGTCTCTACAAATAAGTACTTAATACGAATTAAAAATTAGGTAATAGATTACTTATTTAATTAAATAATATTATTTATATGTACATGTTTAAGAAGCAACATAAAAAAGAAATAAAATCAATAAATTGATATTTCCATGAGATATGATATATTATAAAAATTGAGTATATAAAATAATATAAAAAGTGGTCTATATATTGTATATATGGTAATAGTTATAATATTTTCAACTGCTTTAATTAAATATCTGTTTAGTTGAAAATGCTTAGACCAATTTTTATATCATAAAAAGAAGAATAGTAAAAAGGAAAAATAACAAAATTAAATTGACGATTGTTATGAAAATTTTTGTCTAATGATATAGAATAATATTTTTAAAACGCGAATATTATACAAAAAGATTCTTACTTCCATAAACTGTTCCTCGATGACGTCTGCGATACCACGGGCAGCAACTACAGCATAGGCATGATATGCAGAATACTATCATTGTAAACCCAACGGCTAATATGATAATCACTACCAGCACTATCCTATAAAGAAGAATTCATGAAACAAAATCAAGCAAAGTTAAATCATTTTATGTATATAGTGAATTGTAATGGACACTTTAAATTATTATATTATTATTTAATTTTAATATTATTTCAACCGTTTTAGTAACAGTTTATTTAATACATAAATTAACACACTAATAGACGTGTTACAGAGGCACTATTTTATAGAAAATATGCGCATTTTTTAAATATAAATATTATCACGTATAGATATTATGAACTAACTTATATGAATTAAGTTAAAATAATAAAATGCAAAAACATTTTCACTTGATTTGATAAACCTGTAATAATAAATTATTTAAATGCAGAAGTGTGGAAGAAGTTAATAGATACTGGTTGAAGGAAGAACAGAGGAAATGTATGTTGTGTTATAGAAAAGAGTTTAGAACATTGGGTGGATAAATGCAGAGTAATGGAGGGCAGAAGCGTGAGACTGGAAAAAATAGTAGAGGGACCGAGTTACAAAGAAATAATAGAATAATTAGGATATCTAGAGGATAAGAAGGGGGAGACACGAGGGGACAGGAATGAGGGATCCAAAGATAGGTAATAGTAATAATAGTAATAGAAAGAGCAATATATTGTAATAGAATAGGTAGTTATAAACCTGAAGATATTTTTGATATCTTTACTTTAGTAACAAATTTACTATAGTGGATTAAGTTTCAGTTAAGTCTGGGTGAAGTTCATATACCGATATAATCATATTATATATATATATACGTTTGTATGGAATGCGTTTATACGTCTCACGTTTTAATTTGTAAATATACAGAAAGATAAGAAAGGAACTGAACTTAGCTATGCTAGAGCATACATGTATGCATATATGTATGTATTACATGCTATAGTAAGATATGCTATAATGAACGAATGCTACAGTGAACAATTGTTATAACTAATATCAGACTGCTGTAGAGCGTAGTATACAAAGATGTTACAACGAATACGAATAAATATCTGCTCAACGTAATTCGCTTCACCGATTTTTTTATCCCGCCTTTGTTACGATGGTAAAGACGATGATATTGACGATGCGAATCTGCTTAAACTTTCCTTTCTCTCGTTTAGTAATATCTATCGCATAGAAGATAACTAAACAGTATAAGCACTCGTGAATAACATTATAAACTAACGTGGTCCACGATAAACAAGTATCGTATGTCATAGTCAACGGACGAGATCTGTTTTTGGAAAGATAACATAGGCAAAGGAAAGCTGCTAAACATGATTGTCAATCATTTTATGATGAACAATTTATGATTTCTACTAAATAAATAAATTTGATATTATTTTTATCACTTATTTCTTAATTTATGTTATATTTTTCCGCTGTTTAAACCGTTGTACTAATGATAACTTTGCTTTTAACTGTGAGCCTGAGATGAATCACTCCTAAGTATATATGTTTCAATATATACTTCAAAGAATAAATGCTATAACGAACGTGGTTGCAGAACCAATCCGTACGTTTTACCTTACCTCGCTGCTATTCAGTAAATGATAAATTTTTTTCAAGTGGTTATCATATCTATGAGTGGAAGTAAAAGTTGAGTAGGTGGTCAAAATAACGTGTGCCGTCATCAATATCATTATTAAAATATCAGTTCAATTTCAAGTTATCAGAATGGACTATACTTCCTCTACGCTTTACATTGTATGGTGGATGACTCAATTAAATGGGATCATTTAAATATGTCTTATTTATATCTATTATTGTGTGAAAAAACTCCTCAGACAACATAAACACAAGAATATCGCTTCGCATTTTTCCTTGTCTTTCATACACTCAATTTAACAAAATTAAAGTCAAAATATTTGTTGAAGTAATTGTTTTTCGACAAACAGATTAATATCTTTTTTATAGAGAATATTGAGGTGGAAAATATATGGTTCCGTTAAAAAAAAAATGATGACCTTGAAATTTCATTAAAAAATGTCACCATTACCATTACATGTGTCAGTCTAAACAGTATATTTTTGACTTCTAGAGTTTTTTCATACGATCATTAGTAACGGATATTTAGATGTTCCTATTTTATGCACAAACGATAACAAAAGCATAAACAAAATTACAAAAAGACTACATAAATAAAAATATTAATGTTAATTCTTTTACCATGACGATCGCAAACTAAATTCCATGGCATCACAGCAATAAGTTCTTTCACTAGAAATATCATAGCAACAATAAGATTTTTCCATAGGATCAAGCAATCCTGGGCATGAATTGATTGCTCGTGATATGAAGTTTTTGTTCCCGAACGTGCACTCCATTCCTAAAACAATTAATTTCGTTTGGGGAAATTAATAAATATACATACATACGTATATATATAATACGTATATAACGTATGAATAAATAATAACTAAAATATTATCGAGTATGCTAGAATTTATACAAAAAATGTAATTAAATAATATTGAAAAATTATGAGAAAATATTATTATATTTTTTGTTTTGGAACGTTCCTTTTATGCCAAATATGCATTATTTACATACTCGACGCAGTTTTTAATATCATTATTTGTGTATTCTATGTTTAATTTTGGTTAAATAAAAAACATTCCTAATTCCTATAAATACTTCCATTTAATATATATATTGTTATTAATTCATCATATAATTAAAGAATTATACATCTATTCCATATTTATAATCACAGAAATTATAATTAACTACATGATAAAAATTTCAGTTGATTAAATTAACTATAGTCAATTTAATAGCTTCATCTTATATTTACATATATGTAGATAAATGAAATAGCTGTCGCTGATAGCGTCAGCTTCCGGTCTTATATTTCAACGATTCAGATAAACCAAACTTTCAAATTAAAATAATAAGATAAAGAAAAATATCGACTAAGTAAAAAATATGAAACTATAATTCGAGTGCATGCTTCATACAAATCGATGATCGTGATCGCTATTATTATAAATTATAAATTGATTTTCAAATTATTTATCGAATTAAAAGTAAATTTGAAGAAAAAAGATTGCTGAAATATTCTATGAATAACCATTAGATTATTAAAATCATTAAAACAGGCTATAAACTTATTTTTTATTAAGTTTGTTGATATATTACGTACTTATGCAATTCTTTCAAATTGTTTTTAACAATATAATTTTACGTAATTTTAATACAAACCCACTTATTTTGGTGATAAAATTAAAATATATACAAACAATGTTGATTAAGATGGCATTAATGGAAAGATAAGTTGCTAATGTAGATTAGTTAATGGCAATGTAAGCTATATTTTTAAACAATGAAACTTCTTATTCTGAAAACGAAAGTAGTTAAAAAATGTTTACTTATAATAGATTACGGCCTAATCAATTTCTTTGAGCGTCCATCAGAGAATCTTAAGTTACCCACAAAATTCTAAGTTTTTTGTATTTTTATATGACTATTTTTTCCTCTTTGAATGTCATTATAATAACAAACAGAGATGTTGAACGATATAGTTAATTATTCACAGAGGTAACTGCATATGTATTAATGTACGAATGTTGATTTTACATAAAACTACGTAAAGTAAGTAATTGAGAAAGAATAAAATGTAATTAGGTTTGTTAATTATTTAATACTATATAATCGAAGAAAGAATTGATATATTTGTCAAAATATACGAAGAAAAGACCATTCAAATAGTAGTCATAAAAACGTAAAATGAACAATATTAATATTTTTATATAATATATAATACAGAAAAATTTTTCATTTCTTATAATATTTGATGCCTAGAATCTATAGATGTCGTAATTTAAAGCTTAAGGTACTGTAAATATATATACACTAATCTATGTTGTCACATATTAAATATAAATCTTTTAAAATCAATAATGTATTTCTTTCTTAGAAATCAGCTACAAAAGGTTGTAAGTATAAAAAATGTATTTGCTGACGATATCCATTATTATCTACTGTATACATATATACATAAGGCAAAATCAAGGGGCAAGATTTTTATCTTGATTTCAGATGGATTACACCGAGTTTGAGTGTAATACTCTGGATTTCTAATAGTTAATAATCATAGTGAATCAGTTATTGTCGTACGTATCTAATTTTAACAGATTACTTTTATATTGATACCACTCTGTTACTAGAAGAACAGATTCAGTACTCTGAAGTCTCACACTTACCATAAGATAACCCCGCGTTGATGCAAATAAGCAGCAATAAAGTAGTAACACGCGACATTTTAAGCAACTTGAATTTCAAATCACAGAATTATGGCTTCAACAAGATTGACCCTAAAAATAACACACTGAGATTGAGATACCTGTTAACTATACAATTAATAAACAAACGTAATGTACAAACTCTTCTCCCTACTATGTAACGGAATGCTGCAAGTTGCAGACTGTTAAATATAGTGTCGAATGTTGGTATGACTCAAAAGATGTCAGCCTCATCCCTTGCGTCAGTCGAATATTGCCGAAGAAAGCCGACCATTTAGTCACGCTTTTAGCGGTAACTTTGATTTGTCACTAGTCATAAAGTACTTGTTTGAATATCAAATTATATTAACATTATGCGTATATTAAATTATATTTGAATTTAGATTATGATTTAATTTTGTAAGTTAAACGATGTACATTTCTTATTTTACATCAGTATTAATCCTTTCTATTATGTATATAGTTTTACACTAACTTACAATCATCCAGAAAAATTTTCGTACATCTTAGGAAAAGATCATTTTTATTTAAATAAAACATATGTAATACCGTATAATAACATATTTATTTCTTAACATATAAAGTAAATAAGGCTTCATTGTTTCAGTACAGAACGTACTAATTTTGTGATTTTGAAATCGCACAACATGCAAAATTTTAAAATATTAGTATTTTATTTTGAATTGTATTCACCAATACACGCGCCACACACGCGCGCGATTTAGATATAATAAATAACAATAAAATTAAATTAAAAGACACACATATAACATACATAAAACCAAAATTCTTGAAGATAACTTCATAAATGGAAAAATCCATGATCAATTTTGAAATTCATAAAAGAGCCAAATTTAATTGATCATCTAATATACTGTCAATATGTTTACATATAATACAATATCTCTCACAAGTTACTGCTAATAAGCTAGTACATGATGAAACACTTAGTGACATTAAGCATGAATTGAATAACATGGTGCTCCCTATACTCATGTTTTTCATGTAAAAACATTTAAAATTTGGATTTCAAATCACAGAGTTATGATTTTAATAAGGTTGAATGTAAACATATTGCACCAATGTTTTTTATGTGAGAAGTTTTAAGTAGCATTAAACAATTATTTAACTACTAAGATATTAATAAAAGCTTTAAAATAATATGAATTATTAATTATCAACTAAATATATGTTTTAAAAATATGACAAAGAGATTAATTGTCATTTTTCTTTCTTAAGATTACAATATGTTATCATTAATTACATCGGCAACAAGCTTTCCCATTTCTTTATCATATTGCAAAACAAAGGAATGATGATAACCATGCTTACATAGTTCTGCATTGAGATCAGAATGTTTAGATTTCAAATCTTCATAATATTTAACTGGTGTCCAATGATCACAATTACCATAATAAAACCATAATTTATCTGCATATTTTGAAATTATGTCGTCATCTCGTTCTTTTACTATTTCCATTTCTTCCTTCGCCATTTTAATTATCCTTTCTATAACATGAGGATTTAGCAATTGATGTACTGCGTTATTGTATTTTGAAGGAATTCCTTTTAATGGTGCTATTATACTGATAAAAAAGATTTGTAAAACATGTGGAAGACATTGAAAAATCCAAGCAAAAAAAATGAGAAAGAATGCAATGCGTGATATCTGGAAAAAGTTACTTTTTAATTGACATTCTATATGCTACTATGTAAAATAATATTTTGATAATGAAAGAACTTACAATTTTAGTGAATATCCATCCATTAGTGGTTGTAGCTAAATGTTCTATGGTTGGAAATAATAGATAACATTTAGTTATTTTTTTAGCAATGATATCATCTTTTAGTATATTTAATATCATCCAACTGCCTATTGAATGTCCAATAAGATGCAATCTTGCATCTTCTGGTACATATTTTTTTATGAAATCTTTCTGTAATTAAATTATGATGATTTAAAGTTTCCTCCACAGAGCAATAAAATTTAGTAAATAAAAATACCTTGTGCTCTAATTGTGCCATTAAACTATAATGTTCGTTCCAAGTTGAATTACTTGGCATAGTAATTGCCAAATTGTTCGGTGGTTGTACATGACCAGCATTTCCAACCACCCAAACGGGTACTTCAGTAGGAAGTCTTGATTTTATAGTTTTTATAAATCCCTCATAAAATTCTGCAATGCCAGGGTTACCTGTAATAACAAGTACTATGTCTTTCTTACCATACTCTGCAAGGCCCTCTTCTACCCAACGACCTTCTGTAATTACTTGAGTTGGTATGCCATTTATTCGTAACATAGCACGTTGCATATTGTTTTTCGCTATAATAAGATTTTTAATATATATAATATGTTTCTAATTCTTTATTAGTATCTATCAAATTTATTGCGAAATATATTTAATTGCTATGCATTATATTTGGTTGTCCTAAAAGTTTTTTTCGTTTTATTATATTTTTATAATAGATGTATAACATGTTTTGTTTTACATTATCTTATTGAATTACGTATGATTCATTTTGTTCTAATAGAACAAAACCTAATATTAATCTTTTTAGACACAAATTAAATAAAAATGTTGGGTTAACATACCTGTAGTAACGGATCAGGTATAAAGGCTATTTCTATTTAAGAATCTAGATATATTAATAATTGATAGATGACTGATAATTAGATAAATTTAACCTAACAAGTTTCAAGAAGCAAGACTTTGTTGATGTCACACTAACCTTTTCTTCGAATTTTGTGTTCTTCTTAATCAATTAATGACATTTCATTCTCCAGTAACAGATTTCTGTACTTTTATGATAAGTATAAGTAAATTACAATTTTAAGAAGCTATATCTTTAACATTAATACATAATTATCGAAATACAATTTTGGTGATATTTTATATTGTACATATGCATGCATTGAATATGATATTGAAATGAAACTATATATATAGCTTATCATCGAAGAAGCTCAGTTGAACAAACTATAAAGTCCAAAATACGAAAACCTCAGTTCTATTCCAGATGTTTTATATTCAGCAAAAAAAATTTTTTTTTTGTGATTTTGTATATAATTTTATGAAACTTTGTAATTATTTTTACACGTTTAGAAGTATGAATTCTTTTACATTTTTATAATAATTATATAGATACATAAGGAGTAAAATAAGTGTAAGAGATGTAAAACCGAAACTTTGTCCAAAGCCGAAAGGCACGGACTAAATAATAATAAATAAATAATAAATAAATAAAAAATAATAATTATATTTTACGGTAGCGTATACAATAAAATTATATTGATCAAATTTTAATTTTTAATACGATCTTATTCGGATATTCATTATGTGTGTATTTACACACATTCTGTTGTAAAAGTAATAACTGACAATAGGAATTAGATGGTCAAAATATAATTAGGATCAATCACTAAAACAGAAGGTATAATTATTTTATATATTAAGTCATCCCATAAGTTCGTTTCGGTTTTTACTATGGTATTTGGACCAGAATTCGACACATACCTGTAGATGCTATGAAAATATGTAATCACATTCTCATTCTACAACTAGTCTTCTGAAATTTGTGGTAAAATATTTTTCGGAATAATTTTCACCATTTCTATATCATTGCGATACTAGAGCATATGTGGCACAAAATGTACAAAAGAATTACGTGAATATTTAATTGGGAAGTTTTATCACATATTCCACATTCTCTATATATTGAATTCCCAAATTACTATTTATTTCTTCGCTATAATATTTTCTAGCTGGCAAAAAATTTGACGATACTTATTGAGGTTAACAGATGAAAATCAAATAATATCTTATAAAAATTTATAAATGACTGTATCAAAAAATATCTTAGTGAAAAATCACAAATGTTTTATAACGAAGGCATAAAATATCTTTAGCAAAATAATGGGAACAGGTAGTAGAACGGGAAGATGATATATTTTCAATTTTCATAATACAACAGGTGCGATTGAAATTTTGCTGTAAAAAGTATACTGGAAAAGCGATCTTATGAGATGACTCAATATAAAACATATATTTCGTATTGTAATATAATAAAATATTATCATAAAGGAAAAGCTTTAACGCAACTATAGATTTTAATAGGTAACTATTATGTTAACTAAACTAATGTTTTTATTGCAAAATTGCTTTGATAAGAAATAACTCTTATAATATACAATTAATATAATATACAATTCATAAAAGATATTTAACCTATAATTTTGTTTCTGTAATTATCAATATTTTTAATAAAATTTAAACTAAATAATTGCGTAACTGAAAAATTATTTCGTAAGGGAAGTATTTTTTATTTACCTATTGTGTTGTAGATATGTAAATACAACAAAATATCTTAGCAAAGTCCTAAATTACAGACTATATAGAGCTTTTAATTATTTTGTCTTTATATCCAGTAAAAACTTATGCTTCGTTATGCATTTTTTCCTTCTTGTGTAAAAAAGGAAAACAAATATCGATATTTGCAAAACCAATGAGTTTCTGTTTTCCAAATTATACAACATAATAAACAAGTTAATATCTAGCATGCAGCATACGATTAATTTTGGAATTCGTATAAAGTTGCAATATTAGTACTAATTTTTCAATCACTTAACTAGCATGCGTGTCCATTGGTTGAATAATGTTGTCTACATATGTAAAGCATTGCCAAGTTAAGTATAGCCAAGTTACAGTTTATATAAAGTAGCGAGTGTTATTTTAGTAAAATAAGGATTCAGTATAAATCTCTATAGGCGCAGAAGTTAGTGGGCCGCCATTTTGGTAGCTTCTCTGATAGCGTATTTCCCACGGTGCACTGCGACAGCAGTAGACGCGGCAATATCTGCTCCAGGAGAATCAAACAAGTGCGAGAAAGGGCGAGATAGAAAGGTATCGAGTGAGAGAGAAGAAGATAGCATCAAGGAGCGACAGATAGATAGAGATGAAGATAGAATGTATTAGAGAGAGAGAGAGAGAGAGAGAGAGGGAGAAAGTGAGTGAGTGAGTGAGAGTGAGAGTGTGTGTGAGAGAGAAAGAGAGAGACAGAGAGAGAAAGCTAGAAAGCCGCGCAGGCAAGGCATCGTGCACTTACAGCGTGTATGGTAGACAAGGATGGAGAGAGAAGAGTCACGTTGAGTTGTATCACTGATTCCGGCTGGTGGAAAGATGGCGGAGGGTAATTCGAACACGCGTCATATAGCCTTGTATGCTGCGCATGCGCAACATAGATACTACGTGTGACTGCGATGGTGTCGGTAGGCGGAGCGGCATCCAGAACTAACTTGTACCGGGTGGTACCGCATCACTGTCAGCAAAAACCGCATAAAACGGCACCATTCGCTTCTCTGGTGTAACGATGCAGGGGGGTGGGGGGTTCGGGTTGCTCGTGGGGCAGGACGGAAGTTCAAGGCAGCCGTGGCGCCACGGGGACGCACGGGGAAGCGCCATGCTGACGATGACGCGCACGCACTTCCAGGTAATCGGATGACCGTTCTTCCGTACCATTTTATTCTCTTAACTGGCCATTTCGGATGAAATTCAATCTCTGCTACGGAATTTTTCATCATTCCTACCCTTCTTCTTTTTTCATTTGCATGAATTTTTAGATATTATTTGCAATTGGAGAGACTGCGTATGAGAATGGTCACGCATGCGGTTATGTATCTCGTCTGGATGAGTAATGAACGACAGATAGGGTGAAGATTTTTGTTGAATTGATTCTTGGAAAAATACAGGATATTCTGCGAGAAGAAAGAATGTTACAAGTAAAAAAGTATAGTATATATTATAGTATAGTACGTTATGGAAATATATATGTAGGATTGAGGTTTAATTATGAGTATGATTCTATTATTATGGGGTTTGTCTTATTATGGTCACATATATTTGAGGAACTCTTGCATATTAAATTAAAGATCACATTAAGTTTTATATAGTTTTATTGCATTTGTACAACTAGCATTTTTGTTACTTCCAATGTATTTAGTACCTATTACATATTTTGTAACAAAGATTAGATCTTAAATTTAATGCAACAGGTACTACCATGAAGAAATAAATACATACATAGATGTTTTTAGAACTCAAGTACTAGGTTCTTGTAATTAAAAACTGTACTTCCAGATATTCCCATTCTTCTTTTAATTTGTAGTTCTAGATATTATAATAAGAATAATACTTTTCTTCTGGTACTTCTTATATTCTGGTAGAAATTCGTGAACAATATTCATATAAACATTTGATGATTAATAAAAATGTTTACTCTGTACATATGTATTGGACATATGACATCGACGGTTGTTTCAACTTTCACGTTTTTATATTCTTATATTCATTATTATCTAAAAAATTTAATGAAAAAATGCGAAATGCGTAGAGTATTATTATACATGCCTGTTATATGATATTTGAAAGATGTTTAGTTGTTGCGATATATTTATTGCAAACAAAGCAGATACCATCGTAACAATTGAAATACTATTGCAATACAATATATAAGTTCCTACTTACCACGTATGTAGGTAGTTGTACATATACATACATATTTAGTAACAGATATGCATGTTAACATCTTCGATATTTTGATACTTACATATGTAGGTAATACGTATCATATTTTAGTATAAAAATGTAACATTGTTAAGTGCATAGATATAGGTTCATATTTAGGTTTAGAATATAGTATGCACATATAGATACTTTATAACATATAGATACCTAACCCTAACCTAACCTCCGAGTACATTATACCATGTATAAATCGTAAAAAGTAGGTATAGGTATTGCAAATGTATATACAATATTAGCGTTGCACTATAAAATATACTATTACAATACGTCTAGCATCTAATTTCCATTTGTTATTATAAAATTAATTGTACGAAACCATAACGTGATCGAATTGTGTTATTTACTGTTGCTACCTTGATACCTCTACGTACATACTTACGTAATACGTACCACAGTAGCAATCGTAGTGTATATTGATTAACGTATGATTTTCAATACTTCTCAAGTTATAATTTCGGATTTTCTTATGTCGTAATAGAAGTTCGCTAGAATATCCGATCATAATGAAATAAGCGTAGTTAATAATTACTAGGGAATATTCCTGTTCGTGCTGTATATTTTAACAAGATGTTTTAGAACTAAATTTTAGGAAAGTAATGTAACAATAATACAATAATTTTTGTACAGGTATTTCAGGTATTTGCGTGAAAGAAAGTATTTCAGATCGGTTTATACTGGTAAGTCTTTACACAACCTTATCATAGACATTTCATTCGTTCAATCAATCATGCGTTATCTAGATACCGAGATACCATATGTTATTTATAAAAAGTTCTATAATATTTGTTTGGCAGAAAACTTACTAATACTCAGAAGATTATGCTCTACAGCCTGGAGATATCTAATAAATAGCGAAGCATATAGATATTTTGCTTGCAACGGTTCAATCTTTTATCTTACCACGAGAATTATTTTATATTAATATCGTAAAAATGAAATTATCCATGCTTGGATAATAATTTAATTTATAGATTACTTACTTCATAACAAAAAATCCATTTTATCTTTGAAACAAACAACTTATCATAATTTCTTGAAACTGTAAGCATGTATGTATGTACTTAAGTTTAAGTGTAGCAATTTTCAAGTCTTATCATTAACAAATAATTATTTTATCTAGTAATAATGCTTAGGTATAGATATAAAGTCCTATTGATTAAAACAACTGGGAATAAGAATGTTTTTTTAATCATTCAAGAAACTTGACTGAAAATTCAAGATGGGATACATATCAATCATATTAAGTAGCATTATTGTATCTATAATTTTTTAACGAGTCTTCAGTTAACAATTAAAACGATGAATAATATGATTTTGCCAATACAGCATAAAAATTGTATGTATATTTAAATGCTTAAATTGTCCTAGTTATGGGTTACGTTGTGAAAGAAAGTTACCAATATTTAGCTGATACATACCTAATTGCATACTTAGTTATATTATATATTAAATTCCTTATTTTATTGCTTTCATCACATTATTTCCTGACATACGAGAGGCATATTGTAATTTTCCAAGGAAAAAGAATCATACAATTTTCTAAAGTATTAACTTTTCATGTTTAATATTACGAAACGCGATAACATTTTGATCATTCCTATATATTTCGATACGTTTAATTCAAATTCGTATATAAATAAGCGTTCAATTCGCATCCTTTAATCTGAGAAATACAACGTCAAGGAGAAATCAAAAAGAGCATTCGAACATATAGCATACGTGTTTATCGCAGGCAGAATTTATCTGTACATATTTGTTTGCTGCATTCACATTCAAAGTTGATAAAAGATTATTCATTCGAACATTTATGTATTTTTCATTTTGTAAATTATATTCCATCGCAATTCAAGTTACATTTATTTGTTCAAATATTTCACATATTATTAATTTACCTTTTTCATTGTTATTTCATTTACAGTTGTTCTCTTAAATACTCAACGTAATATTACATATAATTTTTCTTGATCAGGTTGTACGTACTTCAAAAAAAGCGCGCGAGAATATTCAAGTTGCCCGAACGCACTTTAGGGGACTAACGGAGTCCTTGTGAAGTCCCGAAAAAAAGAGGCGCGACCAAAGGAGGTGTAAACAGAGTGGAAGGCGTGGCAATGGGCGTAACCTTCGAAACGTCCACTACCCTTCTAGGCGTTTCGCCAGTTAGCTGTTAAGCATGGTAGTGGGGGAGACGGCATCGAACCCAGCTAGCTGCAGTCACAATTCAACCGCTCGATGGTGAGTACGTTATAATGCGCCGCGTTACGGGTAGATCTCCTTTTACCGGAAACGAAGGAGATTACTTGTCCGTCGATTGAATCTTGACATATGTATACGTGATATTTTGAAACGAGTTACACGTCGTTCCACTTATACGGAAATATCAACCAATGTAAATTTTCTCAGTGCGTGACCGAACGAACCTGTGAACGTGACGACAAAACTTCGTTTAATAAAAATGCAAGCTTATTGAACGTTTGGAAAAAGTGATTCGTACGTTGATCGGGTATCAAGTGGATCGTTGCGTGTGTTTAAAAAATTCTCGAGCTACCGATCGAATGCAAGGAGAGCCGCTAGGTTTGTTAGGTTGCACAGCTTTAAGCCGGCCGGCGCCCGCATTAAAGGGAATATAACCGAAGCGTGTAAGTCACCGGATTCCGTTTCGACTATCGTTGTGTTGCGAGTTGCGACTCTTCTCCGATTCGAATTTACTAATCGAATGTCTGTATCGAATTGTCCATGTTCTTATCGATATCTTCGCGGTCTTTATGCAAGCGAAGTTCGAGAAAACGCTAACAGTGTCGAAATGAGTACCTTGCTTCGATACGAACTGAGGAACTTCAAAGAACTGTAAGAATTCTTATTCGCTAAATATTTAGAGATATTCGTTGAAAATGTAGCTTTTCGTGGTTCGTAATCCCAATACCTTCTTTCGACAGAAGGACGACAATGCCAAACGAAGATCCATCTCCATAAATATTTACCTGATTTGTCCTATGTTTATTACTTCATCTCGCTCGGTTCGGTTTTCGAAAGTATTAAGTTTTTATCGTCGCGGTTCGATTAAGAGATATTTGATACGTGAAAACGGACATTCTTGCTATTGGCTATTTCCAACGATTTCGGGTGTTCGAGAGAGATCGCGAGAGCCATGTTCTTTGTTTTGGAGTGAATGTGCGGAAGTTATACGAACTTTGTTTACTGATTTTGTTGTTTTGCTTGTTGCGTATCTATAAGTGAAACTCGATGTCGCGAAGTGAATAGTGAACAAACGAGTGAATTACGGTGGTGTGTTCGAGTCGGAATAAGAATCATAACAGGAGTAACGACTTCCGACGGCTCCGTTATTACGACTTGGTGTCTTTGAAGAAGCATGATTTTTTGAACGGATACGTCTTTTTCTTGGAGACATCTCTCCAGGATGTCCAGAACCTGTCTTTACGGAGCGTTCGTATAGTCGTCACAGTGGAGTTCTGCTTAATCGCAGGTAAGTATTGTTACGAAACTTTCACCACGACGAGTTCAACGCGGTTGTACTTGTTTCCGTTTCTTCGTGCTTTCAATCACGAAATTGCGTTTATGATTTAAAATTCTTCACTTCGGAAAAGTTCAATCGAAGTTTCTATCGAAACTAACTTTATGCTTCAGGAAACTATGTAAGAATGTTGCGTGGTGATGGGATTTAAATTTTTGGCGCGTTTTTTATGAATTTCTTGCTTCACGAAATACATATCTAATCTCAAGGTGTAGGTCACATGATATTTCGTTTTCGCGCCATTTTATGGTAAACTATCGTTAATGAAAATTCAACATTTTATTATAGATATAGAATATTATAGAATTTTAAGGCGTTTAGAAATAGTTTAGAAATAAAATGTGATAAAACTTTATGATAATTGTACGTGTAAATATTTATTAGCTTATTTTTAACATTAATGTTGTCAACGGTATCCAAATTCGAAATATAACTTCTAAGATGTAATCTTGGGCGTATGAAAGCTGATATATAATAGTATATTAGATATTACAAAATATTTATTGCTCAGAATAATCAAAATCAAGTAGCTCGTATAAATCGAGAGTTTTGAAGGAGTTACAAAAACGGTATTTGCTTATCAATTTTGAATGGGATGTCTTCTACTGATACACAGAACATCGTCACATAATCGTATAGTGTCACGTATGCTATTTTACGTGTACAGTTTGTTTTTAATCGTTCCACAGGAATAAAATAAAGACTATATTTTCAGTATGATACATATTTGTTAAGTTAAATTATTTTTTTAAGAATAGTGGCAACAATACATTATAATAGAAATTAGTTGCAAAATGTATAATAGAAATTAACTGTTCATATAGAAGTTCGACTTATTCGGAATAGAAGTTGAATAATGAAATGCGATAATAGTTGTCAGTACATGGACCAAAGAACAACTTGTGTATTTTAAAATCGCAATTGTGTAATTAAAAAAGAATTGGAAAATCCACTGGTATTATTCTAATAACAACAACAGTAGGTATCATTTTTAATGTATCGCATAAAGAAACCTCTGCTAAACTGGAAACCATAAAATCGAATCTCGATCAGTCGACATATGTATTACGATAAAAATCGAAAACTGAGATTATTGTTTATTAGTGTTCGATTCGATTCGATTCGATTTTCATATATATATTACTGAAAATATGCACGTAAGACATACATATACAAGTTTCTTGTCCTGTTCTTGGTAACGATAAAAGTTTGTACGAAATTTCTTTCGCTTGAAACTTCTAGGTAAACACACAAACACGGAAGATCGATCGGAGCACAGTATCTAGCGAAAACAGTCGTTCCCCGCTATCTCGGCGAAATCGGTCATTGCTTTCTTCGCGGAGAAATACGTACTATCATAATCTTCGAGCGAACGACGCCTCGATGTATCGACCATCGATTTCTTTCGCATTTTTCCATGCGTTTACCGACATTCTACGTCGTGTCGCGTATTTTTCTGTCGGTATGATTTAACGATCGGTCGCATTATCGGTAGCGGCGAATTTTTATCGAAGAAGAACTCTTTTTATATGATGTTTCGAATGCATCCACTGTTAGATAGGTTAGGTGACTTTATCGTTTTGCGACGATGTAATTCTGTTACACCTAAGTTGTAAGCTGTTTACTTTCGTTAATCTCCAGGAGGTGTCCTTTGAGTTTAAAGTTCGCAGGATTCTTCCATCGGATTCCATGCTATAGAAAAATTATTTATGTAAGGTTCTTACGTTTTTATTAATTTCTTAACTTCGTTACATAAGTATATGATGAATATTTTCAGGAAACAAATGACTTACTTTCATAAGTTCATTGATAAGTTCGAGATGACATAAATAATAGAAAATTCAAAGAACACGGTTTGTAACATCATTTTACTTTCTGAAGGGCTCACGATATAATATAATGGTTCACAAAAGTTTTCGTAAATTTGCCATAGAAAGTTTTCATCTAGATATTGTTTTATTTATATAGAACATTTTAAAATCTAACATTGTGAAAATTTTAAAAATTAACATCATAACGAGGCGCAACTGTCGCGACTATATTGGTATTATAAAACTTGGAACCGATTCGAAAATATATATAGAGGTTACAAGATATTTACTGCAAACATATATTTAGTAAACAATTAGTGTACAGTATGAATAGTTGTTTTAAACATATAATAAGTCTTTAAGATAGTACCATCAAGTATTGAACCTCATTAATATAATGAATAATTGACTTCTGTGATCTCTGTGAAAAAGATATCTTGCATTAAATATTTTGCAGCTTCTATGTGCAATGTATATACATTTTCAGATTTATTTCGAGCATTACCAATACAACCAGTACCATCTCGATACGGTAGTAATGAAATTTCAAAATGTTTTGTATAATACACATAATATATTGATAAAATCTTTCTGTAAATGTTTAAATACTTTCCTGAGTCACTATATATAGAATGTTTGGCATAGTGGAAGTAAACAATCGACTAGCGAATAGAAATAAAATAAAAGAAAACTATTCGAAGAGTCTCAATGGATACGTATAAAGACCAATCGTCACAGAGATATTTAGTTTCCTAACCTATAAGTTCGGTATTTGTACATATGTATGTAAGTACTTATTTACGCGTCGTACAGTATTATAAAATATTCAACAATGTTGAGAATTCCACGTGTTGATACTGATGCAAATCTTCGGAATATATTTTTTCTATAGATTAATTTTGTAAACACTATCCATGACAGTACGGAAAAACAGAAAGAGAGAGAAACTGCAGTCGCATCGAACACCTTCTATAAATAAAAACTGATAATTTACCGCTTATGAGAAGAGTTAGGAAAATTATATTTGTTCGAGTATTTATAATACTAGCATTTTCTGTCACTTTTCGCGCGTTTTATTGATTAATCGAATTTATAATTCTACGATAAGTAAACGGTGTTTTGCGTTTGTTACTGAATTTTTGTATATATATGTACGTAGCTTGCCTCTTCGTGGCACACGCGGTCGCGTCTCGCAGGTCAGATTTCTGAAACTTTCTTTTACATGGTTCAGCCTTTACTGACCTTTCTCGTAAATGCGTTTTGTCACTCATGCTTCGCAGAGGTATACAAACGAACACGTGGTTCCATAAAACGGGACTAGCTACTATATATAGGTATGTGAGTAGCTCAGATTGGGGAACTGTAGACTTACATTTGTTTTCTCTAAATCCGTATTTTGGAATAGATAGTTAGGAATTTTAAATTCTCTGTTATTTTTTCTTTCATATTTTCCCTTTAAAACTTCGATGAAGTAGATTGTGAAGTTACTTATATGCGAAGTTATATTTGAGTAAGAGTACGTGGTAATCGTATATAAATACATAATTATAATCGAGGACAAGGGAGTAGCATGGAGAAATGCAAAAGTTTCTTATTATGAATTCTTATTATTACGAATATTATTTCACTATGAATTTGCAACACATTTGAGAAAGTCGTATGATTTTGGTCGATTTTGTTGGTTCATGCGAATTACTGGAGAATCAAGCTTCTTTGTTGCAGCGTCCTCTTCAGTTACGAGAAAAACAGAACCAAGGAGAAGGACTAAAGCACAAAGAACAATTTTCGATAGTTCGAGTTTAAACACATGGTAATCTTATATTTAAAATTAATATTCAATCGACTAACACGAGTGCAGTGAAGAATACGAAAATGAATATCAGAGGTAGAAAAAATCGATTATACTTTGCGTATTAAATAGAAGTTAGATTTTTGAATTTGTTCTTTCGGCGCGTGTTATAAAATTCTAATATTTATCAACGGTATATAGGTTGTAGTTATTTATAATTATCGTCATAAGTTACGGAAATAAATAACAAACAACTATGAATCATACATGGAAATATAAAGGGTTTCATCTAGAGTCAATCTTTGTTTCAAAACTTTCCTTCTCCTATTTTCTTTGTACAAATTTGGGAAGAAAAATAACACGAATAGAGTGAAATTTTATCCTGTTTGTGCATTTCCATCTTGATTACTTTGTTATCTAGAGTACTTTAACCCTCTTAGCTTTTATCTATTTCAAGCTGACTGTCGTTTATTTCTTCGTGTTCACTAAATGTCTAATACTCTAGTTAGAATTTCTATTTTTATTTTTAACCGTGTGCTGCCGATTTTAAACACGCGCTATCCCATATCTTCTCTACATACAGGATTGTTTATAAATATAATCACCTAAACATAATTGCCGAAATTTTACAAATCACGAAATACGAGTTACGAAACGAACGATATTTTACAAGTAAATTTGACAAATTATAAATTATCCGATTATCCTGTTAAACGGAGAATGATAAAACCGTAGTACGAAGTTTACAAATTGTAAGCTGTCCATTTACTAACGTTGCTTACATCGATTGGTAAATTATTTTATAAAACAGGGTCCTGGCGCAAAGAGTACGTTTCCGAATAAAATAGATTGGAGCGTAGTAGCGGTTACCTTTAATTAACGAAAAATCCGAATAAACTGGTGGAAACAGGGAAACAAAACGCGAAGTTTAAAGAAAGGCAAATTTATTTTTCCAATTAAACTCGAGCAGAAAAGTAACTTAAAACGGTTGAAAAATTTGTTTCTGTATTTCACTGATAAAAGCATTGGGAACGCGGGAACGTAAACAGCAAATTGTACGTAAACCACGATCAAACGAACGATGTACAATGGCAGACGAAAGCATGCGGATACCTACGGTATCATAGGAAACTTCCACGTAGATATCGTGTTCGATATACACAATTTTTTTTTTTTTTCAAATTTTGTTAGTACCAACCAGATACGATTGTTGTGATTATATTTATAAAATTCAGGACTAATTTCGAACTAATATAATTAGTTATAAACAGACACTTGTTATGAACATGTATTTAGTAAAAAAAAATTAATATACCATATGAATAGTCATTTTAAATACATAAACGTTAAAAATATAATGTCACTGAATATCCTGGTTTGTTAATGTAATAAATAATTGATACGTATTTGCACTGAATATTTTGTAGCTTACATATACAATTTCAAATTTATTTCAAACTCTGTCCCGACAATATCGGTACGATATTCGTGTCTCGTTAGAACAGCTGATGAAATTTCAAAATGTTTTGTATAAAGTTATATAGATAATGTATTTATAAGTTTGCACAAGCGTTCGTATACGTTCGTACGAGCTGTTGTACGGCTCGTTGTCTTTATTTTACTCAAGTATAACGGACAATAAATAACGGACGGTATCCAGCTATTTTATTCGATGGAAACTGCCGTCGGTTTGGATGCTTCGATGCCAAAACGAACAGCCGAAATATTTTGCGTTATGGGCAGACGAACGTCGTTCGTCTTGCGGCCTACGAATCCCTGGTGCTTATTCCGATCGATTTAGGCAGCTTTTCGAGCGTAAAACGATCGTAGTTGAAATAATTGTTGGAACGGCGACACACCGCTGCTCGTTACCCGACGAAACGAGAAACTCTTCATTGACATACTCTCGTTTTTCCATTCGTTCTCTGCCTCTTCCTGAGCCCCTTTGCCCGATAATTACCTAGATCAATCCTTTCTCGGTCAGTCCATTGTCTTGGCTATTAATATACTCGAGATTTTTTTTTTTATGTATTTATTTGGAATTTTCAAAGACGCAAACGTTGCATAGAACACTCGTGGTATACGAAAACATGTAAACTGTTCAAAATATAACGCGTCTTAGGATATTCAATTTTCATTAATCCCGTTCACGAAAATATGAAATTGTCTATAAATACCCGCAGTTCATAGTTGTTAATGTTAGAAATGCGTTTCTTTTTCCGATGATTTTCCAAAGAGGACACGACGCGCTAAAGCTTCTGACAATATGAATTTTATTCATGAAAATGAATACGCTGCTATTGTCTTCCTTAGTTACGATCTTTCTTTTCCTTATTTTTTAAGATCTCATTTTAGATTCATCGCCTTGCGATCAAAGTTGCAATAAGACGGTTAAAAAATAACGACTGTACGTCGAACGAGAAAAACAAGGAGCGTATAGAAAATAATAAAGATTCAGTTTTTTTCTTCGCTGTCTCGACGGCCAATGTACGAAGTATGCACAATGCACACTCTGTGACGCATTGTAGACAATCGTTACTTTGTTAAAGTCGTCTATTTAAAGGTAAACTTCGCTTCAAAATAATATTGACGATTTAAGTACAGAATATTATCTGTATTCCTAATATTTGCTTGGTATCCTTCTTGAAGCTTGATATTTTTTTTTTTTTTTTTTTTTAGCGGAAGAGAGGAATTTTAGAGAAGCATCGATTCGTTGCGATGAATTGACGGTCATTGAATCTGGCCGTTTGAAATTCTTTGTAATAAAATACGCGATGCTAGTGCGAAGATGCGATATTCTACGAGTCGCATATCTTCCCTTTGTTTCGATCGCAATTAATCACGTCGGTATAAATATGACTGTAATCTTTGGGATTGTCAAAGCATCTGCTACTAAAATTCTGATCTAGTATCGGATTTTCTGTGCAGCATTAGGTCGAGCATTGCAGTATCGCAATTTGAAACGTAATCCAGGCTAGGATTTTAAATAATTACAGTGACTCGTTGGCCGACTATTACGTAACTTTAGCTTTGTTAAAAGATAGACAAGAAGTAAAGTAATAATACAGCGGCAAAGAGAACGAAAGTGAAAACCATGTTGTCCCTTCATCGTTCCTGCCTCGTTTTCAGGACATTCCTTTCTTACAAACTTTTAAAACTTGACAATTTTTTAATGTAATTGATTTAAAAGTCTGGCAACTCGTCTTCCTTTGAAATTACATATATTTCTCAATAATTTTGTTCTTCCTATCGAACGTGATTATCTTAGTACGAATTTATTATTTTATTGTACCGAAAGGCTTCATGAAATCTCCTTGTAGATTCGAATAGCGAACTGATTACGAGATAAACGTTTATTCACCTTTGTCGTTTGAATCGAGCAGAGGAGTATCCGGAGCGTATACGCGACGTGCTAGCATTTCCAATTGTTGTACTATTTGTACGCCGTTCAAGTGAAAGTGATAATTCCGAGAAAATTCATTTTTAGTTATCTTTTTTTTTTTTTTACGTCGATCTCACTTTCTCTTTCTATTCCAGTCAGTTAAAAAGTACGATGAGTATCGTTGGTGCAATATGCGGAGGTCAAAGTTCCTCGAGCTTGAAGTTCTACGTTATTATTCAGGGAATTAGAGATATCAATTGCTTTTTGAAGCAAGTTCAGTATTTCTCATTGTTACGATCTTTCTTTACCTGTGATTATAGTCGAGTTTGGAGTTTTACTTTGTTCTCCGTGGTATCAGAGTCTTCAATTATTCGTTGAATCTTCTTCAATTTTGAATTATCCAAGCCTTTGTTCACTTATGCTATATCGCAGTATACTATAATGTTTGTAGCGACGGCAATCGAAATAATAGTAACATTGAAAGTTCCACATTTTCCAGCTATGTATTGAAAAATATAGAAACATTCAGCGTATGGTAGCAGAGTGAATCAGAGTAATTGGATCATCTTCTTATATAGAGGATGAACCAATTAAATCCTTTTGTATTAAATCCTTTGCACGCCAGAAACTTTTTTTATTTTAAGCAAGTAGGAATACCCTTTGGCAATGAAGTTTTCTTACAATTCAAAGTTATTTATATTCTTTGCCACTTTCCATTGACGAAAAGAGAACAAAATAACAACTTGCTTGTTTCCAACATTGTTACTACTACGCCGCTAACGTGCAACGAGTTACAAATGACGAACATCTTAATCAATGTACGTGGCAATAATAATTAGATTTTAAAATATCAGATCGTCATGGCAAGTTCGTCGGCGTTTCTTTAGAAGATTATCAAAGATCGTTACCTTTATACAAAATCTTCCTGTGGATTCTCCAGCTAACTACTTTAAACGATATTTTCGTTCTTTTCCTTTACGCGTTAAAAGCGATACTTCCAGTCACTCGCGAACTTACGTCCTTTGAAAATCGAAAGCGCGGGATGCGTTAGAAATTCCAGTCATCCAACGTCATCGGACGATCGTGGTTTTAGATAATTATTAACTATCGATAGTTTTACGAAAAGAACAGTTCAAACGAAAAAGAAAAAGAATTTTGTCAATAGGTGGTAATGACAAGATCCGCGATCACTTAGTTGCCAATCCAATAAAATATTTTGTCGACGATGTACGCGTTATTTTGTTCTATTATCCATTGCATTGGTCAAGTAACTTTTACTCCACCGCTCCAAATCTGTCGATCTTTTATCGAAAAATCGCCATATTTGTATATTTTTACATTCTTTAAGGATGTAACATGGAGAAGCGAACGAATGTATTGCACAATGTACGATTACATATTAGGTATACAATTACGCGTATACTAAATTATTACACGACACAACCTAATATTAGGTGTCTTAGGGAAGCTATATAGTCTGAAATACAGGATATTATGATGGTTGGAAGATAGCGAACAGTGGATCGATTTTTCCGCAGTTTCAGATTTCTCTTAACGAAAGTGCCATTTTCATCGTTTTTTCTTGCGCAGTTTCGTGTTCCATGTTTCGTTGAAAGCATACATTACGTTTGTAGTCGACAGGTGTTGTACAGAAACATATAGTCACGTTTAAGATTGTACGTGAGATGTGAATAGAGAAGCTGTATCGTCCTTACGTAAGAAGCATATGTGCGCGCTTCTTTTTCCTTTTCGTTTAAACTATTCGTAAAATCGAATTAGACGATTATTGTACCACGTTCCTTAAGCTATGGATAGTTAATAATTATCTAAAACCACCATCGATTCGATGACTTTGGATGACAGGAATTTCTAACGCTTTCGATTTCCAAAAGACGTAAGTTCGCGAGTAACTGCAAGTATCACTTTTAACACGTTGACTGCCAGACGAATTTTCCATGGTTTTCCCAAGGCGCCGACGTTAACTTTTCATTATGCGATGCATATTATGTTGAAATATTATTCGCGGCAAATAAAATGAGTTATAAAATCATGCTTGAAGCATTTTTCGTAGCGAGGGCCACCGGTGACCCTCATGGCGTTGTAGACAATTATTACGATTGTCCTTTTTTCAAACAATCGTGCTATGTACTTTTAATATTTGCCGCGTCGCCGGTCACCGGCGGTCCCCACGGCGCTATAGCCAAATCGAGTGCCGGTCACCGGTGACCCCCATGGCAGTCAACGTGTTAACGCGTAAAGACAAAGAACGAGAATATCGTTTACGGTAGTTAGCTCGAGAATCCATTGGGTTGGCAACTAAGTGATTGCGGATTTTGTCAATATCGCCTAATGACAAAATCCGCAATCACTTAGTTGGCAACCCAATAGTAAAGAAATTTTGAATTTTTACTGGTTCGATTGACGAGACAAGATATTAGAAAGTAAGAAAGCGCTAGAATTTTCGTTATCGTTAATTTACCAGGATTTCAATTTTTTTAGTTAATCGAACGAACGAGGCTCGTATTGTACGTAACAAAGATATAAAATGTTATTTCGTTGATAAGATTTGAAATATTTTAGATATATATGTCGAATTATCATTAGTATTTTGGGCGCGTATCAATTCTTCATTTGGATTTACCATTGTTTAACTCAACTAAACTATATTGCACTAAATTATGTAACACATATAAATATGACTTTTACAAGGTTTTGCAATAAACAAGTTTAACCAACGCTTTTAACAATATTCTTGGGTTCAAACGAATCCACGGTCAACGGGAAACTCTTTGTACAATAGATTATATTTTCTCTGAGTCGCAAAATAACGTTAGCTGTGTCGCTCGATAACTTTTAGACTGACTCCCCGATATCAGTAAACTCTTCGAGGAGATCACAATAAAAGGCTGCCTGGATCTCATTTGTCAATTACATATTGATTAGGAATATCAACAAAATTGCAGGCGCCGTTGCTAGGCAGTCCTGCATAGAGCCGACATTGCTCCTGGCCGGGGCTTGTCCATTAACACGTTGGCTGCCACGACATCAGTATTCGGGTGTCTGCAAAGTTTCTGGTCGGGCCACGAAACCCATATTCGGGTGTCGCTTATTTGACTACTTGCGAAGGATCGTCCTAGATATTTGAAAAGATTATCCATAATAATAAAACTATTGAATTGTTATAAAAGTAATACGAAAATGGTTTGTTAAAAAAATTATTTAGCATGTAGAACTTTAAAGCATTCTATACATAGCTGAGGTTGGTCGGGACAATTTGGTCAATAAGTTGTTGTTTTCTTCAAATTCATTTGTGCGTTTGTTCGGCCCATTCGACGCCTTTTATTTGCATAACATAGTTTGCATGCGCGTCTAATGCTTCTTCCGGAATCATACGCCTTTTCACTGCTATCTGACTTAATAAGAAATAAGTTTTCAATTTTTCTTTTCGACATTGTAACGAATTGGGCCAGAGATTTTAAGTTCTACCGTTCGTTGCTCGGCCAAGATTCAAACTGATTTTGTAGAAAGTGGAGAAACGAGAAACAAATGCGAAGGAATGGAAACAAAAGAAACGAGAGGTAAGACCACCAGATGAGCGACTCGCATTATGAAAATATCGATGGGAGCACCGAGCAGAGAACGCTTGGTACTGCTGCACGCGTGGCCTGACGGAGATTTTTTTGAAAACAGGCGTGCCAGTCAACGTGTTAATACAGCGTGTCCCTCAATATCGGTACTTCTTCTATCAGATTAAAACGTTCATCCCGTGACCGTGGCTATGTTCAGCGACCAGTTGTGTCACCTCGAGCCCAAATATTCCAAAAGAAAGGCTCGATGTCCCTACATCTCCGACATATATTTTCTTCCTTTTCGATTGCGTTCGTTTGTTATATACTGGTCCGAAGCTTCGAGAAGGTTCCAATCGCCGTTGCTAGGCAATCTCTGCTTGCAGTTTGATTGTTAATACAACGTGTGTCCCATTATATTGACATCTCCGAGGAAAAATGTTCATCCCGTGACCGCGGCTACGTTCGGCGACCGGTTGTGTCACCTCGAACCCAATCCCACTATCACAAGTCTCGAACAAATACAATGAATGACAATTGTTTAATTACGGCTACAGAAGAATCTAGATTACAATATTACGGGATTTTCCCATAGTTCCAAACGGGAGGCTCCAGTGTCCTTCCATCTCCGATATATGTATATATAGCGATTATCAGATCCTAGTTTTCGAATGGAGGCGGAAAAGCTATAATCAACTATAATTCCTTTCTTTACCCTCGTAAGCAAACAAAATTCCGGTTATAGAGGTTCAAACATCCCCGTTATTGTTCAAATTATCGAGTATCACTCACCCTCCACTATCTTTACTGGATAAATATAAACTTGCAGTTAAACGATTGCTATAATCAATCAATGCTAATACTCTATCGATGAATACGACTCGTATCGCCCTCAGCGATAAATATTTAGAAAATCCAGTTAATGCTAAATACGTCGATTCTTTTTCATGCCAAAATCAAGCTTGGGATGTCTAATTTTTGTTAATATTTGAAACGTTTCAACTATTAGATCCTGACATTCGAATAACAACGTGGATAATTATATCGTTTACGTAGAGCAGCCAGTACCAAAAAATTCAAGCTCGTGGCAAATAAATAATATTCCAGTGAAGATCATGTAAATGGCGAAAATTTAGCGTTTTAGAGTACTCAGGAAATTTCTTACGTTTAGGCGCGACGACACTCTACGGTGATATGTAGGTTAATATCGCTTTCGGTGATAAAATTGTAGAAAGTGCAGCTAATACGAAACGCGTAAATTCTCGATGCAGAATTGGACAAATCGAGGAGTCACAGGAATAAGATACAGCTAAAAGGAAAATAAAAGAAGGATTTGGAATATTTCGGCTACTTAACGTCTTTGGATACTTGAAACGGTTCAAGCATCACGGTTCAGTGATACACGTTGTGCGTAAGCGCGATGACGAAAAAGTTGCAGCTGACGATAAACAAATAATTGTCAAAGTCGAATCAGGTTAGATTACCTAACGTTATGCAGCGAAATTGCAAATGCAAAACAACAACGATACACGACGTTTCGAAATGCTTGCGATACGTAGGCATACGTACGCATTTTTGGATACTTGAAACGCTTGAACTTAATAACGCGCAGCGTTTACGACAACCTGAACGAGCAAGATGGAAAAATTCGCGGCTACGTTAAATATTGGCTTGGCAACTAAGTGATTGCGGCTTTTGTCGATACCACCTAATGACAAAATCCGCAATCACTTAATTGCCAACCGAACAAATAATTGCAATCGGATAAATCGCAAATGCGACGTAACTGGAATACGTAGTTGAATTTCGGTTTGGCGCAGCTGGGGATTCGAGGCGAGAGACGCAGGGATCGGGCGTGTATTCCAAAGGTTATAAAAACCGGTCCTCTCGGTTTTGCCAGACGAAACATCGAGGCGAGCAGAGGCGAGAGCACGACGTTCCAGTCGCTTTGCCGAACCAACGGCGTTTAGAAACGACGAGCTTTCGCGAATTCTCTGCCTAATCGGCTGCATTTTTTAATGCCATATCGTTGCTCGCCTCACGATGCTTGGCGAGATACGCGAACAAGGGAGCCCGAGGGTGGAGACCGATTAACCCCGTCGATTAATGACGAATGGCTAACGAGCCACGAAAATCAGTCGACGCGTACACGCGCAACTTGCCTGGAAGAGACGAGACCTCGGCTTTTTCGCCCTACGCGGTGTATTTCTGTCGCTCCTTTGAGCTGTCCACGCTTTTGCGAATTTTCATCCCAACCTGCGTCCCCTTTCTGGGATCAGAGGGCTCGGCAAATTGTTGCGAAAATTCCTGTGCCAATAAACTATACTGGTCGTTGTATTTTCTTATCGATTTTCACATCTCTTTTTTCTCTCTCTTCTTCGTTTGAACACGGGGCTGGCTAGCTCGTTTGAGATTGTCAGATAAAAGCAAGACAGTTTAGGATGGTCTATCTTAAATTAAGGGGTGTTTAGGTGACCTAGAATTCTTTGCGTCGATGAGAGATAGTTTCGTGAATACAAATTGGAATATCCTTAAGCCTAGCTGATAATAATAGGATAAAAATAGCGATAAAAATAGAAGAATTAATTTTAATTTTATTTTATTTACGGGCGTCTTTGCATGTAAAATAATGCGCCATACAAAGTAACATTGGTGTTGAGACGAGAATAGTACTAGGTATTATTATATAAAGTTTGTGATAGTATAATAATAATAGTAACAATAGGAAGAATATCGAAAACGATGAAACTCAAAATCAGATTGAATCGGTTAAAGAGACCGAAACGATCGTTAAAATAATATAACGATATTTGTCCTCATCGTCGACGATCGCGAGTTAACGAAAATAACGCAGTTGCTTTAATTAATTAGATCGATTCTTAACTCGAAGGAAAATAGTTTCGTCGTTTTTGGCGTTTTATATCAATAACAATTTTTCTTAAGGAATTGTTTCGTTCGTGCAATCAGCTATTTAGCAAGTAAATTCGAGACTTAGGCGTATACCGCTAGACGAACGTTTAACGATAATAACAATGGTAGTTTAGTAATGGGAATTTGAAGACCGCGTGTCCGTGGAAAGTCCGCGTAATTACCCAAACATCGTAAATATTTTTAAATTCTTACGTTCTACGAAACTTACGTTCTTCGAAAGTCTATGAGATTCTAACAATTCCGTAAACTTCGAAGTTCGAAATGGAAAAGTCGAGACGTTCGAAATCCTACGAAGAGAAATCCTACAAAGTTTTCGAATTCTAAGCGATTCTTCTACGATTCCAACGAATTCCAAAAATTCTCTAACGATAGGAAAACACGGTCGGTACGAAACGAATGCGACTAATATACAAGTACACGAGTCTCGTTCGAGCATCCGACAGATCTCCCTTTGCAAATTCTATTATTTTGCAAAAAAAATCAATTTACCGATTGGCGATATTATCCTGAGAGTCGCGAGCGATCGGAAGATTTTTCTTGCTGCTGTAA
This sequence comes from Bombus pyrosoma, assembly GCF_014825855.1. Classification (NCBI taxonomy): domain Eukaryota; kingdom Metazoa; phylum Arthropoda; class Insecta; order Hymenoptera; family Apidae; genus Bombus; species Bombus pyrosoma. The sequence continues at coordinate 13,042,598 of NC_057776.1, forward strand.
CAGCGCTATAATTTTCACGATTTTCTCGCGTTTCGGCGCATGTACGCGTGCGATCGTAGCAGCGAGGCAAATTCCCTGTTATTTGAATATTAAGCGAATTCCGTAACACACGATGTGTTTACCTTTTCGTTGCTCTTATTCGTCAGGTCGACGTAATTATTCGTTTCCCTGGCGCAAACAGCGAACTATCGTTCTCCATTCGCGATCGATGCGAGAACTATTTTCTGTCCGTATGTCTGGGAATTTCGAACGGTGCAAGTTTCAATAACAGCGTTTTCCATCGTGAATACACAACTTTTCTCCTGTCGTTTACGACTCTGCTTTCTACCGTATTATTTTCGCGATGTTGCGGGAAAACTCTCGCAGCGGAGAAGTGGTAGGTAGGATTGCTCTCTTTTTAACGAAGTAACGAAGTGTCCGAGGAATGTTCTCAAAGAAGAAATTCAACGCCATAGAGCAGCGGCTACGTTGTTGGTTTTTTTAGACACGTTACGACACCGATACATAGTTCCTGTCGTGGTTGTCAGCGGTGGTTGCAACTTTGTTATGTTCTTTTTTTTCGCGGTAGATACAGATGGCTGCAAAAAATATTCGCTCGTATCCTTATTTTTCGGTGAAGCGTTGTTTTTCGGACTCTGTGTGTCCCATTTTCGTCCTATCGAATTTTTAGCGACACGAACGTAAATGATACGAAACATGGTAGATACACAGATTTCAGTGTAATTAATTAACGTCTAATTTTTGTAGCCAAGATTATACGCCTGTTCAAAGGTGTGAAAACACTTACCATATTCGATTATATTTTATTCTGATACGTAAGTCACCGATACTGAAGCGTATGTAAAAAAGCTTCTAGAAATGATTTGCCTATGTAATAGTTAGACGAAAGAATTGCGGCATGAGAATGATAGAGTGATTACCTCAAGGTTGGAAATGAAAAATTCTATGCGAAAGTTTTCGGATTGTTTATATATGGTAAAGTGTGGAAAATGTGCTCCTAGTTGGAATAAAATTCGAAAGAGGTCGAATGGGCTATGATTTTATTTATAATTCTAGAAAGCGGCTATATTGGAAATGTAACAAAAATATACTTGTCATTTGGTGTCTTACATAGGATGTTTAACAAGACGCGTATTATCGTACAAACAACGCGCGTTATGATCTAACGCAAACAAAATACGTAAAATTCGGTAAAATTCGTTAATGATTTTAGTCTACTGCAGAATTTAGTCCACTGCACGAATTTTTCCAAAAATGTTAACACCTTTGAGATACGCGTTTCGAAGACAAGTGAAAATACGTATTTAATTGCGAACAATTTTTAATCCTTAACGAGCGTATGTCAGCCGTGATGCAACTGTGTAATTCTACCGTATCGCGCTTATGTGTGTCACGGAGGAGGTGATTTAAAAACTAAAAAACCTCAAGTTGTATTGAATTACGATAGGTTCACGGGTGGCGCGAACCGGGATCATATACTTTTGTAAAACGTGTAACGGAAAATCAAATCTACCACGTTGAAGAATATTTAAAAAATCTTATATTCGCCACATACAAATAGACGATTCAATCTTAGATATACAGATTACGATGGAAAATATTCACAGAAATATCTCTATGCGAAAATAATATGTCTTTCTTGTGGAGTAATTCAGTTTGATATTCAACCCGACGCTTTTCGTACAAGCAGCGAGTAAAGCGACGATCCAGTGGCAAGTTAGGCGCGAGGCGCCAACCTTCGTTAAGGGTTAATAGCGTAGAAGTAAATTTTAAAAGCGTTTCCTTGTAAAAATCAAAAATATACGACCCGGATTATCTTTCTTACGTCGTCGTCCATTCTTGTTCTTGCTTTGTATCGCGTACGAAAACATTGACGAAATTCCGCGCTATCGCGTTACTTTCCTTTCCTTCGACGAACGAACAAGCTTACCGTGCTCGTTCTTGCGATAATAGCAATATCTATCGCTTGGAAACGTTCGAACGCGATTCAAGCGTACGAGAAAAATTGCTAGCGGATCGAACGTTTCGCGGGAAGTTTGTTTCTCGTTGGCGCGAACGTGTTGCACGCTTCTCTTTTATCATGGTTGGTATTTTTGAATTTCACTGGAACGGCGAGAGACTGCAGGAACCAGTGCTCACACGGGCAAACAGTGTTTGAGCGTGGCGTTCAATAATTAAAATGGAAACCGGCGCTCAAACGCAATATTGCGTTGCAACAATGGAAAGTGTGTATTATAAAACAAGCGGCGTGCACGTGTTGTATCCTTCCGACGATCTAAGCGCTCTACATGCTCTGAAAACTCCCTTTATTTGCAATTTTAAATCCGTCGATTTGTATGTTAGATCGTTGGGAAACTCCTAAAATTGATGGAAATCGGAAACGTTCGACGATTTACGCGATATCAAAATGGTAATACCTTTTTTTTTTGCTGTCTTTTCTCTTTTCTTTCTTTCTCTTTTTTTTTTTTTTTTTTTTTTTGTAACGAAGCTGCGGGATATTTTAATGAATTTCATGTAGAGGTACGTAGAGATACTTTCTAAACGTTATCGAGGTGAAATCTGTAAGGGAAGAATCTCGCGGAAGTTAGCGTAGATTTTTCATTGTTTGGGTAATTCTTTCAGTCTCTAGTTAAGATTGGTTAGCTTCTGATAAGTTTGAACGACGCTTCAAACAACGAAAATACGATACGCCTACGAAAGTATATTACGATAGAATGGGGTTTGAAGATTCAAACTTTTGGCTTTTTTTGTCGTATTCGCAGCTTGTAACCTAGATCGCGAACGTTTACACGAACTGTATGTTTTTGTAAAAAATACGCAGAGGTATAGGTATTTGTTCGTCGTTATTGTTCTAAAAAAAAGTACACGTTTTGTTTCAGTGGTAAAATATCAATAATTTTTGTACACTTGAGCAGGCTCATTTTCAGATATTGCCATTATCATAATGCGCAATATTTTCAACGTCTGTTCCTTAAGCAATTTCTACCAAATTGACGCTTTAATGTTTTATGTTCCTACATTTTGTACACGGTATTGATTTATATAGCTTATCAGTTTATTTTTTATTTATTTCCTACATTTTATTTGACTGGTTTAAATACCACGTTGACTACATTCTGTACACAAGTAGAAAGTACTTGTATTAATCTTTTCTGGAAAATATTATGTTCGACCATCCTTTAAACGTTAAATCGGAATGTAAAGCGTTTACGATCGAATTATCCAATGCAACAAACAAAAAGAAGTTATTACGTCTTCTCGTACGAACACTATTCACCTGTATGTATTAGGTTGTCCGAACGAAAGGTGTCGGACGTTGCGATTTTTATTTTGATAGAACAAAATGGATCATTCGATAAAATAATATAAAAGGGAAAATGTTGCGCGTCCATTATTTCCTTATAAAATGAAAGAAACTTTCCGGACGACCTAATATATTATTATTATTATTTATTTTAGTCCGTGCCTTTTGACTTTGGACGAACTTTCGGTTTACATTTCTTACATTTATTGTATTACACTCCTTGGCATATTCTTATCTCTAGTCGCTAAACTAATGACTACAAACTATTGCAACTTATGACAACACATTATTGTCCTTTGGTCTTTTGCCTCCTTGCTGTGCTACCTTCTTGTCCTACCTCCCCGTCTTGTATTGTCCTTGCCCTTCTCTTCTCTATTGACCTAATATATTTGTAGAATACAACGCGTTAAAGAACGTTTAATACTCGTGGAACATTCGCATCTAATCACTGGAAATTGTGATTAAAAACGAGACAAGACAACATTATATGTATATATATTTAGAATTCACATCGTAATTGTTTTCTATATTAAAAGCTGAAGAGATTATTAATTAATTCTACGTACACATATGTTTTAAAACATCGGTTACAGTAGTTCGAACAATTATAGAACAAAGCAACTTAATTTATAAGACCAATGGTGTAATTAGAATAAGAAATAAAGTAAAGATATAATTCAAATATCGAATATATTACTCACTTCATAAATAAAAAGAAATATAAACGTGAAACCTAATCTGTCGAACGTCGCGATTTTTATTTTGATAGAACAAAATGGATCATTCGACAAAATAATATAAAACGAGAAAC